>NC_137120.1:42248586-42816086 GCF_949357685.1 Gobio gobio
ACTGCTGTTATTAGCAAGCTAACGCTAACCTGTCCAGCTGGATAACGAGTAACCAGAAGAGCGACTCGAGGGACGGCTCGCTCCTCACTTCAGGACAAAAGTGGGGTTTTTGTAGAGATGTTTTAGTTTTAGGAGCTGAATCTCCACTGTGTTCCTCCTGTGTCGCGTCGCTTTTGCTGCAATTCACACACTTCTTCACTTTATTAATGGCGCTTTTCGACTGGTCTGGCTCAGTGTGCTTCAGCTCTGCTTTGTGCTCAACTGTGCTTTCTTTACACAGGCTTCTTGAAAGTTCTTGAATTTCAGACACATGGATTCAAGGCCTGGAAAGTGCTTGAAAACAAACACAGGTCCTTGAAAGTGCTTGAATTAAGCATAAACTACATTTTGTTAGAGTAGCGTGTGCTATTACAAACATTAGCCTTCATGCACAGCCAAAGCCAGAACTAAACCGCATTACAGGAGGAAGATATCTCAATATATTTCTGCTGTTCCATTAGCGCCGTCTACTGTCAAAAGCCCTATTCGGATGATAATTGTTTTTCGTGGGATCGTCAGTGATTTTATTGCCGCCCAAATCCAGAATGTCCGTGTTTTTCTCCCACCACCCGATTTTTTACCGATTCGTTGTTGCAGCCCTAAAACATACATGTTGATGTGATGTTTGGGTTAATCGAGAGACTGACCCGTGTGTGTGTGTGTGTGTGTGTGTGTGTGTGTGTGTCACAGCTGATGAAGATCAGAACTACAGGCAGCTAGAGGAGCAGCAGGCGCACCTCAAGAGAAGGGTGTGTTCTTCTACCCAGCATGCAGTTCGTTTGCTCAGTTTGCTCTTACACCAGTCGTGATGTTTCTCTCGTGTGTGTGTGTGTGTGTGCGTGCGTGTGTGTGTGCGTGTGTGTGTGCGTGTGTGTGTGTGTGTGTGTGTGCGTGTGTGCGTGCATGTGTGCGTGTGTGTGCGTGTGTGTGTGTGTGTGTGTGTGTGTGTGTGTGTGTGTGCGTGCATGTGTGCGTGTGTGTGCGTGTGTGCGTGTGTGCGTGTGTGTGTGTGTGCGTGTGCGTGCGTGTGTGCGCGTGTGTGCGCGTGTGTGCGTGTGTGTGCGTGTGCGTGTGTGTGTGTGTGTGTGTGTGTGTGTGTGTGTGTGTGTGTGTGTGTGTGTGTGTGTGTGTGTGTGCAGCTGAAGGAGGTGGAGGAGGAGATCCTGATGCGGAACGGAGAGATCCGGGTCCTGAGGGACTCCCTGAAGCTGGCCAATCAGGAGCAGGAGCAGCAGCGGCTGGCCCAGCGGGCGCTGGAGGCGGAGAGAGAGCGGGCACAGGGCGAGCGGGAGAGGGAGATGGCCAGGAAGGTACAGCAGCTCCACTGACCTCAGATCAGCTGAGGATGCTCAGATTGACCGTGTAATTTGCCTCCGTGATAGCTTAATTTATTTTAATAACACCTGTGCTTACTTCTCGGCCACCTCTTTAGATTGCTCACACATCAGACTTACTGACTAATGAACTATGAAGAAGAAGATGTCTCCTTCCTCTTCTGTCTTTATTTCTGTTCTCATCTCTGTGGGCAGTTGATGTTAAGTTATAATGACCGCGTTACATTGGGATGCAATATGTTATTCCATTTGGAAAGAGTTTTCATTTACGCTGCTATAGTTGCAGCTTGAAGTCGCGCTGGTATTAAAAAATATTTTGAAGGTATTAAAAAAGGTAGTAGAAGGTATTAAATTCAACTTAAGAAGTTCTGTATATACCCTGGGGATGCTCATATTAACCGTTAACCGATAGGATGAATTTTGACGATTAATATCAGTTAAACGGTTTAAAAGGTTTTTTTGGTAACACTTTACAATACATGAACTAATAATGAACTGCACTTATAAAGCATTTATTTATCTTTGTTAAAGCTACACTGTGTAACTTTTTTAGCTAAAAACACTTAGTTCTTTCAATAATATATGAGCTCATTAATGTATATTTACTTCTTTCAAGTAATAAAGTATTCTCTTAAGTTTATAATATGCCATTGTAAACACATACGGGTGAGGGTTCGAATGCCGGTCGCCATGTTGCCCCTCCATCTTGAAAGTACATTAGCCAAAGAGGGACATTCCCGTAAATTCAAGCTTGGCCTTTGGCGTTTTAACACTCGATGGCACCGTGTCGAATGTGGACGAGGTCGAACTGGAAGCCATGTTAATCTTGGACTAAATCAGCCACCGTAGGAGTTAAAACGAAATCGGAATTGAGAGGAACAGAAACTAATATTCTCTGGATGGTCATATACAAGTTCACCACTAGATGGGGGAAAATATCACACAGTGGAGCTTTAATGTTAATTTCAACATTTACTAATGCATTATTAAAATCTTGTTAACATTAGTTAATGCACCGTGAACTAATATATGAACAAAACGCTGGATTTTTATGAATTAACGATAACAAAGATGAACTAATGCTGATCAGAGGTGTTGTTCATGGTTAGTTCATGTTAACTAATGCATTAACTAATACAACCTTATTGTAAAGTGTTACCTTTTTTTTTTGCTGCATGGACACCACTTTTTTATAAGAAACAATATCGAGTCTATTATACACGAAAGAACAACACATATATCGGTGAGAACACTGGTTTTAACAGCACACACACACACACACACACACTGGGACTGCATTTGACTCCACATCATATTTTCCCAATGTTGATTCTTCTTCAATCGTAATGCAATGGACTGTGGCCTACATTAAACCTTTAAATAAAAGATTTACACAGTCATATACAATAAACGAGCTTGCACAGCGACAGGAAATACAAATTAAGGCAAAAAACCTGCCGACCTTACCAGAGCATGTCATACTATACTTGCAGCCATTAAAACACGTAATTAGTTTCAGTTTAAATATTATAATGTTATTTTACGTTGAAAAGTGAACAGGACACATAAGATAATGTCAGAAGACATGGGGGTCTTCAATAAGTTCAATAACACTTCAATAAGTTTAGTTTTGTTGAAAGCCTTTCTTTAAAGTGAATTTCGTTTTGTATAAATTGTATCTTAATTTTAATCTATGTTTAATCAACCAAATTTCCCGGATTTAATAGATAATAAGCAAATAGTATAGCCTATAACAGACAATAGCCACGTTTACATGCACACTTTTTTGTCATTCCGATTGAAAGATTCGGTGGATTGTTTACATGAGGCGTATCTAAACCCATCTGGTGTTCACATCTGCTGACTTTCAGTCGCGATCATTTTGTGACATGCGCAGTTTGTCTGCCGCATCATATTCGTAACGTTGCCCGTTATATTAACTGCGACATTCATGGATCAATAGTTCTGTGTTGGTCATTTCTATATTTATTTATTTTTCTGAGGGCGCACATGCAGTAGTTTAACCTAATTTATGTCCTATACAATGGCTATTTCAACAGCTGTGATGAATACGGAATCAAAATTAATTCAATTCATTTATTTTGAAAAACACAAAATTAACAATAAAATGCTCCCAAATTATTAATAAGAACAGGATATACGGTTAAACGTGCTCCGTATTACTAGTAACGTTAGATACATATTTCAGATGATTAAGGAAAGATACCATAATCACAGAGGTATAAATATTAACAAAAGTAATTCATGTAGACTGTGGGTAATGTTACTTAACAATTTGAAGCAGTTGTTGAACATTTTTATATATATAAAAAATATTTTATATATAACTTACGAGAAACAGAGAAAAATTTCGACACGTCCTCTCCAGCAGCTTGGATGTTCCCCGTTGCCATGGCAACTCTCAGCGTCCACCAGGACTTATACAGTTTTATAAAAGCTATTTATTGTTTGTTGTAAAGTGTAAGAATCAAAGCTCAGAAACGCTGCAGGTGTGTGAACATGTGCTGATGTGAATCAGGTTCTGTTGATCTGTGCTGAGGTTTGCACAGTAAAATAAACCTGTGGATAAAGTGTCTATTTAACGGCTCACACACACTCTTCAGTTGTATATTTATTTAATGCCAATTCAATATTATAATCTGATCTGATCTGATCTTAGGTGCAGTCTCTGCAGTCCGAGCTGCACTTTAAAGAGGCCGAGATCAACCAGATGAGGGGGAAGATCCAGGCGGAGCGAGGAGGAAAGCAGCCCGCCAACACACACACGTAAACACTGACCTGAGAGTGTGTGTGTGTGTGTGTGAGAGTGTGTGTGAGAGTGTGTGTGTGTGTGTGTGTGTGTGTGTGTGTGTGAGTGTGTGTGAGTGTGTGAGAGTGTGTGTGAGTGTGTGTGAGTGTGTGTGAGTGTGTGTGAGTGTGTGTGAGTGTGTGTGTGAGTGTGTGTGTGAGAGTGTGTGAGAGTGTGTGAGAGTGTGTGTGTGAGTGTGTGTGTGTGTGTGAGTGTGTGTGAGTGTGTGTGAGTGTGTGTGTGAGTGTGTGAGTGTGTGAGTGTGTGTGTGTGAGAGTGTGTGAGAGTGTGTGTGTGAGTGTGTGTGAGTGTGTGTGAGTGTGTGTGAGTGTGTGTGTGAGTGTGTGAGTGTGTGTGTGAGAGTGTGTGAGAGTGTGTGAGAGTGTGTGAGAGTGTGTGAGAGTGTGTGAGAGTGAGAGAGAGTGAGAGAGAGTGTGAGAGAGTGTGAGTGAGAGTGTGTGAGAGTGTGTGAGAGTGTGTGAGAGTGTGTGAGAGTGTGTGAGAGTGTGTGAGAGTGTGTGAGAGAGTGTGAGAGTGTGTGAGAGTGTGTGAGAGAGTGTGTGTGTGTGTGTGTGTGTGTGTGTGTGTGTGTGTGTGTGTGTGTGTGTGTGTGTGTGTGTGATATGACTTGTCTTTTTTTGGTGAAGTTGTGTTGTGTATATGAAATGTAATATTATTAATGATTTTCTCAAGGGGGGGGGGGGTTGAATTCAGACCTTTTTATCTTCTTCACTGTAACGAATGCACAAGTGAAAAGAAAGCTGCGGTTCAAAGCTTTCAAACAATACCATATGTCTAGTTTTGTGCTGCACAACTTATAGATTTGATTATGATTATGATGCTGCAATATTGGACCCAGCGGGGGGTCAGCGGGAGCAGAGCTGAAGGGGTTAAGATCAAGTCGTTTTTATTTACTAACATTAACCAAGGTTAATAATTGCTGTAAATAATATTGTTCATCTGTAGTTGGTGTAAATGAATGCATTAATGTGAGATCTTATTGTGAAGTGTTTTAACCTCTTAACTGTCACCCACCCCATAATCACAGAGGTATAAATATTAACAAAAGGAATTAAAGACTGTGGCTAATGTTGCTTAACGTCCTCTCCAGCAGCTTGAGTGTTCCCCGTTGCCATGGCAACTCTCGACGGACTTATACAGTTTTATAAAAGCTATTTATGATTGGTTGTAAAGTGTAAGAATCACCTCAGAAAATAAGCAGAGTATCTCAGCTCTCGATAGACACGTCAATCATGCTTCTAGACCAATCAGAGCCTGAGAACACGTTGAGGAGGCGGAGCCTTCTGTTTGAGTTCAATCAGTGCAGATGAGCAGGAGTTATTAGATCATTTGGACAGATTCATCGCTAACTTTTTTTAGAAGAGATATCAAGAAGATTATTTTCCCTCTGTTTACTGCCCCCTAGAGGAATCAGCAGAACTTTCTGAAGGGACATACACCAAACAGATTAAAAATGACAGATTCTCAACTAAAAAATATATTAAAAATATATCAAAATAGGACTTTTTTGTATGTGTTTATCCTAAAATTGTGAATAAATACAATATAATATATGCAATATCCCACCACTGTGTTAAAATCAAGAGTGTTTTCTGTAAAATGAGACCATTGTTATTAATTTACTCCACTGTATGTGGGCGCTCTTTTAAATTCACATATGCCTAATTCTATAAACTCTAAATATGCTGCAGAACTGAAGCGGTTCAGAATGTGTCCATAAACATTGAGCATTAATAAACATGATAAATGCTATTGTTCATGTGTGTTCCCATTAAAACTGGCTAAACATTTCAATAATAAGAGAATAATTATACATATATTAAATAAATTATTGTTGTATTTATTATCATCATTAAAAACAAGCTATTGTAATAATTTATTGTTGTTTTTAAATAATAATTATATTATTAAAGTTGATGTTTTTAATAATACAAATTAGCAGTAGTACTATTAAATAATATAACATTGTAATAATAATAAGTTATAGTAATACTTATTATTATATTGTATTTAATATTATGTCAAATAAGTCGTTATAGTAATTTTTTAAATATTTACTATCATTATTATAAGAATATGTAATAGTAATACTTTATTAATAATAATTGTTGTTTTTAATATGTGTTATTAGTAGTACTAGTATTAAACAATATAATAACAAAGTATATTTTTTTATAATAATGATTATTGTTATTATAAGTATTACTGTTAAATATTATATTACTTATTTATTATTAATATTAGTGATCATTGTTGTTGTTATTATTATAATTAATATAAATAAAGACATTTGTTATTACTTAAAGGAACTTTTGAGAAATAGTGGCGTGTTCCTCTAGAATGTGAGCTGTAAAGCGCTCTGGACTCTAATGTGTGTGTGTGTGTGTGTGTGTGTGTGTGTGTGTGTGTGTGTGTGTGTGTGTGTGTGTGTGTGTGTGTGTGTGTGTGTGTGTGTGTGTGTGTGTGTGTGTGTGTGTGTGTGTGTGTGTGTGTGTGTGTGTGTGTGTGTGTGTGTGTGTGTGTGTGTGTGTGTGTGTGTGTGTGTGTGTGTGTGTGTGTGTGTGTGTGTGTGTGTGTGTGTGTGTGTGTGTGTGTGTGTGTGTGTGTGTGTGTGTGTGTGGACAGTGTTGTGTCTCCTGTGAGTCGAGGGTTCATGACTAAGGAACTCTTCTCAGCCCAGTTCTCCAAGAAGACGTCTCCTCTCCAGAAAGGCCCTTTATTAGCGGGTGGGTCACACACACTCACACTATCACACACACACACACTCACACACTTCCTCCTGTGTTTGTGCTCATGTCCTGAGCATGGTGCATTGTGGGTCGATCTGAACATCACGCTTTCTAACTGTCATCAGATGAGAAACCAGCGGAGCGCTTCATCACAGGAGAGCCGGACACAAGCCGCACATCTGACCATCAACAGGAAGGTAAAGGCTGATCCCAGTGTGTGTGTGTGTGTGTGTGTGTTTCTCTGAGTGTGTGTGTGTGTGTGTGTCCTGTAGGCTGTGTGTTGCTGAACCTGCTGCTGCAGCCTCTGGATCCGAGCACTCTGGGTCTGTGTCACCTGCTGTCCATCAGTCCAGCTGCTCTACCGATCGTCCTATCACAGAGCAGCTTCATCAGCCCGTGAGTCACAGGCCCCGCCCACTGGGAGGAGCTGCCCATTGTGTCCTCAAATATACCCTAAACATCGGCTTTTGCTTGTTTGTTTTGGGGAATCATTGGCCCACGTTCACAATATGAGTCATAAGAATGGAAATTTCCAATGGAACTTTTGTCAACATCAAATATACTTTTCTTAGTCACATGATCAGAGATATTTACAGTTCATAAACCCTGTTATGCGGAACACTTCACATTCATTCCAGAGCTGTACAACATTCTTCTCAAATATGATCTGTTGTAGTTTATTATTAAACTAAATATTATAGAATATTGTGTTAATAACAATTATTATTATTGTGGAAGGTAGTATTAATTTTTACATCATGGCATGCATTATTATACCACATTATTATTATTATTAAAACAGTATCATTTGTTGTATATTATTTCTATTGTTAAATAAAACATTATAGTTTAATATATTAATAAAAATAATACATAGAATACAGAATATTGCGTAATGATTATTCATATCATTTAATAATTATATTGACAATTTAGAATTTTTAAAACGTCATTATTTAAAAAAAATTATTAAATATTACAAATTATTATTACTATTGCTATTAGTATAAATGTTTGCCCCATAACATGTTTTACATCATGACATTTGCTTTTTTATATTAAAACAGTTCTTAAAATATGATTTTTTTCTAATTTTTATTAAATTAAATATGATAGAATAATGTATTAATAATAATAATATATAGAATACAGAATATTGTGTAATGATTATTCGTATCATCATTAATAATAATATTATTTATATTATTGTTTTTTTACTAAATTAAATATTACAAATTATTATTATTATTGCTAATAGTATTAATTTTTGCACCATAACATGTTTTTTTAGCATTTTAAAAAACATAATTATTATAATGTATTTTAATGTTCATTATTAATGTAAACATTATAGAATATTGTGTTAATAACAATTATTATTGTTGTTAGTAGTGTTAATTTTTACATCAAGGGATGCATTATTATTATTATTATTATTACTACTATTATTATTAAAACAGTATTATTTGTTGCATATTATTATAATTATTATTGTTAAATAAAATATTATAGATTAATGTATTAATAATAATATATACAATATATAATATTGTGTAGTAATTATTCGTATCATTAATAATAATATTGAAAATTTAGAATTTTTAAAACATGTCATTATTAAAATGTTTTTACTAAATTCAATATGACTAATTATTATTATTATTGCTAATAGTATTAGTAGTATTAATTTTTGCACCATGACATGTTTTTTTAGCATTTTAATGGCTGTCAAAAGATTAATCGCATCCAAAATAAAAGTTTGTGTTTACATAATATATGTGTGTGTACTCTGTTAATTATTATTTATATATAAATACACACACATTCATGTATGTATTTAAGAAATATTTGCATGTATATACATTTATATTATCTGTAATATATATAAATATAAATGTTTTATATATAAAAATAATATTTTTTTCTTAAATATATACATGAATGTGTGTGTATTTATATATAAATAATAATTAACAGAGAACACACACATATATTATGTAAACACAAACTTTTATTTTGGATGCGATTAATCTTTTGACAGCAATCATTGTTGTTGTTAGTAGTATTAGTATTCATATTTACAAAATTACATTTGCTTTTTTTATATTAAAACGGTTCTTAAAATATGATTTGTTCAATTTTTTTATTAAATTGAATATGATTGAATAATGTATTATTCATAATAATACACTATTCATTTTTGAAAGTAGGAAAATCTGAAACCTGGAAAATTTGATGTATGATCAAATAATTTATTGCATCTTTAAATCTCCGTATGTAAAGTTTGTAATAGTTTTCCGGCTGTATTCCAGGGGCTCATTGGCGTCCTCCACAGAATCGCGATGGCTTCCTCATGCTCAGGCTGGATTCCAGCAGCTGCAGAGTCTGGCCATGTCCGCTCTGAGCGCCCTCGCCCTCACGCCCTCCTCAGGTGTGCCACCCCTCCTCAGCTGCCCGTCCGCCGGGCACCTCCTGCCCCTGCTGGGCTTCCACATCAGCTGCTTCTGCCAGTCTCTGGAGTCTGTGGGGCTCTCCGCTAAAGCCTCCCTCCACGGCTCCGGCTCGTCTGAGCTCAGCCTGGGCTCCGGTCTGGAGGAGTCCCTCAGTGGGCAGGAGGAGTTCGCCCTGGCGGCCATGACGGCTCTCTATCACACCCTGGGCCACAGCAGGGAGGCGCTGGGGGCGGTTCTGGGCCCGCCGGATGCAGAGATCCGGCCTCCGGGTGTGAAGAACCTCCTCAGTGGAGATCCTCCTCTCCTCAGCCGGCTCCTCCAGCTGGCCGATCCGGCCTTCCTCACCGCTGCGGTCCAGAGGGAGGAGCTGCTCCACTCCAGCCTCAGGACGCTCAGCAGACTGGCGGAGAACGCACAGGAGAACCAGCTCTACAGGTTTAGGACATGAGTCTACTAGGACACATGTATATTCTCAATATACCGTTCGGTACGGCATTCACGGTTCAATACGCGCTTGGTTTTGCATTTAATTTACAAATTCGATCATTTGCCTCCATCCCAATACTGAACAACGACATACATTCACATCACAGGTCAGTGGTGGAGTTATACTCACTGGACACTAGAGTTATTCACAATCACCAAAGCTCATTATTTGCATGAGTTTTAAAGCCTTGCCGGTTTCATTCGCGTGCGCGGTTTAACATGTGCTTTTCCGCGCGCGCGCACTAAACGCCTGTCAAACACGTGATTACTGGACTAAGTAGTCGTCTTACTGCGCTAATACTGTCAAATACACACAAGGTTAACATAAACACAGTCGGTTATGTCTAAAGTGAAAGTAAAATCGTGTGTGTGTGTGTATATTAGATGTGTGCAGGTCTTTAATTGACAGCGGCGCAGCCTATAGTGAACATGCCGTCCTTAAAGGGACAGTTCACCTCTAAAATGATGTCATTATTTACTCACTCTAATATTGCTCCAAACCTGTATTCATTTCTCCATGACAGAATTTTCATTTTTGAGTGAACTATCCCTTTTTAATGTTAATACAACAACAAAAGACAAAGAGAAAATCACTCTGCTCTTGACTGATAGAAGAATCAGTGTATATTTTATAGTGAAGTCTATGTAGTGTTTTATTTTAACATTCATTCATTCAATTTCATACTTAAATGCTGCTGTACAGCTCTGAGCTGCCAGTGTAAATATTTATATATATTTATTTTATATTATACAATACACTAGGAATGTGTACAAGGGTTTAAAGTCAAGTTTTAAGTTTAAGTAAGGTTTTACAAGTCTTTTAAGTAAAATAAAGAAAGGGTGTTGCAATAAAACAGTCTTTTTTCTCCTTAACCTCTTACTGTTCCTGTCGCCTAAGAATAGAATCGCAAAACACTGATGTGACATCAGAACCGAACCGAAAACCGTAGTTAAAACCGAGGTGTGTATTGAACCGTGGACTAACTGTATTGTTGCATCCCTAGTGTCTACATGAGTGTCATGTGCTCTCTGACTCTGCCTCTTAATTTACATGCAGAAATACTGTTGGTCCAATTCTCACCTTTAAAGCTGCACTATGTAAGTTTTCCGTGTGCTAGAGGTTGCGTGTTCAAAACAAAGGCGTAGTTTGATGACGTTTGAGTGCAGAATCTTGGGTCATGTGGTCTTCAGCTCACAGCCGCTGGGAAAGAATCGGGATAGGACTCCTCAGTATTAATAACATCTAGAGGAACCGTTCGCTGCAGAATCCTCTGCATAAACCACAGATCTCAGATCAGAGCTGACGCGGAGACCAGCAGAAACACCTGAAACATTCATTTCAGTCCACAAATCATAAACACTCACCGTGGATTTAATGTAGTAACACCCCATAGTGTTGAGGAAGAAATGGTCGAATGTTTTTTCTTTCTTTACATTATTCATGTCAGGGTTCGTACGACCTTCTGAGAGGGAAATTCAAGCACTTTTCCAGCACTTCAAAGCTCTAAATATTATCACATTTTAATATATTTTTATTGTGATGATTTATAAAACTAAAAGTTTAAAGTGCTGGCCACTTAATGGCAAAAAACCCCACTATAACCAGTAGGTGGCGGCATTGACATTTCCTCATCCATATGGAAAAAAGTAGGAAGTCACAAAGTCTCATGAAAAACTTTTCTTCAAATTGTGACGATGACACAGAAAACAAGAAAAGAGTTAGTTCAATTTGATACTGTAGAAGAACGATAGTACATTTAACAAGAGTGGAATATTCCAACCACATTCAGTCGCACCAGCAGGAAAAAAAGGTCAAAAATGGCACCACTTTGTGGCAGTCTGGAGCGCTGTCTACATCCCTTAATCCTACCCAATACCTAAACTTAACAACTACATCAGTAACTATTAATAAGCAGTAACCAGTAGTTAATTGAGGCAAAAGTTGTAGTTATATTTAAAGCTGCACTGTGTAAGATTTTCTTCAGTATAATACCCAAACACCTCTAGGCCAGTGTTATATATTTAGTTGAGTGCTCAATATCCCAAATGTTTCCCACTATTTGTAAACAGTGAGATGCTCTTTTACCAGAGGAACCGGGTAATAAAAGTCAAACGTCATCAAACTCCGCCTTTGTTTAGAACAGGCCACCTCTAGCGGATGGAAAACTTACATAGTGCAGCTTTAATAGTGAGAATTGGACCCCAAACTAAAGTGTTACTGAAAACAGAACAATCTGCTGTTTATCAAAATATTTAAAGTGTTTTTTATGTTGAATATCAGTGATTATAGTGAGAATATGGAGCTCATACCCGAGGGGAAACCTATGGTGTTTATTTTTAATAAAAAGTATATTTTATTATGATCCTCATTTACTTTTAATTTACCGATTAAACTGTGTTCTGATTGGTCGGCTGTAGACTGCAGGTTGTCATGACGAGTGGGGTGTTGTGCAGATGCCTGACCCCTGAGGCGTCCTTCAGGACCGCCCGTCTGTCTGTCAGATTACTGACCCTTCTCATCTATAATGAAGAGATGGCCGCCAAACTCTGCTCGCACCAATGTGAGTGTCTTTAGCATTGCTTTAAGAGTCCTTTTGTTGAGTTAACACACACACACACACACACACACGTCTCCCTCTTCCCGCAGGTCCATGCCCTTTCCTCAAAATATTCCAGTACATCACCTCTAGACCGGATAAATCCCCCTCAGGAGATGCCTGGAGTCGGTTTGAGCTTGAGGTGGATTATCTTCATCAAAATGAACAACATCTGATGATTCCTCACCTCATCTCATCCCAGATGTTCATGTGTTTCTTCCTTCAGTTTTTGAGGATCATTCCAGGACTTTTCTGCTCATAAAGTCAAAAATATGATTTTAAAAGTCCTCATTATTAGATAAAATGTCAAAAATAAGATTTTAAAAGTCCTCATTATTAGATAAAAATTCAAAAATATGATTTTTAAACTCCTCATTATTAAATAAAAAGTCATACATATGATTTTAAAAGTCCTCATTATTAGATACAAATTCAAAAATATGATTTTAAACTCCTCATTATTAGATAAAATGTCAAATGATTTTAAAAGTCCTCATTGTTAGATAAAAAGTCAAAAATATGATTTTAAAAGTTCTCATTATTAGATAAAATGTCAAAAATATGATTTTAAGTCCTCATTGTTAGATAAAATGTCATAAATATGATTTTAAAAGTCCTCATTATTAGATAAAAAGTCATAAATATGATTTTAAAACTCCTCATTATTAGATAAAATGTCAAATATGATTTTAAAAGTCCTCATTATTAGATAAAATGTCAAATATGATTTTAAAAGTCCTCATTATTAGATAAAATGTCAAAAATATGATTTTAAAAGTCCTCATTATTAGATAAAAAGTCCAAAATATGATTTTAAAAGTCATAATTATTAGATAAAAAGTCATAAATATGATTTTAAAAGTCATAATTATTAGATAAAAAGTCGTAAATATGACATGCTAAGTCATTGTGAGATGAACAGCTGAAATTAGGACTCACATTTCTGAGATAAAAATTCTAAATTTTGGATTTAAAGTAAAAAATTATGACTTAAAAATCTAAATTATGATATAAAGTCCTAATTATGAGCTGAAAAAGCTGAAATTAGTCTAAATTATGACCAAAACACACACCAAGACATTTTTTTAAATGCGCTTTTAATTTTTTGATTCACACTTATGATAATAATAATAATACTTACATTAGTTTTCATTGTGCAATATATTTTTTTACATGCATTTTTACATTTTGAAATCAGTTTTTACAACAGAAATTAATAAATCAAAAACTGACTTTATCTTTTGATCTAAAACTAAATGAATGTCCTGTCATCAGCTGGAGGAATAAAGAGGACTGGACTAAACACAGGGGCGGCACTTCCGCCTACATCACGTGACCTTTCTGGCGTGATTGCTCAACCCGTGGTGTGTCTCAGAGCAGCTCCAGATGAGCATTAGAGGTTAAAGTGTATAAATGTGTGTGTGTGTTGTAAATGTGGCGATGGTTTGTCTAGATCAGACTCTATTCCTCGTCTGTGATTGGTCAGAGCCTCTGAAACTGCAGTGATTTGGACCTTCAGCCGTTGGTTCCCATTGAAGTCCATTATGAGCAGAAAAATCCTGGAGTGATCCTCAAAAAACTGAAGGAAGAAACACATGAACATCTGGGATGAGGAGATCATCCTTTAATGAATCATTCCTCTGTCAACAGCTCATCCGGTTTTTAACCAAACTCTTCACACTGAAGGCCGAGACATGGGCCGCTTTTTGTGGCTCCGCCTGCCAGTGTGTTAATGAGGTTTGATTCTCACACACACTCTCTCTCTCACACACACACTCTCCACATCTGCTGGTCTGCAGAAGCTCAGTGGACATGTCCTGTGTCCAGGTGGTGCGGACGGTGATCGTGGTTCTGCACAGGCAGTGGCTGGACACCAAAGGGCGGGGCCATCCAGCTCTGAGGACCCCGGGCGGCCCCGGCCTGCAGGCGCTGAGGGAGGCTCTTCTGCTCCTCCATTGGCTGATGCTGAGAGACTCCGCCTTCTCTGAGCACTGCCTGGACGTCCTGCACCTGTACGATCAGGCCATCCCCGCCATCAGAGACACACTGCGGCTGATCCCAGATCTGTCTGAGAGTGAAGGTGCGTTCAGTCACACTCCTCTCCTTCACTGTCAAAATGGCCCACACAGGAAATTAAAGAGAAATACACAAAAACTTAGGGAAACTTTTGGTGATACAAATCAGCCGAACAATAGAGAACAGCAATGAAGAGGTTTTAAGTACACACACACACACTCTCACAGACTCTCACTCACACACACGCACACACACTCTCACAGACACTCACTCACACACAGGCACACTCACTCACTCTCTCTCTCACACACACACACACACACTCTCACACACACAGGCACACACACTCTCACACACACAGGCACACGCACACATTCAAACACATTCACAAACACACACTCATGTAAACTCACTCACTCACACACACACTCACAGATACTCATTCACTCACTCACACACTCACTCACTCACACACACACACACACACACACACACTCAGACACACACACACAGGCACACGCACACACTCAAACACATTCACAAACACACACTCATGTAAACACACTCAACCACACACTCTCTCACACACACAGACACACACACAGGCACACACACTCACACACAGGCACACGCACACACACACTCACGTAAACACACTCAACCACACTCTCTCTCTCACACACACACACTCAAACACACACTCACAGACACACACACACACTCTCTCTCTCTCTCTCTCTCTCTCTCTCTCCCACACACAAACACGCACTCACAGACACACGCACTCACAGACATACACACACTCACAGGTACACACACACTCACGTAAACACACACTCAAACACACACAACCACACACTCTCTCTCATACAGGCACACAAACTCAAACACACTCACTCACAAACACACACACACACACACACACACACACTCAAACACACACACACACACTCACACACACACACACACACACACACACAGATGAACTGGTGTGGCTGTATTGATATGATAATATTGAGCTGAAAGACTGGAATGGGTGTGTGTGTGTGTGTGTGTGTGTGTGTGTGTGTGTGTGTGTGTGTGTGTGTGTGTGTGTGTGTGTGTGCGTGCGTGTGTGTGCGTGCGTGCGTGCGTCCAAAATGTTCTCGTCTCTGCTCAGGTTTGAATGTAGTCAAATTAATGCAAAAACTGACACTCCAAATCAACAACAAAAACCTAAACCTTGACTAAAGTAATCTTTGAGAATGTCTCAGTATAAACACAAACCCACAACTTAATAGAAATCAGTGTGTGTGTGTGTGTGTGTGTGTGTGTGTGTGTGTGTGTGTGTGTGTGTGTGTGTGTGTGTGTGTGTGTGTGTGTGTGTGTGTGTGTGTGTGTGTGTGTGTGTGTGTGTAAACACTAGAGGTGTGTAAGGCACTGTATAGAGTTCTACAGGACTCCAGTGTGTGTACATCAGTGTGTGTGTGTACATCAGTTCTTCTTCTCTCACTCTTACACGCTTCGGTCACTTGAACCCGAGTGTGACCCATTAAGGAGGTTGTTGAGGATGTGTGTGTGTGTGTTAGCATTAGCTGATGCGGTGAATGCTACTGTTGTTTCTCTGCAGAGCTGGCTCTGGAGGAGATCTGCAGATCTGAAGCGGAGGATGTGGAGGACGTGGAGATGGAGACGGGCTCATGAGGATCAGTGTGTGTGTGTGTGTGTGTGTGTGTGTGTGTGTGTGTGTGTGTGTGTGTGTGTGTGTGTGTGTGTGTGTGTGTGTGTGTGTGTGTGTCTCGTGTCATGAGCACTGATGACCCGGATTAAAGAATTCATTCTAAATCACATGAGGTGCTTTAATTCTTTATCCATCACAGTTTATGTGAACAAGCAACACACATTATTTATACAGTCGTGTTTATAATCATAGAGATGAGGAGCTTCATGACATTTGGCACACTGATAGAGGACTGGCCCAATAGTCACCACACCAAATCTGGAGTCTCTAACTCAATCCCTCTAGCGCCTCCACCTGTCCAAAGTTTCACTCATGTTTATGCTAATAACTTTTGAACCATAAGGGATAGAGACACAATTCTCCATGCAAATTTTCCGGAAATCCTGCTTTTGTGAACTCGTCCTAGACAGTTCGTACGATTTGCACGAAAATTGAACCAGATCATCTTCAGGCGGTGCTGACAAAACGTTACGGAATTCAAGTTGATTTGTCAAATCGTTTTCGATAAACGCACAAACTAATTTTACGTAGCAGTTGCGAAAACACACTTAAGGCTGTATCTCCGCAACGCTTTATCTTATTCAAACCAAACTTTGTACATGTCATCACAAGCATGACCTGAGGCAACATGCAGTGTTTCAGCGCAGCGCCACCTACTGGTCCGGAGATACAACAAATGGCTATTTTTGCTTATAAGTTCTAATCCGTTTGTCCAAAAGTCATTGAAATCCAATTTTACCATATCGGCCATTTTTTCTGTTGGCCATTTTGAATGATGTGCTAAAGTGCTGTATTTTATGAACTCATGAACGGATTGTTATGAAACTCGGTATGGGTCTTCAACACGATGCCCTGAAGGAGCCTGAGAAGTTTTGAAACCGTGCCACCTATTGGAGAATTTGTTTTTCCAATGCTTATAACTTTGGTTGTGCTTGACTTATTTTCATGGCAGTAACTTTCTTTTGTCTCCTGAATCCTTGCCAAGATCAACGATACCAGACTTACCAGGTTTCGGCGTATGGTTTGTGCAGCGTTGTAATTTAGCGTTTATAAAACATCAGCTGATATCTTCAAAACCGCTAGTCTGATCGAGACGAAACCAGCGTCAGAAGTTCAGAAACATAGGTCGATAGCTAAACGCTAATGCCCAAATGTCAAAATATTGATAGTAAGGGGGAGTAAAATCCAATCAATGTCAGGTGTCAGTCATTTTTTACATGTTTTTCATATAAATGTCTATAACTCCAAAACAAAATGAGATATTTTCACCACAATTGACACACACGTTTGGGCTCACTCCGAGGACACATAAAAAGTGGTGTGATTGTGCCTCTTGGTGGCGCTATAATAGAACAAAACATGACATTGGCTCTATACAACTCAATGCTTTAATGTGGGGGTTTAACATTTTTGCTTCCCTCATTTCTTCAGTTGGTCTGCTGCTGCTTCTTCCTTGTTTGCTGCTGTTGCGCTTGGCCCCGGTATTGCTGCTTACAGCTATATTTATTTTGATTATTGCTGTTTTATGCAATTTTAATGTGTGAGTGTTAGTAAGAAGATGAAAAAATAGCTAAAACTAGATGTCAATCTGCGTATGTATTGGACATGGGTTATGCTGATCTTCAGTAAAGAGCTCTGTGTTTAACCAGAGAGCAGAAGCGATTCGGCTGGTTTTACAGAACCCGTTCGCTTCATTGACCAGCTTGCATTATCTCGTTTATTACACGGCTGATATATTGATTTGAGTTAAAATGATAATCTCTGTTGTATTTGTATATAATCCTTACATTTACGACAGGAAGAAAGCATAAGTACAAAACATTGGGCTAGCAGCAAGAGGAACACACTGATATACGTCCTCTGAGGTAAGAAACACCACAGCCGATGACTCAAACACAAAATGGCGGCCGCTTTACCTGCAGCTCAGGCTGGACACCTGTACATATTTCTATCCTGCAGGAACCAATCACAAACCGGCTTATCCACCTGACGCGCTATTGGCGGTTTAACCCGATGACGGATAGAGAAGCGATGGATCGTTGGTCTGATTGGTTGAAGGACTATCCAATTGCGTTCAGTCATTTGACGATGGCCGTTGATCACGCCTCTTGTGCAGCAGAAAATACAGAGCAGACTCCCAGACCAGTGTTCAATCTTAAAGCAAATTAAAAGAGTAGAGCGTGTCTGTATTTGCGCTCGTCAAATGATTCAATTTCCATCGTGTTTTCACTTTGGTGAATAATGTAGCCAATCACAGACATGTTTGTTGATCTCTTGAACGCAACGGCCAATCACAGGCGTCGAATCCACTCACCGCTCGAGTGTTTGTCCAGAGCTGAGTTCTGCACGTGTGCTAAACCTCTCGAGGTGTGGACGTTATGGAAATCAGAGCTTCAGTGTGTCGTCGCTTCACTGATTAATATAACGGAGTGTGTGAGATGCAGGGTTTCCGCGGGGTCTTAAAAAGTCTAGAATTTCAAAATCAAAATTTTAGGCCTTAAAAAGTCTTAAATTCACAGAAGTATTGAGCTCTAGGTCTTAAATCATTTTAAACAGGTCTTAATTTTCCTCCGTCCATGTAACGCTAGCTCTAATCTCATTGAAATGCTCCCACAGCGCTTTAGAATGTTTTTTTATTTTGTTTTTTAATTCTGGGTGTTGTAGTTCTTTCTTTCGCTAGTCCAACTATAGTTCGGTGTATTACGACTACAAATGAGACCAGCATGCATCTTATATTGCAGCCAATCAGCTGTGGTGTTATTGGCGCGAGTCTCTTTCGGATTGTACCACAGACACATCAAACGTATTTCATTCTTCAGCTAATATTCCTCCAGTTTTTTTGCATTTCCGCGATTACTAAATACAACGAAAAATCAACAATGCATTTTTTGAGATCCTGCATAATTCGTAATTTCACCGCAAAACAATGGCAAGAAACCAAAATAAACAAGATTTATGCATTTTGTTAATTCTATTGTCATGTGTGAGTATTGTGAATCTAACATAATACAGTAAATGTGCTACCTTAATTATGAAAAAAAAAAAACGTGCCAGTTTCTGGAAATTACCACCACAAATTTTGATCTCAAAAATCATCAAAAAAATATCCTGGTGGGATTGAGCTATGGGAAAGTGCAAGTTTATCGAATTGTTCAATTTGAATAAATAAATTTACTTTGCAAGTCATTTTGTGACTGCATTTTCTTTATAGGTCTTAAATTTCATTCATAATGGTCTTAAAAAGTCTTAAATTTGACTTGGTGAAACCCAGTGAATGAGTGACAGCGGTTAGTGATTATAAAGGGAACGCTCTGTGCACGGTCTATGCGATTATTAGAATAGGCCTTTCAGAATTTGAATAAACCGTTTGTTTTCCATTCTTGACGAGCGGACACATACACACTTCAATACACAGGCCCATCCGCATTAGAGTTCAGATTCTCTGCCCGAGCCCGACCTGACCCGCGGGACGATTTTTCCCGCCACTATCCTCGGGCCGGCCCTTGATCAAGCGTTTGTTTTTTAATCATTACTTTATTAGCCTAATTGGGTGTGCTGAAAGCTATGCCATAATCAGCAATAATGTATACATTTTTAGCAAAGTAAAAAACAAATGTGTAGAAAGTTGCAGAAGTCAGGATTAGAGTTGTGTTAAACTCGCAGCACATGCGGTGATGAAGCGCCACATTCTGAACAGAACCTCCATCATCACGCTTTGCTTCAATATTTCTGTCCGTTTAAAAGTGGCCACTTCAAGCTTTCTCTCCTCATATTTCTCATGTGTGTGAGGCTGAGTTTGGGTTTATTTATGAGACGTGTTCAAGAGCAATCGTGATCGCGCCGGCGCCTCATGTCACGATTATTGTCTGCTATATTCGCTTCTGATTTATTAAATCCAGCTGATTGGCTGATGAAACATTGATTAAAATTAAGACACAAAACCAAATTGACTTTAAAGAAAGACTTTCTACAAAACAAAACTCAATGAAGTGCTCAAAATCATCTCTGACCTTCTGTCTTCTGACATATCTTTGCCCTTTTTTCACAATCAATATAGCCCAGATGAAATTTTAAAATAACATTATTATATTTAAACATAAATATGAAACAAAATGCATTGTTTAATGGCTACAAAAAGTATATTCGGCTACAGTCCAGATAAATGTCGTGTGTGAGTGTGATTTGAGCGAGTGTTGTTTGACCGGTGAGGGTTCGATTATTGAGCTTTTCGCTCATCACAGGCTCGCTCTCGTCAGAACACACACGTGTTAAAAATGGTCAGGTTTAAATCGGGCTCATGATTACAGTTAATGTGTCAGGCCGGGCTCGGACACACACACGTCCTCGAGCAGGGTCAGGCTTGATTTTTTTTTTAGCCCAATCTAAGCTCTAATCCGCATATACCTGCGGGATTCAGTCGAAATTGTGACTGACAGGGATAAATATTTATGTATCAAAATCAGGCTCATATAAGTGTCAGGAAACACGATTGTCATTCTCTATGGATCACTGGATCTTTGGTAAGATGTAAGGAACACTATATCAAGCCCAACCTTTAGTTGAAACTGATAATCGTTTGTTTTACTGCTGTTTTCCCCTTAACTCCAGTCACACCACAGCTCTTCTGCCACTCCGTTGTAAATAATGCTCATTTACAATCATTTATATCACCAAAGGTGTTAGAAAAAACGGTGCATACAGCAAGAGAAGCTGTTATACCTTTTATTTAACGTTATTCGTGTATGACTTCCATAAGCAGCGCATCTGTAGGGGCTGCCATTGTTGTATCGCAGGCTATGTGACGTCAGAGCTTAACTGGGAGGACATCGATCGAGTACGAGTTCACTGGTTTGGCTCAAGCGGCTCCTCCCTCAGTTTCTCCTGAAGCCGATACGGAAGTGAGTTAAACTGCAGTTCATGGACTGGCCACTAGAGGCAGACTCCAGAAGGAGCAGAATCTCATTGAGCTCATGTTAAAATGGCCAACTTTACAGCAGAAGAACACATGTTTACAGTCTGGGACAAACTGTGCTTTTGGTCTGTACGGCTAATGTTGTCCTTCATGACGACTGTGAGGGGGGGAATGTTTTCATAACTCTTTCGTTTACATTATATAAAGCCTTAAAGTTCTGCATAATTAAGGGCGTGGCCACTTTGAGTGACAGGTGGATTGCCGTTTGTCTGCTGTCTGTTAGTCGTCACCTCAGCTCCGCCCACGTCCCGCCTCTTTGCCCATTTTCTGTTATCCAGAGCAGTGTTGGGGAAACGCATTACAAGTAACTTGAGTTGCGTAATAATATTACTTTTTCCAAGTAACTACTAAAATAACGCATTACTTTTCAAATTTACAACAAAATATCTGAGTTAGTTTTTCACATTTATTTGACAGACAGCTCTCCTGTCCTCATGTTGAGAGTCAGTGCAGAGGTGTGTGTGTGTGTGTGTGTGTGTGTGTGTGTGTGTGTGTGTGTGATGGGTAGGTTTAGGGGTAGGGGCAGTGTGTGTGTGTGTGTGTGTGAACATGATGGTTATTGTAGTTCTAGACTAAATGTGAGCATTTATTTATCTCACTTGCACAATAAAGATTCTGTCCTCCTCAAAATGAATAAAATCAGTCAAATGCAAAATCAGAATACTATGCAAACCTCCAATAATTAAATGTTAAATAAAACAACTATTTTTATGCATAATCTACCTTTATATTTAATTGACCAATTTCTTGCATTCAGTTAAACCATGAGCAAAAATTACTAGATTTTTTGTTTTTATTGGTAAAACGTTTTTCTCCTGCATCTCTTCTCCATTATCCAGAGCTGCGCCCTCTACTGTTCACGAGGGAATCTGCATCTTTACCTCAGCCTGGGGCTTATTATTTACATTTTGGTATGAAGAGGTCTTTACCGTTGCACAAAAATATGTTGCACTTTTTTGTTATAAACTAAAACAAGCCCAGCCCAGGTGAGAAAAAGTAACGCAACGCATTGCTTTTCTTAAAAAGTAACCAAGTAACTCAATTAGTTACTTTTAAGGGAGTAACACAATATTGTAATGCATTACTTTTCAAAGTAACTTTCCCCAACACTGTCCAGGAGTGACTCGACAAGATGGCGACGGCCGGCTCGACCGACTTTACTCTTCAGATCCTGTGGGTGACGTCACGGACACTACGGCCATATCATTCCACAGTCTATGATGGGAAGTCACGGGTTTGACTGCTGTTCCAGTGCACTTCCACTGGGAGAAGGTTGGACAAACACGGGCTGCCTGGAATCCAGTATAACACGTTAGTAAATCAATAGCGATGCTATTCATAGCGAATATTAGTAAATATCTCGCAGCTGAATCCGAGAGCTGCTTATTCAAATAAGTTAACCCTCTGGGGTTCATCGGGTCAAAAATGACCCGAAGCGGTTTATAAAAAATTTAAAAAATCGTAGCTTCATCGGAATGGTCCGAAACTTTATTGGTACTTGGTATATGAACACCCAAAAAAATTGGGGACAGGATTTGAAAAGTCTAAGTGGTCGTAAAAAAAATAGTCACACTCAGGACCTTCGGGTCAAAAATGACCCCCATAGGAAATGAATGGGAAACACACACACAAAACACAATTAGCTTTTGGAATGGCACGCGTTCATTTGTTTGTGTGTGTGTGTGTGTTTTTTTTGTCTGTTTTGCACTCTTGATGTTTTAGAGATCTTCACTGTTGAGTTTTTTTTCTGCATCCTGGCTGATTTGTAGATTGTATGCACAAAAAAACTCAGTATTTTCATATTTTTGCCAATTTCCCATTCATTTCCTATGGGGGTCATTTTTGACCTGAAGGTCCTGAGTGTGACCCATAAATGAACCCCAGAGGGTTAAATAAGTGTACGCTAACAGAACGTGACGTAAGTGTTTCAGATGCTATATGTGACATGGAAAGGTGTCGTTTCCCATCATGACCTCAGTGTGTGCAGTGGCATTAGTCAACAACACATGAGCTCATTTCCTGTACGTCGTTTAACTTCCCCTGAGTAGGTCGATGGTAAATCTGACTAACATGAAACAAATAATGCTCATAGGCAGAGAATGTGACTTTGATTCCAGCACAATTTCTTTTTATTTGCAGTTGCAAACATGGAGATGTTTGAGTATGAGCATAACACTCTGATTACATTAATACAGTTAATAAACCATGAACAAACACATCCCACAAATATGACCCGACACACCCAACAGGAATCAGTGGAATATGAGCAATCTTCATAACACGGAAGAGTTTCAGATAAACAGACGAGCAGTCAAACGCCATCTTACAGTTTCATCCTCTCTCTCTGACCTCTTATTGTCTAGAAATGAGTTTCAGGTTATTTAGACTGATGACGTCACTCCGGATTATAGACACTGATGTTCAAACGCTCTTCCAGAGGAAAGATGGAGGGAAATGTCTAATGTGTTGACGCCTCCAAAACCCAAAGTCCACAGAAGTACCAAAGAACAGTGAGAATGCTGCAGTTAAAGTGTCCATGTGTCATTTTCTGCATAAATAAGGCATATTCTGGCTCTCTGTGCATGAGAACACACACACATTCAGACGCCCTGAACACACACACACCTCGTGCTTCAGATTCACCGGCTGATAAAGTGTCAGTATCTCGTGCAAACACCCAAAATATTCTCAAAGATATTCCCTTTAGCACAAACAAACAAAACTACAAAAATATGGCTTGGAGTCATAGGAGATAAAACATATATTATGGTCTATAAAATTAAGTGTAAGGAAAACGACGCGGACTTTAAAGCTATCATGACTAACACAATCATGTTATTCCCGAGCCGATTGGAGCGCGTGCTTCAGTAGCCGCTCTTCGGCTGCTCCACGTAGGCGGGGTTGTAGGCCGGTTGGGTGGAGCTGTAGTTTGCTGGTGGAGGCGGGTGGGTGAAGCCAGGCTGGAGCGGAGGTTGGATGGGGTAAGCGGCCTGCCCACCGTCAAACGCAGCCTGGCTGTAGGGGGCAGGATATCCTGGGCCTCCTGAACACACACACACACACACACACACAATCAATGACACTTCTATCCAATACTATGGTGCCACTTTTGTCAAACTTTAAAGACATTTATAATGTAGCTGTGTTAATTTTGATTTAGTTTTAGTCATATTTTAGTCGCCTGAATAGTTTTTAGTTTTAGTCTAGTTTTATGCTGCGTTCACACCAAGCGCGAATTGAGCGTCAAAATCGCATCTACCGCGTCTAGTTTCACGCACAAACATTTTGAATGCATTCGAGCGTCCGCAGAGAATTGGACGCGCGTAGAAATCGAGCGTTTGAAGCGAAATTGACACGCGTTCAAGGCACTCCAGGAGAAATATGTCATAAAACACAACTCTGCCTCTTTTCATTTTCATTAAACATATATATTAAGCATTAATAGCCACACAAATGTGGTCCAGGCAACGCCTACATTATCTTCACTGCATGTATGTTTAAATATCCTTAAAATATAAAGTTATGAAACTTCTCTTTGCCCTCAGTCAAAACGATTTGGCAGACAACAAATTATAGATCCATGAGAGCAAAGATCGGCCGTTAGATCCACACAAGACGAACCACTACAGGCCATCAGAGCAGCGGCAGACGGCAGAAGAACTGGCCGAGGAAAGGCTGCCTTCGCCGGGGTTATGAGCAGTGATTGCCCGGTGATCGCCTGGATCTCACAACTCCAAAAACACAAGATTATTTTTTTAAAAATAGGCGCTCTCTTTATAAATAAACCACAGACTTGAGCTGTAAACAATTACATTCCCACTTGAAAGAGTCTTAAAACTACATTTTGTGACACAATAGTACTATTTTTAATTTATGCAGGGTTTCTCATACACGTCACTTTACCACGTGACAGCAGCAAGCAGGCTCCTGATTGGTTAACGCGGCACGAATTGACGCCAAAGTTCAAATTTTTCAACTCGGGCGTCAGACGCGAATTCGCTTCAAACGCATGAATGCACAAAAGCACCATTAGCGTGTAACGCGCGTATCACGCAAGACGCTCAATTCACGTCCAATTCGCGCCATTCGCGCGAACTGGACGCGCGAATGAGGCGGATTCGCGTCACGCGTAACGCGCCTTCCGCGCTGCGGGACCACCAGACGCGCGTCAACGCGCCTTTCCATTGACTTAACATTGAAATCACTCGCGCCAGACGCTCTATTCGTGTTTGGTGTGAACGCAGCATTAGTCTCCTAAAATCTCATGAGTTTAGTTCAATTGTAACACATTAAGCATTTAAGCGTCACATAACCGACTGTCACTCGAACTGACATTTTGACCTCATTTTGTTTTTGACATTAAAAATACACGAAAGAGCTCAATTCACTTTTTAAAAACATCTCTATAGTTTTTATAACTTTGTGTTTCTGCTTTAGTCAGTATATCAGGTTAAGCTAAAGCTTCAAATAATTTTGTTTATTAATGTTTTTAATTCAATTAACATTTAATTTCAAATAATGAATATGTTTTAATGGTTTTAGTGAACTATTAGAACCCTGATACTTTATTGAATATGTGTTATTTGAATAACATTGCATATTTGAGTGCATAAATTAAAGATTAATCCTATTAAACTTACAAAAGCTATTCAATCAAGAGCAGTGAGTGATGTCCTTGTCTTTTGTTGTTTGACATTAAACAGACAGCAGTAAAGGCTACTGCCCCTTTAAGACCTAATGCTACTGCCCCTTTAAGACCTAATGATCGCATATGCGTCGTCTTTATCAACTGTATAAAGTTCACTTAAGGCATATACACACTATGTCTGCTAGAATACTCATCAAGATGGACATGTTGACATACATTTTGTGTGAGTTTGTCCGTTCAAGAGCAAGACTTGAAAGAGAACTCATTATTTGCGCGCTGTGAGACGTGTGCGCGCTTTCGGATGAGCGCACAGAGACACATTTTCTCACAGCGCGCGACTTCTCATTCGCGTCTTCTGGCTCTACACCCGGGTGATGACGGTGAAAACGACTGGTCATATTCAAACATACGGCAGCACTCGCATGCATTGAACAAAGTTTACAAAGAGAGAATTATTTGAAAAATATGAAGTGAAAAAAAGGACGTTTACACGGCACCCCTGCTCTCGTCAATTTTTGTTTCTTTATTAGATTGTCATAGGTCGCTCTGTGTTTAATTTTCAAGTGGTTAAACAAATTCGTGATGTTCCCTTGCGTTGCAGCCACTAGCATGTAGCAAATCTTGCACGTAGCATGTTTCTGCTCATCGTCTGATTCCTCGAAGCCAAACTGTTCCCAGACAACGGAGTTGGTTTTGCCTTTTTTGCTCACCAAACGCTGCTGTAACTGCCCTCCTTCTGCCATCTCGCGCCGAGTTTTTAAATCCCAGCGGATGATATGCACACGAGTCACGAGACTCACGACCTGAGAGAGCATAGATATCAATAATAAAGGCTCAGTAATGCCTTTATTATGGATATCTATATGAGAGAGTTTGTGGCTTCGGGAGGGGCGGATGTGCGCGTGCGCGTTTCATTCAGAACGCAAGACAAAATAAGAGTGTTCTTGCCAAACTGAACATGGCAAAATAATCGTTTTTTTCTCGATTGTACTATTTTGGTGATCGTTGGGAGCCAAAATCGAAATTCAATTAATTGCACAGCCCTACTTTATGTAATAATTGAATAATTTCCATTTTTATGTAATAGTATACACTGTCGTAATTTTAGAATTTTTGTCAACAATGTCTGTATTTAATAATTGAATCATTTCCACTTTTATGTAATAGTATACACTGTCGTAATTTTGAATTTTTGTCCATTTTGACTTTTTGAATTTTTTTCAAAATTACGACAGTGGATACTATTACATAAAAGTGGAAATGATTCAATTATTACATAAAGTCATTTTTGACAAAACTTCTAAATTACGACAGTGTATACTATTACATAAAATTGGAAATGATTCAATTATTATATAAAGTCAAAATGGACAAAAATTCTAAATTACGACAGTGTATACTATTACATAAAAGTGGAAATTATTCCATTATTCCATTAAGTTACAAAATTGACAAAAATTAAAAAATACGACAGTGTATATGTGGCGAGGTGGGCGTGGTCCCGCGAGGTCTGTAGCGGGAGAGAGGGGGCGGAGCCGAGCGGTCGGTAAGTAGGTCAAGTGCAAATGGTGAACACCTGTCTCTGTTTGCAGTAATTGGCGTGGAGAGACCGCATATAAGCGGCTGCCGGGAGAGAGATGAGAGAGAGAGTTGGACTGGGACTTGATGCAGACACACAACAGGAGAGAAAGAGAGAGAGTCTTCCTGCAAACGTTATGAGTGAAAAGAGAAAGCATCTGATAGAGAATTGTTGCTGAGAGTGACTGAGAATTTGAAACGCCAGCGTGCGTCCTTTTTGTTTTGAGTTATATCAATAAAGTGTACAAGTCCCAGCCTCGCCGACCCTGTCTTCTTCCTTCCTGCCCACGACTATCACGAACCCCGTTACACTGGTGCCGAAAACCCGGGAAGGAAGAAGGTTGCCGCCGCCATGCAAACTCCGTCAAGAACGCCACTTGCGGACATCGTCGAGTCGCTCGCTGGTCTTCATCAGGAACACCACCAGGACCTGCTGGCCGTGAGGGCGGAGCAAGAGAAGCGTTTCGAGGCTCTGCTCCGCGCCCAGCATGAAGACCGCGAGCTCTTCCGGAGCTGGATGGACCGGGAGGTTCGGGCCGTCCCCACCCCCACTACGGAGTCAACCGCCGCTGTGCCTCTCAACAAGATGGGTCCGCACGATGACCCAGAGGCCTTCATAGACCTTTTTGAGAGGTCCGCCGAGGTCCGGGGATGGCCCCAGAAGGACTGGTCAATGCGGCTACTGCCGCTGTTGTCCGGAGAGGCGCAGATAGCCGCACACCAGCTACCAGTCCAGAACCTCCTGGTCTACAACGACCTGAAGAATGCCATCCTTCAGCGGGTCGGCCGGACCCCCGAACAACATCGTCAACGTTTCCGGACCCTGGCACTCGACGAGTCCGGCCGGCCCTTTGCGTTCGCGCAACAGCTCCGGGACTCCTGCCGCAAGTGGCTGATGGCCGATGAAAGCGACGTCGAGGAAGTCATCGATCGAGTGGTGCTGGAACAATTCGTCGCGCGGCTCCCGAGGAAGACCGCGCAGTGGGTCCAGTGCCACCGCCCGACGTCGCTGACCCAGGCCATCCACTTGGCGGAGGACCAGATGGTGGCGTGCCACGGGGTCGGCGAGCCCCTTCCTTCGGCTTCTCTCTCTCTCTCTCTCTCTTCTCCTCCCCCTCCTGTTCTCTCCAAGCCTGTCCCTCTTCCCAGGTCTCGCGGCGGGCTCCTGCCCAGGCCGGCACCGAGGTGGAGAACCGGGCTGCCCGCGGAGGTTCCGGCAGCCCCCAGACCAGCAGCGAGGGGAGGCGGAGCAACCGGCGACCCGTTCACCACCACCTCCGCATCAGCGCTCTCTCCGCGCCAATTTGGGGACCTACTACCAGCCGCTAGAGTGGCGGGGAAGTCTGGGCCGGCTTGTTGGCGTTGTGGGGACCCCGGACATTTTATTGATCGGTGTCCGGTGATGGAGGTGGGGACGTTGATCCGGGTCCCCGACGCGCCACAAGCTGCCCCCGATCAAGCTGGCATGTACCAGATACCCGTGAGTATCAAGGGGGGTACTTATCAAGCTCTGGTGGATTCAGGTTGTAACCAGACCTCTATCCATCAAAGTTTGATTCAACCTGAGGCATTGGTTAATGGCCGCATGGTTAAGGTACGGTGTGTGCACGGGGAAGTGGTGAACTATCCGTTGTTGCCCGTGGATATTCAATTTCGGGGTGAAACGCATAGTGTGGAGGTTGCAGTTAACCCGCACCTCCGGCATCCACTTATTTTGGGTACTAATTGGCCAGCATTTAATAAATTATTGGGGCACTTGTGTGTGGATGCCTCTTGGGGAAAGCGAGAAAAAAGGAAGGAGGCGGTTGCTCAGGTGGGAGAGGTGGATTCGGGACCTCTGGGTACTCTTCCGGGGGAACAGAGCGGTCTGGAGCTGCCCACGCTCACAGACCGTGATGATTTTCCCCTGGAGCAGTCCCAGGATGAGTCGCTCAAACATGCGTTTAATCAGGTCCGTTCCATCGACGGCCACCTCCTCCACCCTGACCAGCCGCTCTCTTATCCTTATTTTTCTGTTATAAAAGATAGGTTGTATCGGGTGACCCAAGACGCCCAGACAAAACAAAATACAACCCAGTTGTTAGTGCCTAAAAGCCGCCGGGAAATGCTTTTCCAGGCGGCTCACGCGAATCCAATGGCCGGGCATTTAGCAGCAACGGCTACACTTAACCGTCTAATGGCCCGCTTCTTCTGGCCGGGCATTCACGAGAATGTACGCAGGTGGTGTGCGTCTTGTCGTGAATGTCAGTTGGTGAATCCACCGGCCACCCCAAAAGCACCTTTGTGCCCGCTCCCTTTGATGCAGGTCCCCTTCGAACGAATTGGCATGGACCTCATCGGGCCATTAGAACGGTCAGCGCGTGGGCATCGCTTTGCATTGGTTCTGGTAGACTATGCAACGCGATACCCGGAGGCAGTTCCGCTCCGCACTATTTCGGCGAAAAGTGTTGCGAGCGCACTGTTTTCATTAATCTCCCGGGTGGGAATCCCGAAAGAGATTCTCACCGATCAAGGCACGGCGTTCATGTCACGAACAATTCGCGAACTTTATGAATTATTGGGCATTAAATCGGTTCGCACCAGCGTCTATCACCCACAAACAGATGGTCTGGTGGAACGATTTAATCGCACGTTGAAATCCATGATTCGTAAGTTCGTTCACGAGGACGCCAAAAATTGGGATAGGTGGCTTGAGCCTCTGTTATTCGCTGTTCGCGAGGTCCCGCAAGCCTCCACGGGGTTTTCCCCCTTCGAGCTTCTCTATGGACGCCAGCCTCGGGGGGTGCTGGACGTCCTTAGGGAGGCTTGGGAGGACGGACCTTCAGCGAGCAAAAATGAAATTCAGTATGTCCTGGACCTGAGAACAAAACTCCACACTTTGGGGCGGTTATCAATGGAGAATTTGTTACAGGCTCAGGACAAACAACGACAGCTCTATAACAGAGGCACTAAGCTGCGTCAATTTTCACCGGGAGATAAAGTCCTTGTATTACTCCCTACTTCGAGTTCTAAATTACTCGCAAAGTGGCAAGGGCCCTTCGAGGTCACACGGCGAGTTGGCGAGCTCAACTATGAGGTTGTGCGGTCAGATAGGGACGGGGCACGTCAAATCTACCACCTCAACCTCCTTAAAAAATGGTCTGAGGCGGGGTCAGTGATGCTTGCGACGGTAGTGAGTGGAGAGGAGGATCTCGGGCCGGAGGCGGTCCAAAAGCCTCAATCTATCGCTCTGGCCTCGGGAGGAGACCACCTCTCACCCTCGCAGCTCACTGACGTAAATCGGTTACAAGCAGAGTTTGCTGACGTCTTCTCGCCCCTACCCGGCCGGACCGACCTCATTCAGCACCACGTTGAGACGGAGCCGGGCGTGGTTATTCGCAGCCGGCCTTATCGCTTGCCTGAACACAAGAAAAAAGTTGTTCAGACAGAGTTGGAAGCTATGCTAGACATGGGGGTAATAGAAGAGTCCAACAGTGACTGGGCGAGCCCGATTGTTTTAGTTCCGAAACCTGACGGCTCCGTCAGGTTCTGTGTGGACTACCGTAAGGTAAACGCGGTGTCAAAATTCGATGCTTATCCAATGCCGAGGGTTGACGAGTTGCTTGATCGGCTAGGTACGGCTCGTTTTTATTCGACACTGGACTTAACAAAGGGATATTGGCAGATCCCCTTGTCTCCCTTATCCAAAGAAAAAACAGCTTTCACCACGCCGTTTGGATTACACCAATTTATCACCCTTCCTTTCGGCTTGTTCGGGGCTCCTGCGACCTTCCAGCGTCTGATGGACAGAATTCTCCGGCCGCATGCTGCGTATGCCGCTGCCTATTTAGATGATATCATCATCTATAGTGCGGACTGGCAGCGTCATATGCAGCACTTGCGAGCTGTCCTGAAGACGCTGAGAAGGGCGGGGCTCACGGCCAACCCAAAGAAGTGTGCAATTGGGCGGGTGGAAGTAAGATATCTGGGCTTCCACTTGGGACACGGACAGGTGCGTCCCCAAATTGATAAGACCGCAGCTGTTGCGACCTGTCCGAGACCCAAGACCAAAAAGGAGGTTAGACAGTTCCTGGGGCTAGCGGGCTATTACAGGAGGTTTGTGCCTAATTATTCGGAACTCGCTAGCCCGCTGACTGATCTAACTAAAAAGGAGGTACCAGATACAGTTCAGTGGACGGAGCGGTGCCAGCAGGCTTTTACCCAGATAAAGGCTGCTCTGTGTGGTGGACCGCTCCTACAGGCTCCTAACTTTTCTCTCCCTTTTTCCCTACAGACTGACGCCTCGGACAGGGGGTTGGGCGCAGTCCTGTCCCAGGAGGTGGAGGGTGAAGAGCGGCCGGTGCTGTACATCAGTCGTAAGCTCTCTAAGAGAGAGACGATGTACAGCACCATAGAGAAGGAGTGTTTGGCCATCAGGTGGGCCGTTCTCACCCTTCGCTATTACCTCCTCGGGCGGGAGTTCACCCTCTGTTCGGACCACGCCCCCTTGCAGTGGCTCCACCGCATGAAGGATACCAACGCGCGGATCACCCGTTGGTATCTGGCTTTACAACCCTTTAAGTTCAAGGTGATCCACAGGCCGGGTGCTCAGATGGCTGTGGCCGACTTCCTCTCCAGGAGGGGGGGGGGGGAGGCTGCAGGCCGGATGGCTCCCCGGCCTGAGACGGGCGGTGGGGGTATGTGGCGAGGTGGGCGTGGTCCCGCGAGGTCTGTAGCGGGAGAGAGGGGGCGGAGCCGAGCGGTCGGTAAGTAGGTCAAGTGCAAATGGTGAACACCTGTCTCTGTTTGCAGTAATTGGCGTGGAGAGACCGCATATAAGCGGCTGCCGGGAGAGAGATGAGAGAGAGAGTTGGACTGGGACTTGATGCAGACACACAACAGGAGAGAAAGAGAGAGAGTCTTCCTGCAAACGTTATGAGTGAAAAGAGAAAGCATCTGATAGAGAATTGTTGCTGAGAGTGACTGAGAATTTGAAACGCCAGCGTGCGTCCTTTTTGTTTTGAGTTATATCAATAAAGTGTACAAGTCCCAGCCTCGCCGACCCTGTCTTCTTCCTTCCTGCCCACGACTATCACGAACCCCGTTACAGTATACTATTACATAAAAGTGGAAATAATTCAATTATTATATAAAGTCAAAATGGACAAAACTTCTAAATTACGACAGTGTATACTACTACATAAAAGTGGAAATGATTCAATTACATAAAGTCAAAATGGACAAAAAAAATCAAAATTACAACAGTGTATACTATTACATAAAAGTGGAAATGATTCAATTATTACATAAAGTCAAAATGGACAAAAATTTGAAATTACGACAGTGTATACTATTACATAAAAGTTGAAATTATTCAATTATTATAAATGCATATGCAAAAATGTAAATGTAATAGTATCCTCTGTCGTAATTTAGAATTTTTGTCAATTTTGTAACAATGTAATAATTGAATAATTTCCACTTTTATGTAATAGTATACACTGTCGTATTTCTGAATTTTTGTCAATTTTGTAACTTAATGTAATAATTTAAAGGTCCCATGGCATGAAATTTTCATTTTATGAGGTATTTCAACATTAATATGAGTTCCCCTAGCCTGAATATTGTCCCCAAGTGGATAGAAATGTTGATCGGTGTAAACCCGAGTTCTGGCTGTCTTTCTCTGCCTTTGAGAAAATGACAGGACAGACGAGCCAATCCTGAAGTCTCCTGGTTTGACGTCCAAGCAGGAACGGTTTCCTCCCTTTCCTCCGCCCAGAGAATCTGCCACACCCATGCAAACGCTCGAGAGATCATTAACGTTACTTGTGAACGAGTGAACACTGGCAGTTTCTCAGTGTTTGGATGTACAAATGAAAACAGAAGTCTTTCTTCAGTTCCTTCTGATCTGTGATCATTGATTTCTTATGTGTAGCTTATTATTTATTATTCGTGCACACGCTGCGGCTTCTCTCTCTCCCGACAGAACGGTGTTTTCGTGTTTTCTATCTTGTGAGTCAGTGTTTTTGTACGTCCTCGTCGCGTCTATCTGTTCTAAAATGTGCATACAGTCTTTTCTGCTCAACATCAGCAGTCACATCTTTAGAGATAAACTTCACGCACGCCGAAGCTCGGCCTCCAACATCCCCGACCCCCAGTACTGCATCTGGCCCACAGCGGAGGAGCCAAACGCGGCGTGAGATTAAGCAGAAGGAGGGTAAGCGTGAGGGTATCCGGCTAGGCTAGCCAGCTTTCCCCACAATAAACTGGATTACATTCGATTACAGCTGTTGTGTCTTTGTTTGCGCTGTGTAACGTTACTCAATGCGCGTCAATGACGCTATTCATATGATTGGAACATATCTAGAATGCTATACTCAACACTTACTAACTCGTTCATCTCGCTGTAATGGTACATTGCATGTGTTACAAAGTTGGTAATAATGATGAAGAGGACTCGGTGTGACTGGGACTCGTGTTTATTCAGAACTCTCAGATACAAACACAATAAACTCGCGCTGACTGACAGCGCTCTCATAACTCAGTAGTTACTATAAATAACTTTGTTAGCAATCGCTTCGTCTCCGCGATGTCCGGTTCGCAAACGAATCATTCTTTTGAATCGGTTCTTTTTAGTGAACCGAACCAGTTCACCAAATCGGACTGAATCGTTCTAAACGGTTCGCGTCTCGAGTCAGCGCTGATCCATAATTTACTAAAGTTACTAACTTTCTGACATGAGTGACAGCACCTCCGACTAGAAATAAACTAATAACCTGAAGTATATGCTGTAACTACAACAGTTCACCCTGAACTGAGACATGCTGAGAGAACTGATGAGAAGTGAACACAGGTCCATCCGTCTCTCTGGCAGACTCGTGCCTGCTCGTGCCTCGTTAAACCACGCCCCCTCCGCTCATTTAAAATGCAAAGATGTCAGCCAATCACAACAGTGGGCGTTTTTACTGAAGTCTCACAGCAGACACGCCTCTTGAAGCAGGGCATTCAGCCACAGGGCAAACAGCAGTATAGAAAAAATGCCTTTTATTTCTAAATTATGACATTTTATGATGTAAAAATCATACTAATAATATAAGCACACCTCAGAAAACACTATAAAATAATAGAAAAATGCCATGCCATGGGACCTTTAATCATTTCCACTTTATGTAATAGTATACACTGGCGTAATTTTGAATTTTTGTCAATTTTGTAACAGTGCATACTATTACATAAAATTGGAAATTATTCAATTATTACATTGTTACAAAATTGACAAAAATTCAAAATTACGACAATGTTATAATTGAATAATTTTATGTAATAGTATACTCTGTTGTAAATTTTGAATTTGTCAATTTTGACTTTATGTAATAAATGAAACATTTTCAATTTGTGCTTTCCTGTAGCTCAAACAGTAGAGCATGGCGCAAGCAACGCCAAGGTCGTGGGTTCGATTCCCAGGGAAAGCAAAAATTGACAACATGTCAAATGTGTAGCTTAAAGTCAAAATGGACAAAATTCAAAATTACTACAGTGTATACTATTACATAAAAGTAGAAATGATTCACTGTAGTAATTTAGATTTTTTTTGTCCATTTTGTAACAATGTAATAATTGAATAATTTCCACTTTTATGTAATAGTATCCACTGTCGTAATTTAGAATTTTTGTCAACAATGACTATGTTATAATTGCATCATTTCCACTTTTATGTAATAGTATACACTGTTGTAATTTTGATTTTTTTTGTATATTTTGACTTCATGTAATAATTGAATAATTTCCACTTTTATGTAATAGTATACACTGTCGTATTTTTGAATTTTTGTCAATTTTGACTTTATGTAATTGAATTATTTCCACTTTTATGTAATAGTATACACTGTCGTATTTTTGAATTTGTCCATTTTGACTTTATGTAATTGAATTATTTCCACTTTTATGTAATAGTATACACAGTCGTAATTTAGAATTTTTGTCAACAATGACTGTATGTAATAATTCAATCATTTCCACTTTTATGTAATAGTATACACTGTCGTAATTTCGAATTTTTGTCCATTTTGACTTTATGTAATAATTAAATTATTTCCACTTTTATGTAATAGTATACACTGTCGTAATTTTGAATTTTTGTCAATTTTGTAACTATGAAATAATTGAATCATTTCCACTTTTATGTAATAGTATTAACTGTCGTAAATTTTGAATTTGTCCATTTTGACTTTATGTAATTGAATTATTTCCACTTTTATGTAATAGTATACACTGTCGTATTTTTGAATTTTTGTCAATTTTGTAACTTAATGTAACAATTGAATCATTTCCACTTTTATGTAATAGTATACACTGTCGTAATTTAGAATTTTTGTCCATTTTGACTTTATGTAATAATTGAATCATTTCCAATTTGTGCTTTCCTGTAGCTCAAACAGTAGAGCATGGCGCTAGCAGCGCAAAGGTCGTGGGTTCGATTCCCAGGGAAAGCAAAAATTGACAAAATGTCAAATGTGTACCTTGAATGCAATGTAAGTCGCTTTGGATGAAAGCGTCTGCCAAATGCATAAATGTAAATGTAATAGTATTCTCTGTCGTAATTTAGAATTCTTGTTTATTTTGAATTTATGTAATTGAATAATTTCCACTTTTATGTAATAGTATACACTGTCATAATTTTGAATTTTTGTCAACAATGACTGTATGTAATAATTGAATAATTTCCACTTTTATGTAATAGTATAAACTGTCGTATTTTTTAATTTTTGTCAATTTTGTAACAATGTAATAATTGAATAATTTCCACCTTTATGTAATAGTATCCACTGTCGTAATTTAGAATTTTTGTCAACAATGACTGTATGTAATAATTGCATCATTTCCACTTTTATGTAATAGTATACACTGTCGTAAATTTTGAATTTGTCCATTTTGACTTTATATAATAATTGAATCATTTCCAGTTTTATGTAATAGTATACAGTGTCGTAATTGAATTTTTGTCCATTTCGACTTTATGTAATAATTGAATAATTTCCACTTTTTTGTAATAGTATCCACTGTCGTAATTTTACATTTTTGTCCATTTTGACTATGTAATTATTGAATCATTTCCAATTTTATGTAATAGTATACACTGTTGTAATTTTGAATTTTTGTCCATTTTGACTTTTTGAATTTTTTTCAAAATTACGACAGTGGATACTATTACATAAAAGTGGAAATGATTCAATAATTACATAGTCAAAATGGACACAAATTCTAAATTACGACAGTGTATACTATTACATAAATGTGGAAATGATTAAATTATTACATAAAGTCAAAATGGACAAAAATTCTAAATTACGACAGTGTATACTATTACATAAAAGTGGAAATGATTAAATTATTACATAAAGTAAAAATGGACAAAAATTTTAAATTACAACAGTGTATACTATTACATAAAATTGGAAATGATTCAATTATTATATAAAGTCAAAATGGACAAAACTTCTAAATTACAACAGTGTATACTATTACATAAAAGTGGAAATGTTTTAATTATTAAATACAGTCATTGTTGACAAAAATTCTAAATTACAACAGTGTATACTATTACATAAAAGTGGAAATGATTCAATTATTAAATACAGTCATTGTTGACAAATAATTCTAAATTACGACAGTGGATACTATTACATAAAAGTGGAAATAATTCAATTATTACATAAAGTCAAAATGGACAAAAAAAATCAAAATTACAACAGTGTATACTATTACATAAAAGTGGAAATGATTCAATTATTACATACAGTCATTGTTGACAAAAATTCAAAATTACGACAGTGTATACTATTACATAAAAGTGGAAATTATTCAATTATTATAAATGCAAATGCAAAAATGTAAATCTAATAGTATCCTCTGTCGTAATTTAGAATTTTTGTTTATTTTGACTTCATGTAATAATTGAATAATTTCCACTTTTATGTAATAGTATGCACTGTTACAAAATTGACAAAAATTCAAAATTATGACAATGTTATAATTGAATGATTTTATGTAATAGTATACTCTGTTGTAAATTTTGAATTTGTCCATTTTGACTTTATGTAATAATTGAATTATTTCCACTTTTATGTAATAGTATACACTGTCGTAATTTAGAATTTGTGTCAATTTTGACTTTATGTAATAATTGAATCATTTCCACTTTTATGTAATAGTATACACTGTAATAATTTTGAATTTTTGTCCATTTTGACTTTATGTAATAATTGAATTATTTCCACTTTTATGTAATAGTATACACTGTCGTAATTTAGAATTTGTGTCCATTTTGACTTTATGTAATAATTGAATCATTTCCACTTTTATGTAATAGTATACACTGTAGTAATTTTGAATTTTTTGTCCATTTTGACTTTATGTAATAATTGAATCATTTCCACTTTTATGTAATAGTATACACTGTCGTAATTTCGAATTTGTCCATTTTGACTTTATGTAATAATTGAATAATTTCCACTTTTATGTAATTGTATACACTGTTGTAATTTAGAATTTTTGTCAATAATGACTATTTAATAATTGAATCATATCCAATTTGTGCTTTCCTGTAGCTCAAACCGTAGAGCATGGCGCTAGCAGCGCAAAGGTCGTGGGTTCAATTCCCAGGGAAAGCAAAAATTGACAAAATGTCAAATGTGTACCTTGAATGCAAAGTCGCTTTGGATAAAAGTGTCTGCCAAATGCATAAATGTAAATGTAATAGTATCCTCTGTCGTAATTTAGAATTCTTGTTTATTTTGAATTTATGTAATAATTGAATAATTTCCACTTTTATGTAATAGTATACACTGTCGTAATTTTGAATTTTTGTCAACAATGACTGTATGTAATAATTGAATAATTTCCACTTTTATGTAATAGTATACACTGTCGTATTTTTTAATTTTTGTCAATTTTGTAACAATGTAATAATTGAATAATTTCCACTTTTATGTAATTGTATACACTGTCGTAATTTCGAATTTTTGTCCATTTTGACTTTATGTAATAATTGAATTATTTCCACTTTTATGTAATAGTATACACTGTCGTAATTTAGAATTTGTGTCAATTGTGACTTTATGTAATAATTGAATCATTAAAACTTTTATGTAATAGTATACACTGTCGTAAATTTTGAATTTGTCCATTTTGACTTTATGTAATTGAATTATTTCCACTTTTAAGTAATAGTATACACTGTCGTATTTTTGAATTTTTGTCAATTTTGTAACAATGTAATAATTGAATAATTTCCACTTTTATGTAATAGTATACACTGTCGTAATTTCGAATTTGTCCATTTTGACTTTATGTAATAATTGAAAAATTTCCACTTTTATGTAATAGTATACACTGTCGTAATTTTGAATTTTTGTCAACAATGACTGTATGTAATAATTGAATAATTTCCACTTTTATGTAATAGTATACAGTCGTAATTTTGAATTTTTGTCCATTTTAACTTTATGTAATAATTGAATCATTTCCACTTTTATGTAATAGTATACACTGTCGTAATTTCGAATTTTTGTCAACAATGACTGTATGTAATAATTGAATAATTTCCACTTTTATGTAATAGTATACACTGTCGTAATTTAGAATTTTTGTCCATTTTGACTTTATGTAATAATTGAATAATTTCCACTTTTATGTAATAGTATACACTGTCGTAATTTAGAATTTTTGTCCATTTTGACTTTATGTAATAATTGAATAATTTCCACTTTTATGTAATAGTATACACTGTCGTAAATTTTGAATTTGTACATTTGACTTTATGTAATTGAATTATTTCCACTTTTATGTAATAGTATACACTGTCGTATTTTTGAATTTTTGTCAATTTTGTAACAATGTAATAATTGAATAATTTCCACTTTTATGTAATAGTATACACTGTCGTAATTTCGAATTTGTCCATTTTGACTTTATGTAATAATTGAAAAATTTCCACTTTTATGTAATAGTATACACTGTCGTAATTTTGAATTTTTGTCAACAATGACTGTATGTAATAATTGAATAATTTCCACTTTTATGTAATAGTATACAGTCGTAATTTTGAATTTTTGTCCATTTTAACTTTATGTAATAATTGAATCATTTCCACTTTTATGTAATAGTATACACTGTCGTAATTTCGAATTTTTGTCAACAATGACTGTATGTAATAATTGTATACTATTACATAAAAGTGGAAATTATTCAATTATTACATAAAGTCAAAATGGACAAAAATTCTAAATTACGACAGTGTATACTATTACATAAAAGTGGAAATTATTCACTGTCGTAATTTAGAATTTTTGTCCATTTTGACTTTATGTAATAATTGAATAATTTCCACTTTTATGTAATAGTATACACTGTCGTAATTTAGAATTTTTGTCCATTTTGACTTTATGTAATAATTGAATAATTTCCACTTTTATGTAATAGTATACACTGTCGTAAATTTTGAATTTGTACATTTGACTTTATGTAATTGAATTATTTCCACTTTTATGTAATAGTATACACTGTCGTATTTTTGAATTTTTGTCCATTTTGTAACAATGAAATAATTAAATCATTTCCAATTTGTGCTTTCCTGTAGCTCAAACAGTAGAGCAGTAGAGCATGGCGCTAGCAGCGCAAAGGTCATGGGTTCGATTCCCAGGGAAAGCAAAAATTGACAAAATGTCAAATGTGTACCTTGAATGCAAAGTCGCTTTGGATAAAAGCGTCTGCCAAATGCATAAATGTAAATGTAATAGTATCCTCTGTCGTAATTTAGAATTCTTGTTTCTTTTGAATTTATGTAATAATTGAATAATTTCCACTTTTATGTAATAGTATACACTAACGTATTTTTTAATTTTTGTCAATTTTGTAACTTAATGTAATAATTGAATAATTTCCACTTTTATGTGATAGTATACACTGTCGTATTTTTTAATTTTTGTCAATTTTGTAACTTAATGTAATAATTGAATAATTTCCACTTTTATGTAATAGTATACACTGTCGTAATTTTGAATTTTTGTCCATTTTGACTTTATGTAATTGAATAATTTCCACTTTTATGTAATAGTATACACTGTTGTAATTTAGAATTTTTGTCAATAATGACTATGTAATAATTGAATAATTTCCACTTTTATGTAATAGTATACACTGTCGTAATTTCGAATTTTTGTCAACAATGACTGTATGTAATAATTGAATAATTTTCACTTTTATGTAATAGTATACACTGTCGTAATTTAGAATTTTTGTCCATTTTGACTTTATGTAATAATTGAATAATTTCCACTTTTATGTAATAGTATACACTGTCGTAAATTTTGAATTTGTACATTTGACTTTATGTAATTGAATTATTTCCACTTTTATGTAATAGTATACACTGTCGTATTTTTGAATTTTTGTCCATTTTGTAACAATGAAATAATTGAATAATTTCCACTTTTATGTAATAGTATACACTGTCGTAAATTTTGAATTTGTACATTTTGACTTTATGTAATTGAATTATTTCCACTTTTATGTAATAGTATACACTGTCGTATTTTTTAATTTTTGTCAATTTTGTAACTTAATGTAATAATTGAATAATTTCCACTTTTATGTAATAGTATACACTGTCGTATTTTTTAATTTTTGTCAATTTTGTAACTTAATGTAATAATTGAATAATTTCCACTTTTATGTAATAGTATACACTGTCGTAATTTTGAATTTTTGTCCATTTTGACTTTATGTAATTGAATTATTTCCACTTTTATGTAATAGTATACACTGTCGTATTTTTGAATTTTTGTCAATTTTGTAACTTAATGTAATAATTAAATCATTTCCAATTTGTGCTTTCCTGTAGCTCAAACAGTAGAGCAGTAGAGCATGGCGCTAGCAGCGCAAAGGTCATGGGTTCGATTCCCAGGGAAAGCAAAAATTGACAAAATGTCAAATGTGTACCTTGAATGCAAAGTCGCTTTGGATAAAAGCGTCTGCCAAATGCATAAATGTAAATGTAATAGTATCCTCTGTCGTAATTTAGAATTCTTGTTTCTTTTGAATTTATGTAATAATTGAATAATTTCCACTTTTATGTAATAGTATACACTGTCGTAATTTTGAATTTTTGTCAACAATGACTGTATGTAATAATTGAATAATTTCCACTTTTATGTAATAGTATACACTGTCGTATTTTTTAATTTTTGTCAATTTTGTAACTTAATGTAATAATTGAATAATTTCCACTTTTATGTAATAGTATACACTGTCGTATTTTTTAATTTTTGTCAATTTTGTAACTTAATGTAATAATTGAATAATTTCCACTTTTATGTAATAGTATACACTGTCGTAATTTTGAATTTTTGTCCATTTTGACTTTATGTAATTGAATAATTTCCACTTTTATGTAATAGTATACACTGTTGTAATTTAGAATTTTTGTCAATAATGACTATGTAATAATTGAATAATTTCCACTTTTATGTAATAGTATACACTGTCGTAATTTAGAATTTTTGTCCATTTTGACTTTATGTAATAATTGAATCATTTCCACTTTTATGTAATAGTATACACTGTTGTAATTTAGAATTTTTGTCAATAATGACTATGTAATAATTGAATCATATCCTTTATGTAATAGTATCCTCTGTCATGTAATAATTGAATAATTTCCACTTTTATGTAATAGTATACACTGTCGTAATTTTGAATTTTTGTCAATTTTCTAACAATGTAATAATTGAATCATTTCCACTTTTATGTAATAGTATACACTGTCGTAATTTCGAATTTTTGTCCATTTTGACTTTATGTAATAATTGAATTATTTCCAATTTTATGTAATAGTATACACTGTCGTAGTTTAGAATTTTTGTCCATTTGGACTTTATGTAATAATTGAATCATTTCCACTTTTATGTAATAGTATACACTGTCGTAATTTTGAATTTTTGTCAATTTTGTAACAATGTAATAATTAAATCATTTCCACTTTTATGTAATAGTATACACTGTCGTAATTTCGAATTTTTGTCCATTTTGACTTTATGTAATAATTGAATTATTTCCACTTTTATGTAATAGTATACACTGTTGTAATTTAGAATTTTTGTCAATAATGACTATGTAATAATTGAATCATTTCCACTTTTATGTAATAGTATACACTGTCGTAATTTTGAATTTTTGTCCATTTTGACTTTATGTAATAATTGAATAATTTCCACTTTTATGTAATAGTATACACTGTTGTAATTTAGAATTTTTGTCAATAATGACTATGTAATAATTGAATAATTTCCACTTTTATGTAATAGTATACACTGTCGTAATTTTGAATTTTTGTCCATTTTGACTTTATGTAATAATTGAATAATTTCCACTTTTATGTAATAGTATACACTGTTGTAATTTAGAATTTTTGTCAATAATGACTATGTAATAATTGAATCATTTCCACTTTTATGTAATAGTATACACTGTCGTAATTTCGAATTTTTGTCCATTTTGACTTTATGTAATAATTGAATCATTTCCACTTTTATGTAATAGTATACACTGTCGTAACTTCGAATTTTTGTCCATTTTGACTTTAAGTAATTGAATTATTTCCACTTTTATGTAATAGTATACACTGTCGTATTTTTGAATTTTTGTCCATTTTGACTTTATGTAATAATTAAATCATTTCCACTTTTATGTATTAGTATACACTGTAGTAATTTTGAATTTTTGTCTATTTTGACTTTATGTAATAATTGAATCATTTCCAATTTGTGCTTTCCTGTAGCTCAAACAGTAGAGCATGGCGCTAACAGCGCCAAAGGTCGTGGGTTCGATTCCCAGGGAAAGCAAAAATTGACAACATGTCAAATGTGTACCTTGAATGCAAAGTCGCTTTGGATAAAAGCGTCTGCCAAATGCATAAATGTAAATGTAATAGTATCCTCTGTCGTAATTTAGAATTTTTGTTTATTTTGAATTTATGTAATAATTGAATAATTTCCACTTTTATGTAATAGTATACACTGTAGTAATTTTGAATTTTTTGTCCATTTTGACTTTATGTAATAATTGAATCATTTCCAATTTGTGCTTTCCTGTAGCTCAAACCGTAGAGCATGGCGCTAGCAGCGCAAAGGTCGTGGGTTCAATTCCCAGGGAAAGCAAAAATTGACAAAATGTCAAATGTGTACCTTGAATGCAAAGTCGCTTTGGATAAAAGTGTCTGCCAAATGCATAAATGTAAATGTAATAGTATCCTCTGTCGTAATTTAGAATTCTTGTTTATTTTGAATTTATGTAATAATTGAATAATTTCCACTTTTATGTAATAGTATACACTGTCGTAATTTTGAATTTTTGTCAACAATGACTGTATGTAATAATTGAATAATTTCCACTTTTATGTAATAGTATACACTGTCGTAATTTTGAATTTTTGTCAACAATGACTGTATGTAATAATTGAATAATTTCCACTTTTATGTAATAGTATACACTGTCATAATTTTGAATTTTTGTCAACAATGACTGTATGTAATAATTGAATAATTTCCACTTTTATGTAATAGTATACACTGTCGTAATTTAGAATTTTTGTCCATTTTGACTTTATGTAATAATTAAATCATTTCCACTTTTATGTACCGGTAATAGTATACACTGTTGTAATTTAGAATTTTTGTTAATAATGACTAAATAATGACTATGTAATAATTGAATCATATCCACTTTTATGTAATAATATCCTCTGTCGTAATTTAGAATTTTTGTTTATTTTTACTTCATGTAATAATTGAATAATTTCCACTTTTATGTAATAGTATACACTGTTGTAATTTAGAATTTTTGTCAATAATGACTATGTAATAATTGAATCATTTCCACTTTTATGTAATAGTATTCACTGTCGTAATTTTGAATTTTTGTCAATTTTGTAACAATGTAATAATTGAATCATTTCCACTTTTATGTAATAGTATACACTGTCGTAATTTCGAATTTTTGTCAATAATGACTATGTAATAATTGAATCATTTCCACTTTTATGTAATAGTATACACTGTCGTAATTTTGAATTTTTGTCAATTTTGTAACAATGTAATAATTGAATCATTTCCACTTTTATGTAATAGTATACACTGTCGTAATTTCGAATTTTTGTCCATTTTGACTTTATGTAATAATTGAATAATTTCCACTTTTATGTAATAGTATACAGTCGTAATTTTGAATTTTTGTCCATTTTAACTTTATGTAATAATTGAATCATTTCCACTTTTATGTAATAGTATACACTGTCGTAATTTCGAATTTTTGTCAACAATGACTGTATGTAATAATTGTATACTATTACATAAAAGTGGAAATTATTCAATTATTACATAAAGTCAAAATGGACAAAAATTCTAAATTACGACAGTGTATACTATTACATAAAAGTGGAAATTATTCACTGTCGTAATTTAGAATTTTTGTCCATTTTGACTTTATGTAATAATTGAATAATTTCCACTTTTATGTAATAGTATACACTGTCGTAATTTAGAATTTTTGTCCATTTTGACTTTATGTAATAATTGAATAATTTCCACTTTTATGTAATAGTATACACTGTCGTAAATTTTGAATTTGTACATTTGACTTTATGTAATTGAATTATTTCCACTTTTATGTAATAGTATACACTGTCGTATTTTTGAATTTTTGTCAATTTTGTAACTATGTAATAATTGAATAATTTCCACTTTTATGTAATAGTATACACTGTCGTAATTTCAAATTTTTGTCCATTTTGACTTTATGTAATAATTGAAAAATTTCCACTTTTATGTAATAGTATACACTGTCGTAATTTTGAATTTTTGTCAACAATGACTGTATGTAATAATTGAATAATTTCCACTTTTATGTAATAGTATACAGTCGTAATTTTGAATTTTTGTCCATTTTAACTTTATGTAATAATTGAATAATTTCCACTTTTATGTAATAGTATACACTGTCGTAATTTCGAATTTTTGTCAACAATGACTGTATGTAATAATTGAATAATTTCCACTTTTATGTAATAGTATACACTGTCGTAATTTAGAATTTTTGTCCATTTTGACTTTATGTAATAATTGAATAATTTCCACTTTTATGTAATAGTATACACTGTCGTAAATTTTGAATTTGTACATTTGACTTTATGTAATTGAATTATTTCCACTTTTATGTAATAGTATACACTGTCGTATTTTTGAATTTTTGTCCATTTTGTAACAATGAAATAATTGAATCATTTCCACTTTTATGTAATAGTATACACTGTCGTAAATTTTGAATTTGTACATTTTGACTTTATGTAATTGAATTATTTCCACTTTTATGTAATAGTATACACTGTCGTATTTTTGAATTTTTGTCAATTTTGTAACTTAATGTAATAATTAAATCATTTCCAATTTGTGCTTTCCTGTAGCTCAAACAGTAGAGCAGTAGAGCATGGCGCTAGCAGCGCAAAGGTCATGGGTTCGATTCCCAGGGAAAGCAAAAATTGACAAAATGTCAAATGTGTACCTTGAATGCAAAGTCGCTTTGGATAAAAGCGTCTGCCAAATGCATAAATGTAAATGTAATAGTATCCTCTGTCGTAATTTAGAATTTTTGTCCATTTTGACTTTAAGTAATTGAATTATTTCCACTTTTATGTAATAGTATACACTGTCGTAAATTTTGAATTTGTACATTTGACTTTATGTAATTGAATTATTTCCACTTTTATGTAATAGTATACACTGTCGTATTTTTGAATTTTTGTCAATTTTGTAACTATGTAATAATTGAATAATTTCCACTTTTATGTAATAGTATACACTGTCGTAATTTCAAATTTTTGTCCATTTTGACTTTATGTAATAATTGAAAAATTTCCACTTTTATGTATTAGTATACACTGTAGTAATTTTGAATTTTTGTCTATTTTGACTTTATGTAATAATTGAATCATTTCCAATTTGTGCTTTCCTGTAGCTCAAACAGTAGAGCATGGCGCTAACAGCGCCAAAGGTCGTGGGTTCGATTCCCAGGGAAAGCAAAAATTGACAACATGTCAAATGTGTACCTTGAATGCAAAGTCGCTTTGGATAAAAGCGTCTGCCAAATGCATAAATGTAAATGTAATAGTATCCTCTGTCGTAATTTAGAATTTTTGTTTATTTTGAATTTATGTAATAATTGAATAATTTCCACTTTTATGTAATAGTATACACTGTAGTAATTTTGAATTTTTTGTCCATTTTGACTTTATGTAATAATTGAATCATTTCCAATTTGTGCTTTCCTGTAGCTCAAACCGTAGAGCATGGCGCTAGCAGCGCAAAGGTCGTGGGTTCAATTCCCAGGGAAAGCAAAAATTGACAAAATGTCAAATGTGTACCTTGAATGCAAAGTCGCTTTGGATAAAAGTGTCTGCCAAATGCATAAATGTAAATGTAATAGTATCCTCTGTCGTAATTTAGAATTCTTGTTTATTTTGAATTTATGTAATAATTGAATAATTTCCACTTTTATGTAATAGTATACACTGTCGTAATTTTGAATTTTTGTCAACAATGACTGTATGTAATAATTGAATAATTTCCACTTTTATGTAATAGTATACACTGTCGTAATTTAGAATTTTTGTCCATTTTGACTTTATGTAATAATTAAATCATTTCCACTTTTATGTACCGGTAATAGTATACACTGTTGTAATTTAGAATTTTTGTTAATAATGACTAAATAATGACTATGTAATAATTGAATCATATCCACTTTTATGTAATAATATCCTCTGTCGTAATTTAGAATTTTTGTTTATTTTTACTTCATGTAATAATTGAATAATTTCCACTTTTATGTAATAGTATACACTGTCGTAATTTTGAATTTTTGTCAATTTTGTAACAATGTAATAATTGAATCATTTCCACTTTTATGTAATAGTATACACTGTCGTAATTTCGAATTTTTGTCCATTTTGACTTTATGTAATAATTGAATTATTTCCACTTTTATGTAATAGTATACACTGTTGTAATTTAGAATTTTTGTCAATAATGACTATGTAATAATTGAATCATTTCCACTTTTATGTAATAGTATACACTGTCGTAATTTCGAATTTTTGTCCATTTTGACTTTATGTAATAATTAAATCATTTCCACTTTTATGTAATAGTATATACTGTTGTAATTTAGAATTTTTGTCAATAATGACTATGTAATAATTGAATCATATCCACTTTTATGTAATAATATCCTCTGTCGTAATTTAGAATTTTTGTTTATTTTTACTTCATGTAATAATTGAATAATTTCCACTTTTATGTAATAGTATACACTGTTGTAATTTAGAATTTTTGTCAATAATGACTATGTAATAATTGAATCATTTCCACTTTTATGTAATAGTATACACTGTCGTAATTTTGAATTTTTGTCAATTTTGTAACAATGTAATAATTGAATCATTTCCACTTTTATGTAATAGTATACACTGTCGTAATTTCGAATTTTTGTCAATAATGACTATGTAATAATTGAATCATTTCCACTTTTATGTAATAGTATACACTGTCGTAATTTTGAATTTTTGTCAATTTTGTAACAATGTAATAATTGAATCATTTCCACTTTTATGTAATAGTATACACTGTCGTAATTTCGAATTTTTGTCCATTTTGACTTTATGTAATAATTGAATTATTTCCACTTTTATGTAATAGTATACACTGTCGTAATTTAGAATTTTTGTCCATTTTGACTTTATGTAATAATTGAATTATTTCCACTTTTATGTAATAGTATACACTGTCGTAATTTAGAATTTTTGTCCATTTTGACTTTATGTAATAATTGAATAATTTCCACTTTTATGTAATAGTATACACTGTAGTAATTTTGAATTTTTTGTCCATTTTGACTTCATGTAATAATTGAATCATTTCCAATTTGTGCTTTCCTGTAGCTCAAACCGTAGAGCATGGCGCTAGCAGCGCAAAGGTCGTGGGTTCAATTCCCAGGGAAAGCAAAAATTGACAAAATGTCAAATGTGTACCTTGAATGCAAAGTCGCTTTGGATAAAAGCGTCTGCCAAATGCATAAATGTAAATGTAATAGTATCCTCTGTCGTAATTTAGAATTTTTGTTTATTTTGAATTTATGTAATAATTGAATAATTTCCACTTTTATGTAATAGTATACACTGTAGTAATTTTGAATTTTTTGTCCATTTTGACTTTATGTAATAATTGAATCATTTCCAATTTGTGCTTTCCTGTAGCTCAAACCGTAGAGCATGGCGCTAGCAGCGCAAAGGTCGTGGGTTCAATTCCCAGGGAAAGCAAAAATTGACAAAATGTCAAATGTGTACCTTGAATGCAAAGTCGCTTTGGATAAAAGCGTCTGCCAAATGCATAAATGTAAATGTAATAGTATCCTCTGTCGTAATTTAGAATTTTTGTTTATTTTGAATTTATGTAATAATTGAATAATTTCCACTTTTATGTAATAGTATACACTGTCGTAATTTAGAATTTTTGTCCATTTTGACTTTATGTAATAATTAAATCATTTCCACTTTTATGTACCGGTAATAGTATACACTGTTGTAATTTAGAATTTTTGTTAATAATGACTAAATAATGACTATGTAATAATTGAATCATATCCACTTTTATGTAATAATATCCTCTGTCGTAATTTAGAATTTTTGTTTATTTTTACTTCATGTAATAATTGAATCATTTCCACTTTTATGTAATAGTATACACTGTCGTAATTTCGAATTTTTGTCCATTTTGACTTTATGTAATAATTGAATTATTTCCACTTTTATGTAATAGTATACACTGTTGTAATTTAGAATTTTTGTCAATAATGACTATGTAATAATTGAATCATTTCCACTTTTATGTAATAGTATACACTGTCGTAATTTCGAATTTTTGTCCATTTTGACTTTATGTAATAATTAAATCATTTCCACTTTTATGTAATAGTATATACTGTTGTAATTTAGAATTTTTGTCAATAATGACTATGTAATAATTGAATCATTTCCACTTTTATGTAATAGTATACACTGTCGTAATTTCGAATTTTTGTCCATTTTGACTTTATGTAATAATTGAATTATTTCCACTTTTATGTAATAGTATACACTGTTGTAATTTAGAATTTTTGTCAATAATGACTATGTAATAATTGAATAATTTCCACTTTTATGTAATAGTATACACTGTTGTAATTTAGAATTTTTGTCAATAATGACTATGTAATAATTGAATCATTTCCACTTTTATGTAATAGTATACACTGTCGTAATTTAGAATTTTTGTCAATTTTGTAACAATGTAATAATTGAATCATTTCCACTTTTATGTAATAGTATACACTGTCGTAATTTCAAATTTTTGTCAATAATGACTATGTAATAATTGAATCATTTCCACTTTTATGTAATAGTATACACTGTCGTAATTTTGAATTTTTGTCAATTTTGTAACAATGTAATAATTGAATCATTTCCACTTTTATGTAATAGTATACACTGTCGTAATTTCGAATTTTTGTCCATTTTGACTTTATGTAATAATTGAATCATTTCCAATTTGTGCTTTCCTGTAGCTCAAACAGTAGAGCATGGCGCTAGCAGCGCCAAGGTCGTGGGTTCGATTCCCAGGGAAAGCAAAAATTGACAAAATGTAAAATGTGTACCTTAAAGTCAAAATGGACAAAATTCAAAATTACTACAGTGTATACTATAACATAAAAGTGGAAATGATTCACTGTAGTAATTTTGAATTTTTGTCAATAATGACTATGTAATAATTGAATCATTTCCACTTTGATGTAATAGTCATTGTTGACAAAAATTCTAAATTACGACAGTGTATACTATGTAAGAATTGAATTATTTCCACATTTCCAAGCTCAAACCGCAGTACGCGTGTTCTCTTCTGATGATGAGATTGGTGTAGAAAGTGAAGTACACTTTGAGTGGATGTTTTGCTGTGTCAGCTCATTATCTCACCAGCCTCCTGGTATGGGGGTGGAGGTCCTGCAGCGTATGGCTGTCCCTGATATGGTGCATTTGGCATGGGCTTCCCTCCATACCCTGGCGCCCCGCTGTACCCAGGCTGAGGTGGCATCATGTGCTGGTACGGCGGGTACTGGCCTCCCTGGATAACCGGCTGCTGGGGGTACTGTGTGGAGACCACTGTGGTTGTTGTTGCTCCCATTACAGCTGTTGAACAAATCAAAGGAGAAACAACATGAATAATGGATGAGTAGATGGAGGGTTAATGTAACGTGCCATCTTGCGTTTCTGTTTTTGATTGTATTTAAATTCACTATATTAATACTACTATAATATTATTGTGATCATCTTGTCTGGGTCTCAATTATAAACAAATGGGTTTCCGTGGCCGAGCAGCTCATCCAAGCCTCACATCACCAAGCGTGGGATGCAGTGGGGTAAAGTGTGCCACCACTGGACTCTAGAGCAGTGGAGACGTGTTCTCTGAGTGACCAATCACGCTTCTCTGTCTGACAATCTCATGGACGAGTCTGGGTTTGGCGGTTGCCAGGGAAACGGGACTTGCCTGACTGCATTGTGCCAAGTGTAAAGTTTGGTGAAGGGGGGGATTATGTGGTGGGTTGTTTTTCAGGGGTTAGTTCCAGTGAAAGGAACATTTTGGACAATTTCATGCTCCCAACTTTGTGGGCCCAGTTTGGGGACGGCCCCTTCCTGTCCCAGCATGACTGCTCCAGTGCTCAAAGCGTCTCTCCATAAAGACATGGATGAGGAGTTTGGTGGAGGAACTGGAGTCCTGACCTCAACCCCATAGAACAGCTTTGGGATGAATTAGAGCGGAGACTGAGAGCCAGGCCTTCTCGTCCAACATCACTAATGAAGAATCCCCATAAACACACTCCTAAACCTTGAGGAAAGAAGAGCAGAAGCTGTTAGAGCTCCATATTAAACCCTACAGATTGAGAAGCTCATGTGTGTGTGAAGGCAGGAGTCAACACTTCTGGTGATAGAAACATACATAAAGATGTGCATATATATATAGGTCAACTTCTCTAAACCCTCTCTGTCCAAATAATAAATGTGTGTCTCAAAGCCAACGTTGAAACTATATCTAGTTTTAAACCGAGTGAATAAGGGCAGCCCGACCGCAATCACACCTGCAGATGGTTTCTGGTGCAGGGCTACTTTAAGATGCACTCGACAGCCACTTCCTGTTGTGTCTTCATCAATAGAGGCTGTTGAAAACCCTTCAAATCAGCACATGTATATATTGACTCCACCAAGCATGTGTTTAGACATAATTAATGGACTGCAATTGGGCATGCAAATCATTTGATATGACCTAAATATCATAATTATAAAGTAATTATATCATAAAATAATTATATCATAATATCTCAATTATAAAGAACAACTCTAAATATCCTGCTGACCGAAAATAAAATCAATCCACCCTATGAAGAAATGCAGTTCCACCACCTCATCTACACCCGACCACATGCCAGCCGCGGTTATTATAGAGAGCTAAAGCTGGTGGCCAAGGTTTCAAACCTTAAGATTAAAATAGAGAAATGACTTGAGTTAGTTTTCTCATGAGTTCCACACCTTTAGTTCAGTTGATTGTCCTGTCTGTGTTTAAAGGGTTAGTTCACCCAAAACTGTAAATTGTGTCATTAATGACTGACCCTCATGTGGTTGGACACCCGTCAGACCTCCGTTCATCTTCAGACACAAATGAAGATATTTTAGTAACCCTCTGGGGCTCTTCAGCCATTTCTGACCCAAATTTTTTTCAATAAAAAAAATGTTAAAAATCGTAGCTTCATCGGAATGGTCAGAAACTTTATTGGTACTTGGTATATGAACACCCACAAAAATTGGGGACAGGATTTGAAAAGTCTAAGTGGTCGTAAAAAAAAAATAGTCACACTCAGGACCTTCGGGTCAAAAATGACCCCCATAGGAAATGAATGAGAAATTGGCAAAAATATGAAAATACAGAGTTTTTTTGTGCATACAATCTACAAATCAGCCAGGATACAGAAAAAAGTGCAAAACAGACAAAAAACACACACACACACAAACACAATTAGCTTTTGGAATGGCAAGCGTTCATTTGTGTGTGCGTGTATTTTTGTGTGTATAAGTGTGTGCATGGGCGTAGATTACGTGGGGGACGTGTCCCCCGCACTTTTAATAAAATGTATATTCATCTCCCACACTTTACCGAGTCTCGCCGGTCCTAGTCGACCCGTTCCGTGGGGGATTCGAACCGGCGTCTAGTCGCACCGCTCTTACTGGCCTACGTCTGTTACACGGGCAAGTTTGTTTACGTAGAAGCCAATGTGAATAAATCTAGATTTAAATTCAAAGACACAAAATAATATACATGACCTGTCATTTTATTCGTATCCAAAAACAAGGCGATCTGAACACCATGAGTGCTGCTAACACTCTCGTGCAACACTCTAATTCATCCTCGAAGCCGGAGGGCGCCCTCTCACAGAAAGAACAAAACAGATTTGTAGAAGTAATCACGTTCCAAAGGCAATGGCATTCACAGCGCTGAACCATAATTATGACTGATGAAACGCGACGACAAACACATGATTTCGACAATATATGGTTCATGTGTGTTTTTCAAGCCATCTCAAGGTATTTATTGACAATAAAGTATATGAATAATGCAGTGCTAACTGACATCCTTTTTAATGTTTAGTATCTTCTGCTCACCAAGGCTGCATTTATTATATAAAACAGCTGTTTACTATGTGAATATATAGTAAACGTGTAATTTATTCCTGTGATCAAAGCTGAATTTTCAGCATCATTACACCAGTCTTCGGTGTCACATGATCCTTCAGAAATCATTCTAATATGAGGATTTGCTGCTCAAGAAACATTTATGATTATTATCAATGTTGAAAACAGTTGTGCTGCTTAAAAATGTTGTGGAAACCATGATGCATTTTATTTTTCAGGATTCTTTGATGAATAGAAAGTTAAATTAACAACATTTATTTGCATTAAATAAAGCACTTATTAAATATAATTTTTTATTTATATTATGTCACTTGTGATCAATTTAATGCATGTTTAATGAATAAAAGTATTAATTTCTCTCTTTTTTATTCTTACCACAAAAGTTTGAATAGTATCATGGTTTCCACAAAAACTGTTTTCATCATTGATAATAATCATAAATGTTTCTTGAGCAGCAAATCAGCATATTAGAATGATTTCTGAAGGATCATGTGACACTGAAGACTGGAGTAATGATGCTGAAAATTCAGCTTTGATCACAGGAATAAATTACTTAATTTCTTTTTACTATATATTCACATAGATAACAGCTGCTTTACATTGGCATAATATTTCACTGGATTACTTTTTACTGCATTTTTTATTAAATAAATGCAGCCTTGGTGAGCAGAAGTCTTCTTTCAAAAACATTGAACAATTGTAATTTTAAAATTTTTCTAAACTGCCTTGTTCAGTGATATTTTTTTTAACATTGCATAAAATCCATGGGTACTTAATGCACAAGTGTTTTTAGTGCATAAACCAATCATAAAATTGGCATAAAATATAGGGGAAAATATTATACATATTAGTGGTTATTGTTCAGCAGTGTATTTGATATCTTACTGAATTAAAAGCAAGAGATCAATTAAATCTGTCAATTAGACAGAGGTCAGAAAAAAAACAGGTATTATACCTGAAATTTCTGTTCCCCTCACTTCTGAAAAGACGGCTACGCTCCTGAGTGTGTGTGTGTGTGTGTGTGTGTGTGTGTGTGTGTGTGTGTGTGTGTGTGTGTGTGTGTGTGTGTGTGTGTGTTGAGTTTTTTTGTCTGTTTTGCACTCTTGATGTTTTAGAGATCTTCACTGAGTCCTTTTTTTTCTGCATCCTGGCTGATTTGTAGATTGTATGCACACAAAAACTCAGTATTTTCATATTTTTGCCAATTTCCCATTCATTTCCTATGGGGGTCATTTTTGACCCGAAGGTTCTGAGTGTGACTATTTTTTTACGACCACTTAGACTTTTCAAATCCTGTCCCCAATTTTGAGTGTGACCCATAAATCGCCTTAAATGTGCCTCCATTGGCAGTGATGACATTTCCGCTCTCAAGACCCATAAAAGCTACTAAAGAGTCGTTACAAAGTCCATCTCACTACAGCGCTTCTACAATAATTTCATGAAGCCACGAGAATAGTTTTTGTGCTCAAACTAAAAATCTAAATATCGACTTTATTCAACTTTATTCTGCGTCTCAGACGTGAACTCATGAAGCATCGTCACGACGCATGCGTGAGAATAGAGCCGGCGTTCTGACACATGACTGAAGCGAGGAGCTTTGTTGACGCGCCGTATCTCAGCTGTTGAATTCTACATTGATTGTGCTTTAGGTCATGGCGTAGAGCTCAAAATGGGGCTAAAGTCTGCATCTCCTGGATGCCCGAACTGTGCTCGACATCATATTCTCGTGCATACGTCATGACGGTGCTTCATGAGTTCACATCTGAGGCCCAGAATAAAGTTGCCATTTGATTTTTTGTTTGCGCACAAAAACTCTTCTCGACTGGTCAGTCATGCTGGGACAGGAAGGGGCCGTCCCCAAACTGATCCCACAAAGTTGGGAGCATGAAATTGTCCAAAATGTCTTGGTGAAGCATTAAGAGTTCCTTTCACTGGAACTAAAGGTGCTTTTCCACTACACAGAACCAGCTCGCCTCCGCTTTGTTTGTTTTTCCACTGTGTAAAAGTTGTACCAGGTACTTGTTTTCGTATCACCTGAGGCGGTACTAAAATGTGAGGTTGCTGATTGGTCAGAGAGAATTGTCACTATTCACTGCGTCATCATTGCACGCTCCAGACGGAGTGTCCTGAATAACCCCGCCATTTTTAGATTGCGTGATATACCCATTACTATTATGGCAACTCTGAAGAATACGCCGAGGTCAAACGAGGAGCTTTCCTTTGTTTGGTTGCCGAAGAGCAATGACCCCCAGGTACTATTGTGGAGGTTCTATCTGCAATGGAAAATGGAGCGAAAAGCCAGACGAGTCAAGTCGAGTTGAGCTGGTATTGGTAATGGAAAAGCACCATAAGGGGGCAAGCCCAACCCCTGAAAAACAACCCCACCCCATAATCCCCCCTCCACCAAACTCTACACTTGGCACAATGCTTCATGAGTTCACGTCTGAGACGCAGAATAAAGTTGAATAAAGTCGCTATTTAGATTTTTTGTTTGAGCACAAAAACTATTCTCGTGGCTTCATGAAATGATTGTCGAAGCGCTGTAGTGAGATGGACTTTGTAACGACTCTTTAGTAGCTTTTAAGGGTCTTGAGAGAGGAAATGTCATCACTGCCAATGGAGGCCTTTCAGAGCCATCGGATTTAACACTAATATCTTCATCAGTGTCTGAAGATGAACGAAGCTCTGATGGGTGTGGAACGCCATGAGGGTGAGGAATTAATGACAGAATTTACATTTTTGTGTGAACTAACCCTTTAAGCCCTAAAGCCTCGTTTAGACTCATTTCAATCTGATTGGATCTCACATGTTTGTGACTCTCACGCCGCGTAAAACAGAAACGCCAGACGCTGTTATAGGAAGTCTCTGCAGAAACAAGGCTGTGTTGTTGCAGAAGCAGAAATAACAATGTAACAGAAGCCGCATTTCCTTTATCTCTAACACATCAAGAGTGCAAAACAGACAAAAAACCTCACACACTCTTGATGTTTTAGAGATCTTCACTGTTGAGTCTTTTTTTCTGCATCCTGGCTGATTTGTAGATTGTATGCACAAAAAAACTAATTTCCCATTCATTTCCTATGGGGGTCATTTTTGACCCGAAGGTCCTGAGTGTGACTCTTAAATGAAGAACCCCAGAGGGTTAATGATGATTAAAAGCGATTGCGGAATGATGGCGTTTCCATTAACCCATGTTATGCGACTAAAACTTATTTTTTTCCTCTCGCGATAAATCATTCCAAAAATTATGTCTTGTATGTTGGTATGTTTATGAATATCCCATCCACCGCACGCCATTATTATTATTGATATTAAGATGGCGCCGCCGTGCTCGGTCGCCGTTCAGGTCGCTCCGCTAAGACTTTGCTTTTATTTATTATTCTACTCTCTTTTACTCTCTATTTTTTCCAACGGATCATCTGCTTTGATCTGTTACGACAGCAAAACACTTCTGGAAATTGGTTACCGCTACACTGACCTGTTTCAGGACACTTTCTCCAATCTTCCATCTGAGATTCGCCGGGACGCCGAGTTGAACAATGGCCACTCGAGTCGACGGCGAAGATTCAAAAAACACCGCGGGAAACGCGCTGGGATCCGCAACAGACTGAGAAAAAGAGCATTCAGTCCTCCTCTCCCGAGCATTTTGCTCGCAAATGTCCAATCCTTGGAGAATAAGATGGACGATCTTAGAGCCAGGATAAGTTTTCAACGGGACATGAGAGACTGCAACATCTATTGTCTGTCCGAAACATGGCTCACGCCAGCGGTCCCGGATACAGCCGTGACGCCGTCCGAGAACTTCTCTGTTTTTCGGATGGACAGAACAGCCGAGGCCGGGAAATCTAAAGGCGGTGGAGTGTGTTTCATGATAAACAAGAAATGGTGCGATCCTAGGAACATCTCCATTCTTTCGCGATCCTGCTCGCCTCACTTGGAACATTTAACTCTCATGTGCCGGCCTTTCTACCTGCCGAGGGAGTTTTCCTCGGTCATCGCCACTGCCGTTTATATTCCACCACAGGCAGACACGGGGCTGGCTTTATCTGCCCTCCATGATGTGACCAGCGGCTTCATAAACAAACACCCCGACGCTGCTTTCATCGTCGCGGGTGATTTTAACAAAGCAAACCTAAAGAAAGTATTGCCAAACTTTCACCAGCATGTCTCCTGTCCCACACGAGGAGCAAACACACTGGATCATTGCTACTCTCCGTTTAAGAACGCCTACAAAGCTCGTTCACAGCCAGCTTTTGGCAAATCGGACCATGCCGCCATTTTCCTCCTCTCCCGAGCATTTTGCTCGCAAATGTCCAATCCTTGGAGAATAAGATGGACGATCTTAGAGCCAGGATAAGTTTTCAACGGGACATGAGAGACTGCAACATCTATTGTCTGTCCGAAACATGGCTCACGCCAGCGGTCCCGGATACAGCCGTGACGCCGTCCGAGAACTTCTCTGTTTTTCGGATGGACAGAACAGCCGAGGCCGGGAAATCTAAAGGCGGTGGAGTGTGTTTCATGATAAACAAGAAATGGTGCGATCCTAGGAACATCTCCATTCTTTCGCGATCCTGCTCGCCTCACTTGGAACATTTAACTCTCATGTGCCGGCCTTTCTACCTGCCGAGGGAGTTTTCCTCGGTCATCGCCACTGCCGTTTATATTCCACCACAGGCAGACACGGGGCTGGCTTTATCTGCCCTCCATGATGTGACCAGCGGCTTCATAAACAAACACCCCGACGCTGCTTTCATCGTCGCGGGTGATTTTAACAAAGCAAACCTAAAGAAAGTATTGCCAAACTTTCACCAGCATGTCTCCTGTCCCACACGAGGAGCAAACACACTGGATCATTGCTACTCTCCGTTTAAGAACGCCTACAAAGCTCGTTCACAGCCAGCTTTTGGCAAATCGGACCATGCCGCCATTTTCCTCACACCGGAATATAAACAAAGGCTCGTTCAAGAGCCCCCGGTGAGGAGGGAAGTCAAACGCTGGTCATCCCATTCAGAGATCACGCTACAGGCAGCTCTTGATGACGTCGACTGGGACATGTTCCGCGCGAGTTCTGAAGACGTCAGCGAGTTCACAGAAGTGGCGCTCTGCTTTATTAACACACTGACAGAACAAGCCACACAAACAATAACTATAACGTCCTTCCCTAATCAGAAACCGTGGGTGGACAGTTCAATTCGCACTGCAGTAAACTCGCGCACCACCGCTTACAATGCCGGTCTCCTAACGGGGGATATGAGGGAGTACAAAGCTTCATGTTACGCCCTCCGGCGCGCCGTTAAAGCCGCAAAACTCCGCTATAAAGACCGAGTGGAATCTCATTTCCAACTCAACGACTCCCGGCGGATGTGGCAGGGACTGAGAACCATCTGTGCTTTTGGAAGTAAATCCTCTGCAGAGGTGAGAGCTGATCCGTTGCTGGTGAACGAGTTAAACTCTTTCTACGCTCGCTTTGATGGTAATCGCGGCAGCGCGACTCCGGCGAGTGACGCGTCAGAGAGAGTCCCTCAGAGCAGCAACGGTCACGTGATCTCTGTCTCGGAGGACGAGGTTCGGAGGGCACTCAAACGTGTGGATGTCAGGAAAGCTGCTGGGCCGGATGGTATTTCAGGTCGTGTTCTGCGGTCCTGTGCTGATCAGCTCGCAGGGCTCTTTACATCCATATTTAACGAGTCCCTTGCTACATCTGTTGTCCCCACCTCCTTCAAACGATCCTCCATCATCCCTGTACCTAAGATCAGTAAACCCTCTTGCCTAAATGACTATCGTCCAGTGGCTCTCACATCTTTAGTCATGAAGGTCTTTGAGAGACTCATTAAAAACAACATTTGCTCCTCCATTCCTGACACTTTGGACCCTCTTCAGTTTGCCTATCGTCCCAATAGATCGACTGAAGATGCCATTTCTCACGTCCTTCACTCCTGCCTCACTCACATCGACAGCAAAAGTGGGAACTATGTCAGGCTGCTATTTATTGACTATAGCTCAGCCTTTAACACCATAGTTCCCATTAAGCTAACACACAAACTCCTGGATCTAGGCCTGAATTCTTCTCTCTGCCTCTGGATTGAAGATTTCCTCACTGGCAGACCCCAGGCGGTGAGAGTAGGCCAGTTCACCTCCACCTCCATCACCCTGAGTGTTGGAGCTCCACAGGGCTGTGTGCTGAGTCCCCTGCTCTACTCTCTCTACACCCATGACTGTTTGTCCACTCACAGCTCCACCTCTATCATCAAGTTTGCTGATGATACTGTTGTCCTGGGTCTCATCTCCAACAACAATGAGACGGCATACTTGGACGAAGTGGAGCAACTGACATCATGGTGCCAGGACAACTGTCTCTCTCTGAATGTTAACAAGACCAAAGAACTGATTGTGGACTTCAGGAAGAGACAGCATCGGTCATACTCCCCTCTCATGATCAGCGGGACACCGGTAGAGAGAGTGAGCAGCTTCAAATACCTGGGTGTGAACATCTCCGAGGATCTGACCTGGACTACACACATCCAGACACAGGTGAAAAAAGCCAGGCAAAGACTGTACCACCTGCGCCAGCTGAGGAAATTCAGGGTTTCACCAGCCATCCTGAAAACTTTCTATCGAGGGGCGATAGAAAGTGTCCTGACTCAGTGCATCACAGCGTGGTACGGGAACAGCACCAGTCACGACTGCAAAGCCCTGCAAAGAGTGGTGCGCTTATCCGAGCGCATCTCAGGCTCAGCTCTCCCGTCTCTGCAGGACATCTTCACCAAACGCTGCAGAGGTAGAGCTACTAAAATCATCAGAGACATTAATCACCCTGCAAACTCTCACTTCACCCTGCTGCCATCTGGTAAGCGCTTCCGTAGCCTGATGGCAAAGACTGAAAGACTCAGGAGGAGTTTCTTCCCCCAGGCCATCAGACTCCTGAACTCAGTCACGTGACTTCACTTCACCCCGTACACACATAAACATCCAGTTTATACATTAACATCCACATACTGCCATTGCACTGCACTTTACTTTCCTATTGTTACTGCGTAACAACCTGTAATAAACCTTGCACATTATACTTCTTTATATATACATATATATATATTTTATGTTAACCACTTATTTTTAAGTCTACAGTTTATCTCACTTATCATATCCACATATTTTTTATATTTTTATTTTATCTTATTTCCTATTTTTATCTTTTACTTGATTTATTTATAATTCTACTTATGTTAATACTTTTTATTCTAATTTTATTCTATTTCTATTTTAATTTCTTGTAACTGTTATTTGCACTGTCCATGGAGCGGACCTGTTTACATTTCACTGCCAGTTGTATATTGTGTATATAACTGTGTATGTGACAAATAAAACTCTTGAATCTTAATGGAAGGAGACGCGCGTGTTATCCAAGCATTAAAAGAACACGCCACTATTTCTGAAAATATAGCACTGTTAGCATAGCTTAGCATAGATCATTGAATCTGATTAGACCGTTAGCATCTCTCTTGATATGATATTCCGCAGCGGCTGAAAATAGTCCCAGCGCTCCCTGTGTGAGCCGGTCGTCCCGTTGGTTATGTTGACTGAAGTTAGCCTATTTTCAGCCGCTGTGTAATATCATTGCGCCGCTGCACTCATGGGGCGGCTCACAGCTCTTGATTATTACGCAGGAATGAGAGAATAGTTCCTGCCATATCGGCCTAGAACATCACAACTTCTCATTTTCCGTCAGTCTTAGCACATGATGAACTACAGAAGAGTCACGTTTTAAAGAGGAGAAATATCAACACTCTTTGGTCATTTTTGAGCGAGATGCTAACGGTCTAATCAGATTCAATGATCTATGCTAAGCTATGCTAAAAGTGCTAGCGGAGATCGGCTGAATGGATGAGAAAACGGTAAAACTCGACTGTTTAACTCTAGGGGAGTCGGAGAATGATCAAAAATAGTGGCATGTTTCTTTAATGGCAAGGAAAGCCCTTATACTTGAGCGTCATGTATGAGGTGTGTGTGTGTGTGTGTCATGATCATTTGTGGCATTTCTTTGTTGTCTAGAATCCAGTATTCCTGTAATTCTATTGTCTTTTATGAGTTTAATCTCGTCTTCTGTAAAGTATGATCGATTACTTATGTCAGGTGACCTGTAAAAGTGAAAAAAACGGTCCTTTTTCGAATTGCCTGAAAAACCACCTCATGCTCTTTTGCGATTATATGCTGAGTTTTTGTGAAATTGACATTGGGTGTATTTTCAGTTTGCACAATTTGAAGGGTAATGGAAACGCGGCTCGAGACATGTTTAGAGACGGCTCACTCAAACATGACAATCCTGTCAGGAGAGCTCTGGTTTTTAGGTACACTGTCGCTTTAAGAAAGGAAACTACATTCCAGTTCCCAGAGAGGGAAGCCAAATCTTCACTTTTTTTCCCCCCTGAGGAACTAAACATTCAAAACAAATGCTATGTAGGTGAGATTGCGGCTGTCTCATGAGCGTCATGTGACCGATTCATCTCTTTCAGTTGCACATGGGCGCTCGCTCTTCCTGTTTGTGGTTACTGTGGACACAGTGAGTCAGACTGGGTGCGGAGTCCCAGAACCATCCGGAGTTCAGTTTATCCCAACCTCAAAACTCACATTCCAGCATTTCTATCATCGGCTACAAGGTCAGAGAGAGTCTAAACTTGTGGGAAACAGTTTTACACACGGGTCAGTCTCACGAAAACACATCCAGGTCACAATTAAACACACTTTTAATGAATATGAATCCTTCTCTTTATTGGAATACAGCTAGACTTTATAGACCAAATGTATTGTTATTGCTTCACATTTGAAGGTGGAATATGATACTATATTTATACTGCATACTGACTCGATTCTACGACTCCACACCCCCACCAGAAGCCTTCGTTCAGCCAAGGAGCGACAGCTTGTGGTTCCATCACAGAGAGGCAAAAAATCTTCAGATCGTTCATCTTCAGACACAAATGAAGATATTTTATTGTAAATCTGATGCTCTGAAAGGCCTCCATTGGCTCAACTTTACACTCTCAAGACCCTTAAAAGACACTAAAGACTAAAGTTACAAAGTCCATCTCACTACAGCGGCTCTACAATAACTTTATGAAGACGAGAATAGTTTCTGTGCGCAAAAAAACCCTAAATAACGACTTATATAGTGATGACGATTTCAAAACACGGCATCATGAAGCTTCAAAGCGTTATGAATCAGTGAGTCGATTCAGCGGTTCAGAGCGTTATGAATCAGTGAGTCGATTCAGCGGTTCAGAGCGTTATGAATCAGTGAGTCGATTCAGCAATTTGAATCGCCAAAGTCAGCAGTTTGGCAGTTTGACACGCGATCCGAATCATGAATCGACTCACTGATTCATAACGCTTCGAAGCTTCATGAGGCTGTGTTTTGAAATCGTCATCACTATATAAGTCGTTATTTAGGGGTTTTTTGCGCACAAAAACTATTCTCGTCTTCATAAAGTTATTGTAGAGCCGCTGTAGTGAGATGGACTTTGTAACTTTAGTCTTTAGTGTCTTTTAAGGGTCTTGAGAGTGTAAAGTTGAGCCAATGGAGGCCTTTCAGAGCATCAGATTTACACTAAAATATCTTCATTTGTGTCTGAAGATGAACCGAGGTCTGACGGGTGTCCAACCACATGAGGCTCAGTCATTAATGACACAATTTACATTTTTGGGTGAACTAACCCTTTAACCTCTTAAAAAAATAAATAAATAAAAAAACCTTTCCTTTCCTCTTTCTCCTCCTCTTTCCGTCCCTACTCTAGCCTGTGCTACACTGAGAAATGTACACGGACTCAGTATTTCAGGCACTTGTTGCGCTCACTCGACTCTTCACGACCAATTGCTTATTGTACCCCCAAGTTGTAAGTCGCTAAATGCATAAATGTAAATGTAAATGTATATTTGGCAAGACATCTCTCAAATGGGAAAACACACTTACGTCTGGGGTTTCTGCACATTTTGTAGATGCAGCAGCACGGGCAGACACAGCAGACGATGAACATAATGATGAGGACCACAATCCCCGCGACCGCCACGCCCACAGCCACGTACGTATTATCATACGCGTTACTGCTTCAGGACGGATTATGAAAAAATAACCACACATTTTATTGGTTCAGATATGACGTCAGTGCTGAAGTCAGTATAAAGCCATTCTTTTTCATTAGATAAGTAAAACCACTCACAAGAAACAGTCGTCTTGCGCATCCTCAGATAACTTCTGCAGTGGATTGATGCAGCAGAATCTGTCATTACACGTCCCACAGCAGAACGAGAACAACTTGCAGTCAATGGACGGCTTATACGCTCCACCGCTGGTGAAGTAGGACTTGCAGTCATCATCAGCTAAACAAAGCACAAGAGAGAAACAAGACGACAACATATGTTTAAGGAATAGTTGAAAAGCAAGTAGTTCAGATGAAGATGCAGATGAAGCTTTCGCCTTCAGAAGATGAGGAATATGAGTTTGGCCGTGTGAAAAGACCGGGCAGATTAAACAATCCTTTATCTGATCAGGTGTCGTGCAGTAGGTGGCGCTATCCCTTCAAGTGGAGTTTCAATCGCCATCAAAAGGAAAAGAAGAAGCCCCCTAAACCCTCATTCACTATCCCCTACATTAGTCCACTAATACTGGAAGGAGTGAATGAAAACGAGTGAGTCGGACAGCCGTTGAGTGTTATTGCAGTGCATTGTGGGATTGAATGAGTGCATAACGTCCACTATGGTTTCGGACTCCACTACAAATGGCTGTCCCCTTAAATAATGTTTTAACCCAGAGATCGGGTCGTTTTAGCCCAGCGATTGGGTGGGACGTTTTAGCCCAGCGATCGGGACGTTTTAGCCCAGCGATTGGGTGGGACGTTTTAGCCCAGCGATTGGGTGGGACGTTTTAGCCCAGCGATTGGGTGGGACGTTTTAGCCCAGCGATTGGGTGGGACGTTTTAGCCCAGCGATTGGGTGGGACGTTTTAGCCCAGCGATTGGGTCGTTTTAGCCCAGCGATTGGGTCGTTTTAGCCCAGCGATTGGGTGGGACGTTTTAGCCCAGCGATTGGGACGTTTTAGCCCAGCGATTGGGTCGTTTTAGCCCAGCGATTGGGTGGGACGTTTTAGCCCAGCGATTGGGTCGTTTTAGCCCAGCGATTGGGTGGGACGTTTTAGCCCAGCGATCGGGACGTTTTAGCCCAGCGACTGGGTGGGACGTTTTAGCCCAGCGACTGGGTGGGACGTTTTAGCCCAGCGATTGGGTGGGACGTTTTAGCCCAGCGATTGGGTGGGACGTTTTAGCCCAGCGATTGGGTGGGACGTTTTAGCCCAGCGATCGGGACGTTTTAGCCCAGCGATCGGGTCGTTTTAGCCCAGCATTTTAGCCCAGCGATTGGGACGTCTTAGCCCAGCGATTGGGTCGTTTTAGCCCAGTGATTAGGTCATTTTAGCCCAGCGATCGGGTCGTTTTAACCCAGCGATCAGGTCATTTTTGCCCAGCGATTGGGACGTTTTAGCCCAGCGATCGGGTCGTTTTAACCCAGCGATCGGGACGTTTTAGCCCAGCGATCGGGTCATTTTAGCCCAGCAATTGGGTTGTTTTAACCCAGTGATTGCGTAGTTTTAACCCAGCGATTGGGCCATTTTGGCCCAGCGATTGGGTCATTTTAGCCCAGTGATTGAGTAGTTTTAACCCAGCAATCGGGTCATTTTAGCCCAGTGATTGAGTAGTTTTAACCCAGCAATCGGGTCATTTTAGCCCAGTGATTGCGTAGTTTTAACCCAGCAATCGGGTCGTTTTATCCCAGCAATCGGGGCGTTTTAACCTAGCGATCGGGTTGTTTTAGCCCAGCGATCGGGTTGTTTTATCCTAGCAATCGGGGCGTTTTAACCCAGCGATCGGGTCGTTTTAGCCCAGCGATTGCATAGTTTTAACCCAGCGATGGGGTCGTTTTAGCCCAGCAACTGGGTCATTTTAGCCCAGCGTTCAGGGCATTTTAGCCCAGCGATCGGGTCGTTTTAGCCCAGCGATTGGGTCGTTTTAACCCAGCGATTGGGTCATTTTAGCCCAGCGATTGGGTCATTTTAGCCCAGCGATTGGGTCATTTTAGCCCAGCGATTGGGTCATTTTAGCCCAGTGATTGCATAGTTTTAACCCAGCAATCGGGTCATTTTAGCCCAGCGATCGGGTCGTTTTAGCCCAGCGATCGGTCGTTTTAGCCCAGTGATTGGGTCATTTTAGCCCAGTGATTGCGTAGTTTTAACCCAGCAATCGGGTCGTTTTAGCCCAGCGATCGGGACGTTTTAACCCAGTGATTGAGTAGTTTTAACCCAGCAATCGGGTCATTTTAGCCCAGTGATTGGGCCATTTTAGCCCAGTGATTGAACAGTTTTAACCCAGCAATCGGGTCATTTTAGCCCAGTGATTGGGCCATTTTAGCCCAGTGATTGAACAGTTTTAACCCAGCAATCGGGTCATTTTAGCCCAGTGATTGCGTAGTTTTAACCCAGCAATCGGGTCGTTTTATCCCAGCAATCGGGGCGTTTTAACCCAGCGATCGGGTCATTTTAACCCAGCGATCGGGTTGTTTTAGCCCAGCGATCGGGTTGCTTTAGCCCAGCGCTCGGGTCGTTTTAGCCCAGTGATTGAGCAGTTTTAACCCAGCGATGGGGTCGTTTTAGCCCAGCGATCAGGGCATTTTAGCCCAGCGATCAGGGCATTTTAGCCCAGCGATCAGGGCATTTTAGCCCAGCGATCGGTCGTTTTAGCCCAGCGATCGGGTCGTTTTAGCCCAGCGATTGAGCAGTTTTAGCCCAGCGATCGGGTCGTTTTAGCCCAGTGATTGAGCAGTTTTAACCCAGCGATGGGGTCGTTTTAGCCCAGCGATCAGGGCATTTTAGCCCAGCGATCAGGGCATTTTAGCCCAGCGATCAGGGCATTTTAGCCCAGCGATCGGGTCGTTTTAGCCCAGCGATCGGGTCGTTTTAGCCCAGCGATTGGGTCATTTTAGCCCAGTGATTGCGTAGTTTTAACCCAGCAATCGGGTCGTTTTAGCCCAGCGATCGGGTCGTTTTAGCCCAGTGATTGGGTCATTTTAGCCCAGTGATTGCGTAGTTTTAACCCAGCAATCGGGTCGTTTTAGCCCAGTGATTGGGTCGTTTTCGGACAGCCGTTGAGTGTTATTGCGGTGCATTGTGGGATTGAATGAGTGCATAACGTCCACTATGGTTTCGGACTCCACTACAAATGGCTGTCCCCTTAAATAATGCCCTATTTAAGGGTATAGGGGGTGATTTCGGATTCAGCCAATGAGGTCTGTTCTAGCATGTTGAACAGACGAGATGAAGGGACAATGCCGCTTCAAAGGGCTCGACACGACCCCAGAGGGATAGGGGTTTTCTCTAGCCAAACCATTTCTAAAAAATGATATACTTTACCACAAATGTTTGTCTCGCTCTGCGATGCGTGATCACAGTGGATTGGACGGATCCAGTGTTTACAGAGCAAACATGCAAAGACTGAGTCAAACGCCCTTCACAAACTAAAGATCAAAGCGATTTCAGACGATGAGGAAATGAGATGGGACTTCTGCCTAATCCCGCATGACCTTTCCAATGTGATTCCGTGATATGTGGTGCAGCGCAAGACAAAGATTTGGTAAATAATCAGGACATTTGAATTCTGCAGTGAACTACTTCTTTAATGTACTTTATGTGGATCTGATTGGGACTCAGAATTGGCAGATACTCAATATTTATGACTAGGGGTCGCAAAAACACTTGATCGGGACATTTTAATTTTTGTAACTAATACACCAATACCTGTAAATTGTGTTGCACCACTTGTTGTGCACTCTAAAAATAGGTTGAAAATGGACAAACCCAGTGATTAGGTCGTTTTAGCCCAGCGATTGGGTCGCTTTCGATCTGGTCATTTTAGCCCAGCGATCAGGTCGTTTTAACCCAGCGATCGGGTCATTTTAACCCAGCGATTGGGTCGTTTTAGCCCAGCGATCAGGTCGTTTTAACCCAGCGATCGGGTCATTTTAACCCAGCGATTGGGTCGTTTTAGCCCAGTGATTGGGTCATTTTAACCCAGCGATCGGGTTGTTTTAGCCCAGCGATTGGGTCGTTTTAGCCCAGTGATTGGGTCATTTTAACCCAGCGATCGGGTCGTTTTGGCCCAGTGATTGGGTAGTTTTAATCCAGTGATGGGGTCGTTTTAGCCCAGCGATTGGGTCGTTTTGGCCCAGCGCTCGGGTCGTTTTAGCCCAGCGATCAGGTCGTTTTAGCCCAGCGAACGGGTCATTTTAACCCACCGGTTGGGTCGTTTTAGCCCAGCGAACGGGTCGTTTAAGCCCAGCGGTTGGGTTAAATGTTTGCCCAACGTGCTGGGCAGTTTAATTTAACTCAACTATTGTTTAAAATTACTATATGGATGGCTTAAAATGAACCCAAAATAGTTTGGAAATTAAAAATCAGACACATACCCAATAAACACAGAACGTTCCCCTAACGTTCCCATATGGTTCCCGTTTGGTTATTTTTTGTAGGGAACCAAATAAGAACGTTCTGGGAACGTTCTCTATTGGTTGTGTTTTTGTAACCAAAAGAGAACGTTCCCAGAACGTTCCCTGCAGGTTATTTTTGAGGTGTTATTTTATAACCTAAAGAGAACCTTCCCAGAACGTTCCCTGCAGGTTATTTTTGTGATTTATTTTATAACCTAAAGAGAACCTTCCCAGAACGTTCCCTGCAGGTTATTTTTGTGATTTATTTTATAACCTAAAGAGAACCTTCCCAGAACGTTCCCTGCAGGTTATTTTTGGGGTTTATTTTATAACCTAAAGAGAACCTTCCCAGAACGTTCCCTGCAGGTTATTTTTGGGGTTTATTTTATAACCTAAAGAGAACCTTCCCAGAACGTTCCCTGCAGGTTATTTTTAGACTAAATTTTTTTATAATATATACGCAGGTTTATTTGTATAATTTCGTTACTGCGCGCCTCTGATCTGTGCGCGCTTCTCCAGCACGCGCTTTCTTTCGTCATCCACAGAAAGACGCGCACTCGCGTAATTTAAAAATTAACGGTCATTTCGTTTTTACCGACTAACTAACATTAGTTTATCGATCTTTATTTAATAATGGGTTATAATTAATAAATATACCAGTGTAAATAGTGTGATTTCACTGAGATTTGACAAGTAATTGAAGACAACATGATGTTAACCGAGGAGATTTGGTTTAGTGACCAAAAGAGAGAAGTAGGCTACGTTCCGTTAATTCAGTGGTAAGAAAATAATGCAGTTATCCCAGTTAAAGTAATCTTTATTCATTATTAATGTCTGTGAATAAAATTCATATTTTAAAACCACATATTGTGTTGAAGTCATTGTTATTTGGCACTTAAACGTACCTGGTTGTGGTAGTAGGTGTCGTCAGTGATACAAGTTACGAAATGCATAATTCAATCTTATCTTCCTCCATATGAAGGTTTATGTGCTTGAATTATTTCTATTGATTAAATAATTCAAAACAAGACATGGTTTGTAGTAGGCTACTGATTATTGACGTCCATTCATCCGTTTTCCATGCCGCTTATACCATATGGGACGCGGGCATTGCTGGACGATTACTGACGCACAGCAGGGTAAATTATATCGAAGTAAATAGGTTAGGGGAACGTTCCGGGAACGTTCTGGGAAGGTTAGGGGAACGTTCTCCAAACCAACAGGGAACGTTCTATTTACGTAAAGAAAACTTTCCTGGCTAACCAATAGAGAACGTTAGGATGTCTGTTCTGGGAACGTTCTGGGAACCAGAAACTAACGTTCCCAGAACGTTCTGGGAACCAAAAATTGTTATCTGGGTAATTACTAGAGGTAACAATAATAATCAAAAGGAGAAAATTTATTAATAAGACATTTAATAAATGTTTAATTATTATTCATTAAACTTATTAATAATGTTAATTTATTAAACATACAGTATTAATAAATAATTTCCAAAATACTTTGGGTTCATTTTAAGCACGAAATACACTAATTTTTACTCAATAGTTGAGTTAAATAAAACTATTCAGCAGGTTGGGCAAACATTTAACCCAACCGCTGGGTTAAAACGACCCGACCGCTGAGTTTGTCCATTTTCAATCCAACTTGGGTTGTTTTTAACCCAGCATTTTTTTGAGTGTCAGCAAATTTTAGACCCAAACTATGGGGAAATACATCAAATCTCTGGAAACCTGTTTAGTTTCATAATAATAAAACACACAGAATAGTTCCAAAATAGTAGCTAGATATTTTGAAACAGATTAAAAATAACATCTTTATTTACTATAGACAAAAACTTAACTACACTTGAAACCGTTAAAAGATGTGGCGGAGGGGGGAATCGCACGTGACATAAAGATATATGATTCGGTTGACAATGACATTGCGATAATTCATAGAATTAAAGTTATAAAAACACGTTCGTTAACCGCATTTCATGCCGTTTGTTTGTCAGGCTGATCCAGAGGTATATACATGACAGATTTACCCGGACAAACCGTCGAGAAAAACAAGTTTAAACGTTAATTATCCGTTTCTCTAGGTATTTAATACACTCACCGAACGTCGCCGAGAATATTCCCGCAAACAGGAGCAGAAGAGCCGGGACGGTGGACGCCATTCCCCTTCAGAAACGCGTTGAGTGCGGATGTTGTAATTTGAGAAGAGCCTATGTCTGAAATCCTGCCTTGTGTTAAAGGAAGGAGAAAAGCCTCGTCCAGTTAACTTTAAGGTTCAACTTTAAACCGTGAGACTGCTCTAGCCCATAAACACGGGGTAAAAGATTAACGTGTCGTGTGGGAAACAAACAACACAACACACACACACACACACGATGCTGGTCCAACAACAATGGGACTCCGTGACTGAATAATGAACCGGAATCGTCACAACGTGGATCCCATCATCCATAAAATGCCCCTCCCATGCGGGAGCCTTTCTGGATAAAACGAAATCGAAACGAAGGCCATGATGTAGTTTAGAACCGGTTCTGTTTTGAGAGATGCTAGTTCAACCAGTCAATCTCTCTCTTTTAACCTCACTGTGTTTTATTAATTCTCATTTAATATTTCTCATCATGTTTTATTTCAGACCTTACTAAACGTCTCAAACTTACAAAACATTGAGTCAAACAAGTTCTGTAGCTTTACAAAAGGAATATGCTACAACTCCTGTAAAAATGAATAAATAAAATATAAAAAATAGAGTGTGCTTCTTGTTTTACAGAGGTAGCTATACAAAACATCTTCTGTTAAAATAAGTGTTTCCAACGCACAAAGTAACGTAATTTACATACTACTAATATACTAATATAACTGTAAGGTTTTTGAAACACGATTTAACCCACTGGTAACAAAAAAGTGCAATCTTACAACTGTAAAGTTGCTTTTCGATGATGTTCACATCGCACTTCATAACGTTCCCATGGCAACAGGGGGAAATGGCTGCTCTTGTGTGAAGTAAACGCCACATTTTCAACTTTCTGCTAAGATATATGTGACTTTTTTGCAACGAAAATGCAGGGATTATGAAATCATGCAAGCCCCGCATATTTTGCGCGCGGAAATCTGCAATTTATGCAGCGAAAGTGCGGCGTATTTTAAAAAATGCGTTTTTCTAGAGGGAGTGTTTAAAGAAATAGGCTCATTTCCCGACTCCCCTAGAGTTAAACAGTTGAGTTTTACCGTTTTCTCATCCATTCAGCCGATCTCCGGGTCTGGCGCTAGCCCTTTTAGCATAGCTTAGCATAGATCATTGAATCTGATTAGACCGTTAGCATCTCGCTCAAAAATGACCAAAGAGTGTTGATATTTCTCCTCTTTAAAACGTGACTCTTCTGTAGTTCATCGTGTGCTAAGACCGACGGCTCACACAGGGAGCGCTGGGACTATTTTCAGCCGCTGCGGAATATCATATCAAGAGAGATGCTAACGGTCTAATCAAATTCAATGATCTATGCTAAGCTATGCTAACAGTGCAGACCCGGAGATCGGCTGATGGATGAGAAAACGCTCAAACTCAACTGTTTAACTCTAGGGGATTTGGGAAATGAGCAGAAACAGTGGCGTGTTCCTTTAAAGTCTTGTGGTTGATATGCATCTTCTCACCGCTGCCGAATCTGCTGACCCAATGAGAATCACATTGTCTGATGATCAAGCCTTAATTGTGAAATTTCCATAGTGTTGCATCCTTGTCATAGGCATTTCATAACTTTGGACTTTTCAAGGTCACTTTTTTTTTGTGTAAAATAAACTGCCTAATAATAATCAAGCCGTTTTTCACTGTAAGTCACACACATCCCTTGGAAAAACAAAGGCCTATGATCAGAATATGAACTCAAAAAAATTATTTTATGATGCTGTTCACTTTATTTAAGCAATTCATCTTGATTTAAAAACAATTATATCAGGTTTCTGGTTCAAATGTAATTGATTCATGTTAAACTGACTTAAAACCGTTACTCTGTGACATAACTTGATGTTTTCTTGATGTTTCAACCCAATCAAACAAGACTTTCACTTCCCATCATGCTTTGCAAAGGGGCTGAATTCGGAGAGTAAATGTTTAAATAAAGTGCTATTTGATGCATTTTTAACAAGAGGAGAAAATGGAGAGACGTTTTAATGCTTAATGTTTTGTTATGTTGGTATTTAAAAGTTTTTGTTATGTTAGTGTTTTTGGAGGTTATTGTGGTGAAGTAGAGCATGTGCTTCACTGAAAAAAATTATTCGATATATTTACAAAAAAATTGTATCGTAAGTGGTCGCAATCAATTTACTTTAGCTCAATTTAAACAAAAACACATGCAATTCCCATAAAACCAATTCATTTTTTTAAATTAAAATCAAAAAACTAAATTTAAATTATTTAAACAAGCACAAATTAATTATGCTTAATTTAATCGGGCCATAATCATTTTTTTCAGTGTTGGGGTAAGGACCTGCTATAACAATTAATAATAATAATTAATAATAAAAAACAACTACTTTGGCCATGCCATGGATGTAACAAAACCATCTTATGGCTATCCAATAAAACCTTGTAAAAGGTTTTGTAAATGTTGTAAAAATAGTATCTCACTAAATAAAAATAATCAATTAAACTAGATTACTTGTTTTGGTTTGTTTTTTTATATTCATTTTTAGAATAATTAAATTGAATAATTCTGGACAAAATTAAGAATGTTAACCTGATTTAACTAAATGGCATTGAATTAACCTTACGTAAAAAACTTAAGTTTACTGAAATAAACAATTTTAATTAAATTCAACATAACCCAATTACGTGGAACCTGTTGACATAATAAAATTAAGTAAAACCCACGTATAATTTATATACATGTTTACAGTGTTTTCAAAATGCTTCAGTAAGCACAAATGTTAGATAAAAGTCTAAACAGACGTGCAAATGTTGTGTTAATCTGGCCACAGCAGGGGTTTCCAGCGCAGTTCGTGAAGGCGTGCGCACGGACGGGCTCATTCTTTCAGTCTAATTTCTTTTTTCAGTTAACCTATTCACAAATAGTATTGATCAGGCCAGTCTGAAATGCCAAACGCCTCGCAGTGAAAGTAGACGAGAGGCGGACATTCTCACTTCTCATAGTGAATCAGCACAGACGAGAACAAAGGCTGCTGAGATGGGAAACTCTTGAGTTTTGGGTTTCAGAACAGTAGAGTTGGTTCAATCTACTCTGAGGAGACGGAGTTAAGACTACAGTCTATAACATTCATTAAATAAACCTATTGTTGCTAAGTGGACCGCAAAGTTTCGGAAGTGACATCTAAATATAAATGCCACTGTGCACGATCCTCCTTAGAGGCAGATGATGTCTCATGATCATATATTTACACTGCTATGGTTGCTTAGCCTGTACTTTACTCGAGATTCTGTAACCGGGCCTGGAGTCTTCTAAGAACTGGTTTGCCTTTCCACAGGCTAGAGCGCCTCCACAGAGCCAGTCTTACGTCACTGTATACGGCTCATCTTTCTCAGCAACGGGAAACACTTGAGAGTTTAAATTCATTCGTTTGATTTTCATGGTATCCCACAGGCAACAAAAAGAACGTGGCAGCAGCTAAAGAAGTTTAAAAACATAATTCAATCAGGTAAAGCTTTAAGCATAAAAGGTTCACAGGTGTGGGTTTCATGACTTTACAAACATTTATAAATATTAAAGGGTTAGTTCAGCCAAAACTGTAAATTGTGTCATTAATGACTGAGCCTCATGTGGTTGGACACCCGTCAGACCTCCGTTCATCTTCAGACACAAATGAAGATATTTTAGTGTAAATCTGATGCTCTGAAAGGCCTCCATTGGCTCAACTTTACACTCTCAAGACCCTTAAAAGACACTAAAGACTAAAGTTACAAAGTCCATCTCACTACAGCGGCTCTACAATAACTTTATGAAGAGACGAGAATAGTTTCTGTGCGCAAAAAAACCCTAAATAACGACTTAGATAGTGATGACGATTTCAAAACACGGCATCATGAAGCTTCGAAGCGTTATGAATCAGTGAGTCGATTCAGCGGTTCAGAGCGTTATGAATCAGTGAGTCGATTCAGCAGTTCAGAGCGTTATGAATCAGTGAGTCGAATCAGCAGTTTGAAGCGTTATGAATCAGTGAGTCGATTCAGCAGTTTGGATGTTTGACACGCGATCCGAATCATGATTCGACTCACTGATTCATAACGCTCTGAACCGCTGAATCGACTCACTGATTCATCACGCTCTGAACCGCTGAATCGACTCACTGATTCATAACGCTCCAAAACGCTGAATCGACTGAATAATAAAATATCTTCATTTGTGTCTGAAGATGAACGGAGGTCTGACGGGTGTCCAACCACATGAGGCTCAGTCATTAATGACACAATTTACATTTTTGGGTGAACTAACCCTTTAAATAGGCTAAATATCATTCAGTGTCTATTTCAATGTGCAGCAGCTTTTCCCACATGATTCAATGATTTCTAATCCCACCTGATATATTTATTAATTATGGGAATGAACGTCTCAGGCCAAACACCAGCACTGACAGATGAAGAGGAGGAATATTAATATTAAAGTTTCTGTGGGAAATAAAGACGTTCATTTAACAGCAATTACTCATCCATCTGACATCCTTCATTCCACACAGTAATCCGTTTTAGGAAAGTGTGATGATGATGTGTGTCAGCAATGCATCCAACCACTGGAAATCCTACAGGAAATCCTCATCATTAGGTTACTTCCAGAGGTTTATCGAGTAAACGTGTATAAAAGGACTTGCATTTGTGTCACTTTGACGGCGTCCTCATGAATGTACTTCACTGCAAAGAATGCTTTTCTTACTTTGTATTTTTTTCTTGTGTCCAGTCAAAATATCTAAAGATTCTTAAAGGGATAGTTCACCCAAAAATGAACATTAGCCCATGATTTCCTCTTCCTCAAGTCATCTGAGGTGTGTGTGACATTCTTCTGTCAGACGAATAAAATCTGAGTTATATTACAAAAGTCCAGGCTAATCCAAGCATTAGAATTTGATTCATAGTTGCTCTGTTTTTGAAGTGCATCTGTGCGTCATATAACTGCTCCAGCGGCTCTGGGGTGTTAATAAAGGCCTTCTGAAGCGAATCGACGCGTTTGTGTGAGAACAATATCCATATTTAAAACTTTATCAAGTAAACTTTCGACGACCGCCTTCTGTGTAAAAGTGTTGAATGTTGAAAGTGAAACTCCAGATGTGTGTGTGACGTCATGACGAGCGGAGCTGGTAGTTAACAGTAGTTAAAACATCTAATCTTCAACATTTTAGCTGTACTGCCACATCCAGTAGCTAATGTTGTTGTTGTCAAGTTTCCGCGCGCCGATTGCTTTGGGCCGGGCCTAGTCAAAGTCCAGGGCCGTGTTTTAGTCCCAGTCCGTCCCTGGGCGTAAGCATTAGCAATAAAATGTGTGAACAATTAGTTAGTGAGTTAGTTAGTTAGTTAGTGAACAATCATTATACGACATAAAGGGAAATATCATAAATGCAAGGGTTTTTTTGCTTGACAAAATGGCACTCAAACCAACCAAAATAATCTTAACTTGGGTTTTCTGAGTAAACAAGGTATATTATGAGTCATAGATTTTTGTTATTAAGTTAAGACATTAAGTAAAGTTAGTTAGTTAGAATCACTGTTGGATTTTACAGTGTTGTTGTTATGATCCTCGGTATCTGTTTTGTATGGGTTGTTGTTTTGTGTGGGTTGTTTTTTGCTTATATGTGTGCAGGGATTGGCTGTCGTTGGAGGAGCCTGATTGGCGGATCTGCTTTAAAAGGGAAGATATCGAGCTCATTCTGGCGTGAAGAGCTCCGGATGCCTTCTCCCGTCCACAGATCCCAAACCCTTCCGTTGACCATGTTCGTTTGATTTTGATGATTTATTTGGGTTCATTTCGTGTTTTAGGAGCGTTCTGACTTTGTTTGCGGTTTGTTTATTATTAGGGAGATAGGGAAGTTTCTTTGTAATTCTGTTTTGTCCATGAGTAGGTAAATCTATACATATTTTATTTATAAATGTATTGTGTTTGTTATGTTGGCCTTGGGACACCCAGAAGCCATGGCTCCTTTATTTAATTACTTTTTCCACCTTAATAAATGTAAACTATTTTGTGGAATGTAGATTTGTGTCTTTGATGGCTGGGGCGGGTTTTCCTTTCTTACCAACGAGAAGTTCACGTCAACCCCGTCTTTACATAACGGGTCATAACAAGTGTACTTTAGATTAAATTTATAATTTGTAGATATTTGTACTTGAAATAATTGTACAAAACACTCAAGCATTTGTGCAGCGTGAATGAAGTATTTAAACACCGCTGGTGCTTTAAAAAGGGGATGAGACCGAAAGAAACTCTGGGTTTACCGAAGAAAACCGGCTCCTGACCAGGTTAGGTTCACAGAGTAAGTGACCAGGGCATGACTCTGAGTATAAGTGACCTCTCTTTCAGAAACAGGCTTGACTTACCCTGCTTTCTTGGGTTTGACATACCTCCCATTCTGAAACAGAAAACCCAGAGTTTCCCTCATTTCAGGGCCGTAACTACCATGAACTACCCCCCCCCCCCCCCATAATTAAAATGGCCAAATTGTCCCCCCAATGATTGAGATGGCCAATCAAATCAAAGTAGGCGGGGTTTATGTTCTCTTTTGGCTCTTACCAAAACACAGACGAGGGCGTCAATCTATCGCTTAATGTCATTACGGGGATATCTATTCTTTCCGGTGAGATCACAAAACAAAATGCACACACACGTGTCCACGCTCTTAATACACAATCATTGAACATCTTTGCTTTTGTTGGGGAAAAATTTAATCACAGAAGATTTAATCTTCCAGACCTGTTTTCTCTATTGTGTTTTAAATAAGTCAGATCAAAGAGGCCTCACCTGTGGAAGCCATACATTGTCCCTTTTATCTTTGATGGCTCTTGGAATTGGAATTCCTGACTAGCATCTATGCGTTTGAATAGATATGCTGATTAAGAGTAGGTGATACTCTGTCTGTTGTTACAGATGAAGGACCATTGTGTTTCTTGCTTTTAATTGCTCAAGGCGAAACCTTCAGTGGGTTTCGCCAGATGTATGGGAAATTACTGAGGGGGTTATTTAGACATTGGGGGTATAAGAAGCTTGTGGCTTCTTTGTGTCTCCAGTTCACACTCAAGGTAGCCTCGAGCGGCTGCGTTTGACCGTGGCTCTTCCTTGCAAGGAAAATAAATCTTTAATCTTTAATACAATTGGATTATGGTTTGTCTCTTATTAGTGATGTCGATGAATTAATTTTTGCCATTACAGTTGGTGTCAGAAGTGGGATTCCTTGGATGTGCCTTCTGGACCCCGAGAGCAGACAGTGACCTGATCATCCTGGACTTAGAGTCACAGCCTTACCCCGAAGAATTGAGGGAGAAGGGCTGACTGCTCTGGGGGTGTCCGGAGGGTCCAGACACTGGAATCAGAGAAAACGAATCCGATGGCAACGGGGCGCTTCTGGTAAGAGACAAACTTTTTAAATTCAGGGGGAAATGTTTTATTTTTTATTTTATAGAATTTGGTTTAATTGAAAATTGAATTGATAGGGATAAACCATTAGGCGAGTCTGACTCTGTGGCAAATGCAGCGTGAATTGATGTTTTTTACGAGGTAGAAAAAAGAACTGAAATCACGTGGGCGATTAAATACCTAGATTGGTATAAATAAGATCTAGATTGGTCTGAGAATAAATAAGACCTAGATTGGTCTGGGAACCATATTACCTAGATTGGGTTGGTTCCGCCCGCGGTCAGGTAACCAGGGCACAAAATCGGGCACTATTGAGAGTGTCCGCCCGGCTGATCTCGGGCGAGGAGATCAGATCTGTCCGGAGACGTCCAACAGATTAATAGCGCGCGCGCGAAAAGCCACAGAATCAGACTGCCAATATGGGGAAATCCAAAGCAAGCTAGCTGAATATGAGACACCGGTATTTTATCAAATGATAAAATTATATGGCCAGAAATGCATGCAACGTATACGAAGTTCATTAAATGTCATGATTTGAGTGTCACCGCTGAGTGACCGGACTGGGACTGTGAAAGAGTCAGTTGAAGGAAAAGGATAAATCGATGGGCTGTTGTGAGAACGTGTGTGAGAAATGTGAGCAGACAGACACTGAAATGCTGGGTGTGAGAGGCATTGACTGTGGAGAAATGAAACGGAGAAATGAAAATGCCACAGCTGTTTAAAGATCGCCGGTGAGTATGAACTTTGACTAAATTTTAGCTAACAATTTGAGTGATATGATCAGTAATTTGATTAGTCGGTATAAAGATTGTAAGATGAACAAGAGCAAATGCTGTAAGCAGCTCCGCTCTGAAACCCTGACTTCAAAGAAATTTGCTGGACTGATGAAGATAATGGGCAGAAATGTTTTTATTGTAATTGGAAGTTAACTAGCTACAAACAAAGAGAGAACAAGAGAATTCAAATTTGTAGATGTTTGTGCGTATTCATTAATTTATAAAATGGGGGAGGTGCCATACCCGAAGGGAGATATACAATTTGAGTAACTAAAAATAATGTTGGTAAAAAAGCAGATAAACTTTGATAAAGTACCATAAATTGCAAGCCATTGTCTGTTTTATTGGACCTCGAGAGAGCTCTGTTCTCAGACAGACTGCCACTTTTGGAGCACACAGGTTGCTGAACGTTGCTCCATAAGCTAAAGATGAGAGTGTTTTAATTGTGGTCAGCTGGGCCATTGATTTTGCACATAACTGTGTCTGAACACCCATAAGGTGTAAAAAGTGTGGTAAATCAGGCCACCAGACTAAATTCTGTAAATGAAATCAGTAAAAAAAAAAAAAAAAAGAATAAAACAGAGATTTACACTAAGAAAATGAGAAAATAATAAGCTTGATAAATTGAAGGAAGGATTTGAGATAATTTTAATATGAGGTTAAAATTAAAGTTAAAGATGATAAAACATGTTGTAAAAGATATATAAAATATATAAATCCTGATTAACCGAGTTAAATGAAAAAGATATAATAAATATGTTCTTGCTCTTCTCACCTTTGCAAAACTCTGATAATGATGATTTGACTGAATACTGGGTTGTTGAAATAACTATAGGTGTTAAAATGTTGAAAACCCTAGAAATTGATGTTTTGGTTTCAAAAGATAAGATTGTGCTGATCTGAAATAAACCATTTGTAATCTCAATCCGGCCACCACGTGGCCTAATTTGAGTAACAGAGACTCAATCTGAGTGAAAATTATAGCTTCTGAATTTATTTTGGGGGCAAAAGACAAATATAAAGTTATGATCACTTGAAAATGGGATTTCTGTCTAAGGATAGAGTTAAAAGGAAAATGTCTTATATTTATTTGAAAACAAAGCCAGATCTTACACTGAGCTAGTATGAGGAGTGAAAGGTGTATGAAAATGCAGTGTAGCAACCCTGAAGGCCTCAGAGTCTCTCTCTGATCCCAGACCAGCTCAAAGCTGATATCTGAGCCTGTGCCACAGATGATAGAAGATATTGATGAGTAAAAGCACAGGGCATTATGTGAACACAATAGACAGTTATTTGTTAAGATATAAAAAAGGTGCCATAAAGAGGGCAATAAGACGGAAATTGAACTGAAATTTTGATTAATATATGATATGACCAGTAACTTCTGTCTACTCTTAGCCTTCACCATGTACAGAACTGATGGCCTTAGTCACAGATGTAGCAGAACATTAAATGGAATGGAGAGTTGTTTTGGCTAAATTCACTGAGTGTAATCCACGCACTGTTAGGTTGCGTCTTTGAAGAAGTATGATGGATTTTAGTGATTAAGTTGTGTTATAATTAACCTGTCTCCATGTTTTTGCTAATTTGAAAGCAGACCAGATGGCTCTGATGACTCTTGAATGCACTTTCCAAAAGGCTCCAGAAAATATCGGATCCTGTTTAGGGTCAAAGATCTCAAAGCGATGACGAGGTTGAGCACGATGTGGTTGTTCCCGATGACGGGTAAGACTTCCTACGGCCTGACAGGATAGCAACCCAAGCCAGGGGAATCACGATAAGTCGCCTTGGACCCCCTACCAAAAAAAAAAAAAAAAAAAAAGGAGGAGGGGGTTTTATGTGAGGTGTGTATGAGAGGTGAGGCAGATGTCTGTGAGGCCAGCAGCATCTCTGTTGGGGGGGGAGCTGTGTTTCGTAAGGGCCAAGGTCAAGACTGGACACAGCAGCCCCTGCCCTAATATTGGCCCCTCTATACCGCTCACCAAATACCGCATAAATTGAGAGCCAGGAAACACCCTGAAGGAAAAGAGCTATGAATGAGATCGGCATTCAAGAGCCAGCTGAGACCATGCTGTGATTGTGATTGATAACTTTGTGGAGCAGAACAAAATTTATTTGGATTAGTAAAACTGTATGATATTGAACTAATATGTCTCTATCATAGTCTTAATCCTGCAGGTCATTAGGATGGCAGAGGATAATTTGGAGACATGGTGATGGCTTTAAGATGAGGACGGCTTTTGAAGTTTAAAGAGAAGGTCTGAATAACAAAGAAATCTAAACTAAAGATAACTTGAAACAATAAGTTACACTATGAAATTTCTAAACTTTGTGAAGGATTAATGATTTAAGGGTTAATGAATTTAACATTATAGTTAAAGTCTTAGAAGACTGTTGAAAAGATTATCTGGGTGAGAGAGAGAGAGAGAGAGAGAGGCTGGAAACAGGGATTGTACTATATCTGTTATTGCTCAGTTAAAGCTGAGACTACACAAAAACAATGATATCAGAACAAAACAACCCAGCTGACTTTTCTAAAAATAAACAACTAATGAACGAACATATTTGAAACTGGTTAAGAGACCATGTAAAAGCACATCTTGAGAATGAGCAGTTCATATTTATGTGTCATGATTGAGTGTAGTGTGTCAGTAACCTCTGGAATTAGTGTCTTTATCATTACAGATGAGTTAAGTTAAACAAAACAAAAAAAAACTTTAGAGGAAGTTGATTATTCTGAGTGAAACTGATGAAAAGATGATCAGAACATGGGACGAGCTTTAAGTGGATTGGACATCCAGCTCTGTCTGTCACTAGTAATTATGACCAAATTTGTCATGGATGAAGACTATTTTAATTTATCTTTGGATTAATTAAGAGACAAAGTGACAATTTAACCGAAGTCACTATCCAAATGATCTAGAGACTCCCTCATATTTATGAAAGGCCGGAGGGCGAACCAAAAAGATAACTTCTAAAAGAATATCTAGATAACTTCTAGACATATTTTGATTCATACAGGAAACAAAAAAAATAAATAGAAAATAAAAATAAAAATTAGGATTTCTGACAGGGATTGTGAACAATCAAAGTCAAATTAGGCTAAAATGGATATTGAAATATGAATGCTTTTTAAAATAGAGACTGGTTTTAACCAGCGTTAAAGAAATTGATGTGGCAAGTTTGATGATAAGAATCACTGCCAAATGACATGATGTAAGAGGAGTTTTAATGGACAGGGCATGGAGAAAAGGGTACTTTAAAAGAAATCCTAATTGATTAATTAATTAATTTTGTTTATTGATAACAGGAGCTGAAAAGATTTTGATAAAGAATTGGGTATTGAGTATGATTAAGTATGATGTCACGAGATAAAGATGAGTGAACGAGCTGATTGAACGTAATACAAATTGATAATTTTGTCATTTTGATGAAGTATATTTAACATTAACAAATTTAGATTTATATTTGTTAATGGTTAAATATGAGGTGGGCTATGATAAGTGAAAATGGGTCTGTTGGAAATAGTAAGTAGGGCAGTTTGTGAAGAATTGTGTTGAAATGACTGACTGAAGGAAGGCTGATAAGAATGTGATGCACAGTGAGAAACTGTGGGCAAAGCACAAAATGTAAACTGAAGGATGTTTTATGTAGAGATTTAAAGCGCTAAGATGGATTATTATCTATCTTACTTATTTGTATTGTTTAGTTTGAGTTTGAGTGAATGCAAAAAGGTCTGTTATGATTTTGTTATGATTTTGATTAATCAAAAGAACCACTGATTGTTTGTTTTTCATATATGTTTTCTAAAGTGTTTAGTCTCTGAGGAGTGACTGTGGGTCTGACCTAGGGATGTGTGTGTCGTCAAACGGTTGATAGCAGAAAGTTGGCATGTTTGAATTTTGGAGGTATCACACACCCCTAACATGATGGGAGAGCAGTGACAGTGATTACTGACTTAGCCCGGCTTACAGAGATGAAATACGGATTTGTCTTTCATTTTATTGGATATTTTCAGTATGTTTATGGGAAACTTTCAAGTTAAGACTTAAATGCGCAGCGTAACTAACAACAAAGAGTTTATTTCAACAGGAAACCGTGAGAGCAGATGCGGCTGCGAAGGCCGCGGCAGCACAGCAGTCAAAGGAACCAGAATGTATTTTATTATCTGAAACTAACACAAATGCTTTGATTTCCTTACAGAGTATGCAGGCATTTGCCACAGCAGCGGAGAAGCACCTGTGGAGACGTGGCTGGAAACTTATGAATGATGTGTGAATGTACAAAATGGCGTCTAGACAAGAAGTGATGGCAAGCCTTGTTTACCCCAACAATATTTTCAATGATTATGATAAATGGCTGCATGGGCGAGCCTGCAGCCAAAGGGGGAATGGTAATGGTAATGGTACTCAAATGAATGAAGTTTATAAGGGGGTTACAATATTTGCTGAAAATTTCGCATTTTGATGCATATTGAAATACATGAAAACGAGAAAAGGCCTTGAGTAAATCTGAGCCCGTTTGAGACATTTTTTTTGGAAGACCACCATTCATGGGAATGGAAGGGGGTAAACAATAGCTTGCATCAATAGAATTGTGAATTATTGCAAAGAAATGTCTTCTCTGTTGTCTGGTGTATGTGTGCAGGCGAAAACTGCTACAGGGGAAACCGGCTGAGACTCCCTTGCACAACATCAAGCCAGGAGATCACGTGGTAAAACAGGACCTGAGTACGAAGAGCTGGAAGGCAGAAAGGTGGCTAGGGCCTTTTGTCAGGCTTCTGACGACACTGCCGTCACGGTAGCGGAGAGATCGACGTGGGTGCATGCGAGCCATTGCAGAAAGGTCCCACCAGTGATCGGGGAGGAGGAGCCGAGAGGAGAGAGAAGCAGGAGGCAAACGTCTGTGCGAGCAGATATATAAACATCATTTGCCGTTATCATCTCAGGAGCAGAGACACTGGCACAACGTGGTGCTGAGCCAACCAGTTTTCAAGTTAAAGAAGAATTCAAGAATCAAGAAATCAAGAATTCGACCACAGGGAACTGCACAGCGGTGATAGGCAGTATCACAACAGGCTTTACCTGTACGTTTAGCAAACCAAGTGACACTTCCCATGCTGTAATTTGGGTTTGTGGTGACAGAAACCATTTCATGCCACAGAAAGACTCGACAGGTTGCTGTTACCCAGCTTTAATGAATGTGATGAGTGACTATTATTACTACTTCTATTTTTATTATATAAACATTTAAAATTTTTCTTTTTTGCAAGTTATCAAAGAATGATAAAAGGGGGAAATTGTTGGGGAAAAATTTAATCACAGAAGATTTAATCTTCCAGACCTGTTTTCTCTATTGTGTTTTAAATAAGTCAGATCAAAGAGGCCTCACCTGTGGAAGCCATACATTGTCCCTTTTATCTTTGATGGCTCTTGGAATTGGAATTCCTGACTAGCATCTATGCGTTTGAATAGATATGCTGATTAAGAGTAGGTGATACTCTGTCTGTTGTTACAGATGAAGGACCATTGTGTTTCTTGCTTTTAATTGCTCAAGGCGAAACCTTCAGTGGGTTTCGCCAGATGTATGGGAAATTACTGAGGGGGTTATTTAGACATTGGGGGTATAAGAAGCTTGTGGCTTCTTTGTGTCTCCAGTTCACACTCAAGGTAGCCTCGAGCGGCTGCGTTTGACCGTGGCTCTTCCTTGCAAGGAAAATAAATCTTTATAAAGACAATTGGATTATGGTTTGTCTCTTATTAGTGATGTCGATGAATTAATTTTTGCCATTACACTTTTAATGAAGAAAAAAAACTATATGAGGGCGGTCTAGAACCTGTAACCTTCGACGCGGTTTACACAAATCCACCAGACCACTGAGGAATTCAAATGTTAAATGCGGATCTATGTATTTATTCACTAACGGGAAGAATCTCAAGACTAACAATATATTTGATGCAAATATTATTTGCAAATAGTCCCAAAATGATTATTTCCCAACTAGAATTAGACCTAGAATTTCATTCACTGTTCTGTTGCTTTATGCTTTATAAAAATAACCAAAAAAAATGTTCTTTACAATTAAAAAAAATAACAACTAGGCTCACACCAGGCTATAATGTTAACAAGAGAGAAAAGTTAATTTTTCTGAGGTTTTAAACTTTTCATTTCGTAACAAGTTATGAAGATAATGTTGGAATAATGACACAGACATAGCCTGGCTACACCATCTACCGAAAATACACTGACTCCTGAATATCAACCTATATCTGTCGTGATGTAATATGACGCCATGTTGGGGAAAAAAAGTGTTTTTTACAAACAGTCAATGAAACGGCCACTTTATCTACTAAATTTGTGCTCTTATGTCTTTTTAAAACATTTTAAATCCTGTATTACCTTTTCTATATGGTATTTTCATACACGGTTATGTATTATTTACCTGCAATATGCCCTTTAATGTGTTTCTGTTCGCTACTGTTGGTTTATAGCCAAAAAATCTGAATTTAAAACAGCAAACCAGTGGAGCGTTATCATCCTCCTTAATGAAACTAATAACAAAACGCTTAATAACATGCAATATTGACACAAAGATAGAAACACAAAGGAGAAACATACATTTAAGAAAGAACAATACAAAAGATGTATAAATTGGCGCCATTAATCTCACTCAGCTTTGCGCTCGACTGGCCACGTGACGTCACAGGCGCGCGTTCTAATAATGTTGTCACAGTCAGACAGGGATTATAGAGCCGGGCGCTGAGGGAGTTCAGTTCGGCGATTATCAGAGTGGATGACCTGCAGTTACTGGCGATCGGAGCAAAGAGTTACACACGCGCATTCTATAGACACGATACTGGAGTACATTTAAGAACGGAGAGCGAGATGGAGAGCAACAGCAGCGACGACGTGTTCGTGGATGTGCTTGAGTACTTACCTGACGAGGAGAGCAGCGGCAGTGAAGATGAGGCCGTCTCTATCGGAAAGTCGCCATTTTAAGGCCGTCTCTATCGGAGAGTTTTAATCGGCATATTGGTATCACTGATACTGGCCTTCATTCATAAAAGATGCCATTAAACAAAAATTGTAGGCTATGCATTGTACTTTATATGTGTTTTTCATGCCAACAATGTTAATAAAATTATCAAATGCATTCAGTAACACTCATAATTTCTCTTATTTTCACCGGAAAAATTGGCTAGTGGAAATTCTGAATTCTGATCAAAAAAGTTAATTTAGTACCCTGGATATAGTTGTTGATTTCTCGAACGCAATCAGAATCTCAGCGCTCAAAACGGCAGAGTTTCTATTCAGTGCTGAGTTAATGCAGGTTTACCAAACCTCTCATTAACAAAGTCAAGACACGATGTAGGCTAAGTTAGAGATTTATTGTTGACAACTTAATTTTTATAACAGAACTTTGTGAGATCGCGATGAACTGACAAAGCAACAGAATTTTAGTGATCGTAGCGATCTTGGCTAACTTTCGAGGCTACAGTCATTCATCGAATAAAACTATTATTGCTTAGAGGACCGACGGCCAATTGCATATGCAGCAAAGTGTAGGAAGTGACATCTAAATATAAATGTACGAGAAAGAAATATCCTCCTGAGACCCAGAATAAAGGTTTTGCTTCTGTAGAAGACATTATTTAGCGAATTTCTCTGACAACATACTAAGTTTTAAGTCTGGATATTCTTATGAAATACAAGACATTCTTATGAAAATATTATGACACGTGTTTTTTACATTACATATTGTCCCAAAACACATTAATATGCAAATTAGACACAGTGTAGATGCATTGCCTAGAATGGGAATGGCATTTATGGCCATGTTTACACACATATTGCATAAAGTAAAATGGTATATCAAATCATTCTGTATCTTTCATAACATTGAGAATCATCTTTATACAAAGTTTGGATAAAAAAAAAAAAAATTGAAGCATAAAAATTGTTTGGTGAATGAAAACAAAAATCCCATTGTTTGTCTAGTCATGTTTTTTTAATTTTCTCAATAAAGGGGTTTTGGTGTCCTCTACAGCTCAGAGGATATAGCACATAACATAGGAATATAAAAACAACAACAACAACAACAAAACATTTATGCTCCAAAACTATAATGACCGGGGGCAAAAAAATCTAAATTCACAAAACCATTTTTCTGGTTCTCAGGAAGATATGTTAAAATACTAGTGACGCATTAAAGCAATGTAAACAAGGCAGACTAATAGATTAATAGACAATTTGTTGCAAAATATTTTTGAAATTCCAATTATTGGTATTATTGGTATGAAATTCTCAATACTTAGCGCTGTCAATACATTCAGGTGTTTGCAGCAAGTTCTGGTAAACAGTACAGCATAGTGTGCATTGATTATACGTCAAACATATTTACAGGATCGTTTTATTATGCACTCTCAGAAAAAAAGGTACAGGGCTGTCACTGGGGCGGTACCCTAAGGTACAAAAGTGAAAAGGTACATCTTTGTACCTTACTCACCCCTGAAAGGTACATTTTAGTACCTCAAAAGGTACATATCAGTACTTTAAGAGTGCATATTAGTACCTTAAAGGTACATATTAATACCTTAAAGGTACACATTAGTACCTTTTTTGTTATGTACCTTAGGGTACCGCCCCAGTGACAGCAATGTACCTTTTTTTCTGACAGTGTGGAGAGTGATGGAGATGCAACATTGTTAACATTAATGTTAATGTTTTTTCTTGTATTTAGCCCTCATTGCTTACTAATTGGTCACACTCATACTCATTGGTGGTCAACTGTCACCATGCACCTAGACTATTGTTCAATTAAATAAATGTTCTATAATTTAGTTCAATAATATTTATTGAATATTTTGAGGAGATCAGTTGGTACTAAGTACTATTTGTGCAATAATTATTGTCAATTAATGACCACTTAAAATATTTTTTCTTCTAATATTTGTATTATTTATATTACAATTAGTGTAGTAATTAAGGTTACAATAGACAATTCCAATTCAAAGAGGCAAATTAGAGTCATTTTGTGGATAGAAAAATTATAATTTTCATTTGTAATGCCATTATTCACCTGGGGCACGTTCAAAGCTCAAACCGGTGCGCAACGTTTTGCTACGGTTTCCGGTTGAACGTCATGTTTCCTGGAAACGGTGTGCAACGGGTTTGAGATGCGTTTGATCTCGTTTGGTGGGTGTGTCAAAAATGTCAGCCCAATCAGCGGCAAAATTTATATAAACCACGCAGTATTAAAGAGACAGCTCACACAATGGAAGTAAAGTTGTTTAATGTGTCCGCTGGTATTAGAAGACATGATTGTCGTAAGAGTTTAATATATTTATATATATATAATCAACATGATGATGTATTTATTTATATCTTTAGCTTAATTGCAAGGCAAGTTTATTTATATACCAAATTTCATATATGGTAATTGCTTGACATAAAGTGAAAAAGAAAATACAAGCTATTAAAAAAGTAAGAACTAGAAATAAAATGATTTAAGTTAGAATTGATTACCAGGAGATGAAAAAGGTTCATTAAATGGGATTGGGATGTTGTCATTTATTCTGGACGGTAAGGGCAGTGATTGCGTGTATTTTGCAGTATTAAACACGTATTTATATCGATTTCATCAGGCTCCGAAAATTCCACAAAAAGAACACAAAGAATGGCCTTCTCGGCTGCCATAGTTACAACTCTTGCGTCAACAGAACAGGGTGTTCAACGCAGCACCGTTACCGTTTAAAAAACGTTTTGCAACGTTTTGTCGGGGCTGAACGCAGCCCTGGTGCTTGTGTGGCTCTTTAATAAATATACATCTAATCTAGTTGCTCAAAAAAGTATTGCAGATCATAACTGCTTACTTATTTTTAGGTTTTGCATTTTAATAAATATTTATATATGATCAAACACTAGATTTCTTTAAATGTGAAATTTTAAAACGTTAATAACTTACATCCTAATATTTTTTAATGATACTTATATAAGCACACACAAGTGAATATTAATGAATGCAAGCTAATATAATTTAACCCAAGAAACGTTTAAAATAGTGCGGTGGCAAACGTATTTTTCCTTACATGTACAGTATGCATATGAATGGATACTGAATCAAGATCGAAATCGATATTTGTGCCAATCACCCCCCCCCCCCCCTTAAATGTTGTCAACCCTGGTTAATGATGAGCTAATCGTTTATAAAACATGAGTCTACTCTCATAAATTATTAAGTGGTATGCTAACGATTTACAAATGTAAGTTATCTAAAAAAAATGTAACTTGTGAACATACGTGCACAGACTACACTGTAAGCAATTGCTGTAAATTTACAGCCAATTTGCAACATTAAAATACTGTTTTCATGTTAAACAGTTTAGTACTGTAGTTAGCAATGCATTGTGGGCTGCTTAACTTGGAGCAGCAGGACTGAGGCCCTAAACAGTAAGCTGCTGTTTTAAATGACAGGACACTACAGTATTTTTTGGAAACTGAGTGTTGACTGGGGAATTTGGAGCACGGTCAGATGTTTGATACAACGTTAGTCTTTTAAATTGAGGCTACTGCTTTTGGTAAATTTTCTTTAAAAAATACAGAAATAATTTTGCCATTGCCATTAACTCCTGGAGGGACTTCAGGAACCATCATTTGGATAGGAGACTTTCCAGAAGAAGAGTGTTCTTTATCAACATCCATCGGGTCTTGCATCTACAAATTAAACAGTAATTAAAATCTTATTCCTATTGCCAAGAATGTTTGATATCAAACTGATGCTCAGGAGCTTGTCTTGCTAGGGATTTGAACATGTCATTTAACAGTGAGGCTTAGATTTTAATAGCCAAAACAATATTACTTTTGGGTAGTTTTTTTGTTTAATTTTGGTAACATTTGCAGTAGAACTCCCCAACATCTGTAAAAATAAAATTATTACCCTTTACATTTTGAATGCCGAATCTATTTAGCAGTTTGACTGTAGGTACTTCATAAGCCTACCTCATTCGCCTCTAGGTTACTCTCCCCTAGTGTTTACTAATTATTGACCTTTTATAATTTTTCTTCTTAAAAATCTTATTATGGTAAGCATAATGTATTTGTTCCCTACAGGTGTCTGCCAATGCAGCTGACATTGAGACAACTCTCAGTCTTCCTGCAAGTCCTCGCCTGATACTGCCTGGTATACATTTCATTTAGATTCATTGATAGACCCATTATAATATTCATCCATTCATCTTGAGTTTACAAATGCTTACACGAGGTAACATGTATTCCCATGTTGCTATGACTTGAAGTTTCAGGTGCAACAGGGCAAGTCACAATTGAAGTTTGGATGATCACCTTTGAGGGCCGTGTAATCGAGGGCATCACACCAACATTTGGAACAGGACTTGCCCTTGGGCTGCTGTATTTGCAATCTACTACATATTCAACCTTCAGTATCAAGATGTGCAGGCAGCCTGTGCTTTGGAATTCATTCAGAGGTAAAACCCCTTCATTCCTTGTCATCATTATATGGATATATACAAATAAATTAAATTAAAATGTTTGTATTTTTTGGTGTAAAATGGTATTAGTACTGTACATTTCAAGCCACAACACACACACACACACACACACACACACACACACACACACACACACACACACACACACACACACACACACACACACACACACACACACACACACACACACACACACACACACACACACACACACACACACACACACACACACACACACACACACACACACACAGTGTGTCTGCGGTCTGGGGTGACGGGATGGGGGGCTTCTATGATATTAGACTGCGTAGCCTATAATAAAAGATAATGAATTTCAATCCTGAACCAAACATATTTTTATTCAAACATCAACAGTCTGTCATTAGTCTTCTTTAGTTTGCAACAAAAAAACAACATTAAAATCATGAACTCAAATGTCATTGTGAAAAAAAAAAAAAAAACATTTTGTAGTAGGCTTCACAGTGCCGTGAACACTCATTCACACAAGTTAGATTCATATTTACTAAGAATCTTGAAAAAAAATAAAAATATTCCTCAAATGTCTAATTGTTGAGGTGATTTGTTTTTATTTTGCAAATGGCAAAAAGCATTGTCTTCAGTGTTTTGAATCGATCTGCAGGTGGCGCTGTATGCCCAGGCATCATTACCCACAGGACTGATGGAGATGGCCATTGGCTTGCAGTGGTCCTACAATAAGATGAAATATAAAAAAATATATATTTTAGTTAAGGTGTGTGGGTATAATGTCCGCACCTAGAATAAGGATTTATTGGTGACCTTTTTACCTTTTTACTTTGAATGACCTCAAAGTAATATCCAACAGAATATATTTGTATTATTATTATTATTATTATTAGACAACCTTCTATATTTAGTATTTTACATACTATTATTGAAGATTTCTGTTTGTCCAATTAAAACCCCAGGCACTGCAAGATTGAGATTATTGGCTTGGATCTTGAAGTTCTGCGTCTGTATGTAGTATTTCAGGCGCCCCCTTAAAGTTAACAGCATTTTGTGGTCAATTTAGTCTTGGAATTAAGTGATAAATCTTTTACTAAAGACTAATGGAAATTGAATTCAGACTCATTAAATCACAATGACTTCTGTACATATATTTAAAACAATTAATAGCTAGATTTAAAGTCAAAAATATGCCACGTGGTTGTAAATGGGAATACTTAAAATAAATGTGCTATTTGTGTTTTTTTCCCTGGCGACAGGCTACTCAAACATTTATCAGCTGTCAATTCAAGAACTTGTGTTGGTGTGAGTGTTCATGTTCCTCTCTACTCACATGATCACTGTGTAAATGTGAAAGAGTTACTATTATAGAGCTGTTTATCGGCTTTTTCAGAATATATCCTGACTCATTATGTGATTATTGATAAAACGATAATCTCTTTATTTCATGACAAAATCTCCAGTTTTCACCTCATTTATTAGCAAATATCGCCCATTCATAAAAAATCTGTCCAGCAGGGGTCACCAGCGTGTGGCGTTTCGAACGCTTCACAGTGAATCATTTTGCAAAACAATTGGTTCAATTGATTCAAAGCTTTGAAAAGCTTCATTTCACCCATCAATAGGTGGTTGGACCTTCTATCTCCACCTATCATACATGGTCGAGATACTAAGACAATAGCTACAAACCTCACAAATGCACTAACCAAAACTGGTTAAGTCAAACCAGTCTTATTCTTAATACCAAAAAGATGTTATGATGTTCCCCCCCAAAAACCCAGTGAAGTCAAATGCTGTAAAATCTGACTGTAAGGCGCCCACCAAACTACCAACAAAAGGTAAATCAGTGTTTCTGGGAGGAGTTGGAGTTGGAGTTGGTAACTCAGTTGAAGTACCTTGGGGTTATACTACATTCAAACCTCACTTTCAAAAAACACATAAAAATGGCAGCCAAAACTATAACATTTAACCTACAAAATTACATTCATTACAACAGAGGCTGCTAAAGCATCGCATGATTCTCTCGCACATCGAACACCGTCTCAGTCACGGCACAAAAACCCATGATCAACTCTACAAAAAAGGGTTTTAATAGGACACCAGTCATTTCACCAATGTTCAATTTTAGAGAAGTATCAGCTCCTGAGTTCTGAAAATGTAAAAGTATTTAAAGCTAGTTGTCTTGTATGCAGATCAATGATTGGAATGGCCTAACCCTAACCCAAACAGAGAACTAGTGAGATGAGCACTAGGTCAATTATTCACAGGGATTGTGAAGTACAATTTAGAAAGTCTACATTTGCACAAAATGTCCTTTCTATTAAACGGTGCAAAAGTTGGAACACTTTACCAACGGTAATTAGAGGAAGCCCCACTTTTATTTAGTTTAAGAAACAGCTTAAAAAATGGCTGAATAACCACCAAACCTGTGAACGTTAGGTAAGAACTATGCACTGGCACTTTAGATTATACACTATAAAATAGGTACATTTATAATAAGCACTTTAAGATGTTTATGCATATGAATTTTAAACAATTATGATAACATGTATTTTTATCTAAGCATATCTCTATACGTCTGTTTGGTGTTATGTTTGCTTTTTGTCTGTTTATCCGTGTCTGGGACTACAGATGGAAATTAGCCTTGTGCCGTATTTACGTCAAATTATATTGTACGTTCGTCAATATGCATTGTCCCATCCAAATAAAATAAAATAAAGAAATTAAAGAATTATGCCCAAATTACATCCAGAGAGGGGGAGCTGGACTTTCTGGGCTGCAGTGAAAACTCACTCTAAATAAAATGGTGCTATATGGCACTAAAAGTGGTTCTTGGCTCGTAATCATAGGGGAACCACTTTTGGTGCCATATAGTACTATATCTTAACAGGTTCTGTATATGGTTCTGTATATGGTAGCGGTGCTATATAGCAACTCAGTCATCCCAAAGAACTGCTGAGGAACCTCTGAAGAACCACTGAAGCACCCAGATATGGTGCTATACAGCACTTAAAGTGGTTCCCCTATGATTACGAGCCAAATAACTTTTAGTGCCAACCCGCCCAATTGCTACTCAAAACAAGCCCAATCGCGTTTGATTGGGCTTGTTTTAAAAAACCAGTAAAAATCACATTTGGAGGTAAAATATGTGTTTTTTTTGGCATGGTTGCCTACTAAAATTCGCATTCCCGGGGCTAAATATCACATAATTGGGGTCGCTTCATCCCGGGGACATGAAAAACAGCCCGCGGCAAAACCACAGACTTGGCCTCACTGCCGCTGCCTCGCTAGCGTTGCTGAGAGAGATGAGACGGATACAGTGACGTAAGACTGGCTCTGTTGTGGCTCTCAGCTTGTGGAAAAGCAAACCGGTTCTTAGAAGCTCCTCAGTCAAACCAACTATGAACTGGGACTAGCTCTGGCTCTGAACTAGCTCTAGCACTGCCTTGGTGGAAAAGGGGTATAGCACCATTTGTTTTTGAGTGCAGAATGAGGGCGGAAAACATTCCAGTGTTCCCGCTTTGGAGAAGATCCAAACCTGTGGAAACATGTCCTATCGTGCAGGAGAACTGCAGTAACTGCTGGAGTGACAGACTAAAGGTCTGGACAGGTTTTTCAGCTTCATGGGCAGTTCTCTGAGATTGTGAAGCTGTTACTGAATCTTCCACAGGTCATTGTAGGACATTAACTGAGGACAACTCAGTGTAAAATAAATAACTAAAAAAATACTTTTTTACATTCTGCTTTAGAGGTTCTCAACTGGTTTCTATTCCAGACCCAGATTTTGTTAATAATACTGTGAATACTAAATACTAAAAAATACTAAAATACAAACTAATTGAAAGTAATAATGCTAGAAATTATATTACAGGTTAATTTACAGTATTACAACCAGCTGCATATTAATTATTAACATTAAACAGGCTGAATATTAAACTATTTTAGTTTTAAATCTAAACCACTTGTTTGTGTTCTTTTTTTGTTCAAAATTAAAATAATAAGTGACATCATGAATAGACTTGGTCAGCGTGGTGTCATAGCTGAGGGCGTGGCGTGGGGGCGGAGTTGTGTCATAGCTGGAGGCGGAGTCAGCGTGGGGGAAAACAGTGCATTCCCCACAATGTAAATGCATGGGGTAAACCCAGTATAGCCAGTGTAGAATCACTTCTGCCGCTGGACAGAGCAAGATCTATAGAAAAACTGAGCCGTATTGGGCCAGATTGTCCGTACAGTATCTGTGACTGATAAACGACCCAACGGAATGGCCAAAGGTGTCATTTTCTCATCAAAATACAGGCAGCTCCCACAAATATTACTTGCCCACTTTTACTTTCCATGAAGACGTTTATTCAGTGTTCCTGAATTTAATATAGGCCTATGTATTACATACATTTAATGTTTTAAAATGATCATAAAACTTGTGCTATGAAATGTTTTTCTGAATATGCAAATGGCGTTTGTTTATGTGTTTGTTTGGGCTAGAATAAAGACATGAAATGTGCAGAGTCTAATGTCAAATGTTAATTTACTGCAGTACCACGTTTAACAAACATTTGTCAAAAGCCTAAAATCCAGTGATATGATGAGCTGGCATCAGTGACACGGTTTAGATAAAGTTTAGACACCCATCAGTGTTGTCTTGTAGCTTTATCTGTTTATTGATTTGGTTTTTCTTGTTAGTACAGCATTACTATTTGGAGTTGACATGTCAGTGTCACAACACTATTCTCAAATACTGACAATAGCAACGTTTTTGGCTTTTTTTTTTAGCATCTGTCATCTAAAGACTGTGATTTATGAAGTGGGCTATTATGACGTGTAATATTTGGGGGAGCATGCATGAAAACTGCTTTAATGACAAGTTGACAAGTTGAGTCATTTGAACATTTCCAAACAGTTTTTTTGTCTTATCCTGAATCATTATGGTACACATATAATACGTGTTTATATTGGGACTATTTTAGTCCCTGCGTGACTCATCATGTACATAAACAGAGAGAAGTAGATCCGGCTGCAATGTTCTTCCGCCAGACGCACGCAGTTCTGTTTATTAACCACTAGAGCACCAAAAGTCACGGACTGCAGCATGATTGCAAATGTTATACTGATCTTGTTCAAAAGTCCAATAAACAAGTTGATATTGTTGTGAACTTCCTTTTCCTCGTTTGAAGAAGAGACCAAGAGATGTTGGGATATCTTTCAAGCAGACGTTACTCTTTATTGAGACACGTGCTGTTCTTCGCTGCAGTCGTCCAACAAGTCTAACCTTACAGTACAAATAATGCAATTTATCTACATTTCAGGGGGAGGGATTATACAGCAGGGGAGGAGACATTCAAACAAAGGAATGCAAATGTTGTATAGGTAAAAGTACACACCTCAGACATAACAGTGTCACCCGTCCTACACTCTAAAAAAAAAAGGTTCTGTATGGCACCAAAAATGGTTCTTGGCTCGTAATCATAGGGGAACCTTTTTTAGTGCTATATAGCACCAATTCTGGTGCTTCAGTGGTTCTTCAGCGGATCTTCAGAGGTGCTATATAGCACCTTAGTCAAAGAACTGCTGAAGAACCTCTGAAGAACCGCTGAAGAACCACTGAAGCACCAGAATTGGTGCTATATAGCACTAAAAAAGGTTCCCCTATGATTACAAGCCAAGAACCATTTTTGGTGCAATCTAGAACCTTTTTTTTTAGAGTGTAATTCAATCAGCATAACCGTGTCATTCAAATGCATAGGTGCTAATCCAATCAGCCAAACGATATTGTACTCTGAGCTTGTTATGCTAAATGGTCAGGAAGGGCATAAAGACAAAATACTTAATGTCTCAAACATTACACTGCCTGACTTAATCTCCTTAGAATGTCCTCAAGTTTACCTCAAAAACACAATATAGATAATGTTTTCAGTTATATTCTATTACATTGGAACCTAAATATAACAATTTATTAATTTGTAATCCCACAATATTAAGTGACTTAACGTTTTAGCCAATACTATCTATTTCGTGAAAATAGTTTCAAACAAAACCACACCTGGGGCCTCATGTATAAAACTTTCCGTAGATTTCATCCTAAAAGTGTTTGTATGCACAAAAGCTAGATTCATAGGCTATACACGAAAAAATTCTGATTTATAAAACCATGTGTACGCCAGAACCTGCGCAAAAATCCCATTATAAATACCCGCCAGCAGAAGATCCACCCGACATCACCATATATCATCGCATATTCCCATTCATATGATACATGTTGAACACTGTCAAAAATATTAGATACGGACTATAAATGCCATTGGTGCCTTACACCGTATACATTGCTGAACATCATCCAATATCCTTTTTATATTTTAGAATAAATATATCAAAATTTTCATAAAATACTTTCTCAGATACATTTTTTTAAATAAAGTTGATTCATTCATTTCCACGGGCCAGATGCTATTTTAAATTCAAAATATTTAGTTCATTTTAAACAATTCAAATCAAATTCATGCAGTTTTGCTGGTAATGTGAACATATAGGATGTTTAGGCTATTTGGAATCGCACAAATCTTACCATTTTCTTCAAGTTGTATCCTTCAGTGGTATTTTTCATTGTTTTGTGAAGATCTTTACGCTCCGTGTCAGTGCAGCTGTGGTTGTACAGTAAACTGATCATCATCCTCACTAAAACATTGTCATAACATGAGTTTAGTTTAAAGAGGAATTATTGGAATTAGCTTATATTTAAAACACGATTGTCACAGGGGAAAATGATCAAAAGTTGCACATTCTCATGTCTATCTAAATTCATATCATGTTTAAATGTTTATGTTAAAATCCTGAGTAATAACTTTATTAAACTTCAGTGCATATCGCCATTAATGAAACGGGAACATTAACTCTTTCCCTGCCAGCATTTAAAAAAAAAAGTTGCCAGCCACCGCTAGGGTTTTTGATCGTTTTCACAAAAATGTAATGACCCATAAAGAAAGAGCAGACCTTCTGCTTTTAAACAAAACAAAACAGAAACGTTTTATTCTCGCTTCAAGCATTCCTTTTTTTTTATCAGCACTTAAATATGGGCAAGTTTCATACAAAAAAGCAACATTTTGATCAAAAAGCTGAGAAAATCACGTTTTTGTCACATACTGCATCCAGATGAGATTCAGAGCGATGTTCACACACAGATGGAGTTCATCAACACCTCAAGAGCTCATCCTGGGCCCACAGCTCATTCAGAAACATCAGAAGGTTTTGATTTATGATGTTTAATGTTGATGATCATGTTATTTTACATATGCGTCTGCTTACATTCGATCGCTTGTTTCTGCGTCTGGTGTCAATAAAAGCTTTTCTTTGACAATCAAGGAAGTTTTCAGCTCTGAAACTTACAGGATATTCTTATATCACGATTAACTTTTATATATCAAAGACTTGATTTCTCAATTCATCACACCTTCATACAACCTTATTTACCCATGAGCAGCTTCTTTAGTGCACATACAATCAGAACAATCAAATAAAATCAGCATCTCTAACTAATGAATTTACTATTTAAATTAACATTTAAAGACAACATTTCTATTTTAATTTAAGAAAATGACAAAAGATAATGCAAACATTTAAAACGATTAGAAAACAAATGCTCTTATAATGGTAATCATATCACCCTGTAATGGCAAAGTGATCAGAAAGTGCTAGTGTAGAGCCCTGCTATGTCATCTTCTTCATTATGTTTCTGTAAGAAAACACAAAAGTAAAAATCAGTGTTAATGAACAGATGTGAAATTGGAGAAAGAGTTAAATCTTTCAGAAAATAACAATTACACATGAAAATCCATCATTCAATAAAGCAGAAAGTATGTTCTGCTCCCAAACTGTCATTTTGCCTGAAATTTCTCTTTGAAGAAAAATGTTTTTGCTACATTTCAGACAGAAGGAGCACCTCTCGTCGAGGAGCATTCAAGTGGGATATATAAAAGGTTTTATAATAAATATGGTAAAAAGATACATAGAGGGTTTAGATCACAATGCACAAGGGAGAAGCCTCAAGTCTTCATGCATATCAATCTGGAGCATACGATCTGCACACACAGACCTGTGATCATGCAATAGGGGTGCTCCGATTGATCGGCTATCGATCGCTCAGCCGATAATCGCTTTGATTGATCCGCAGTCTCTATAAAGGCTGATCTCATTAACCAATCTCTTGCTGACAATGATGTGCACCAGGCAGGGGCGAGGCAGGGGGGGGCCCTTAGAAGTCAGTTTTCTATACATACATATACATGCACATTTGTATAGCATTTATGTACAAATAAAAAAGTTCCTGTGCAAAACTAAACTTGTAGTTAGGCACTGGTTTGGTATTAAAAAAAAGTCGTTTTCATGCTGTGCAGGGCCCCACCACCCCTCTCGAATCAATGTACATGGTACGACCCGCAGCTCAGGTGCTTCTGCTGCTGGACCTGCGGTGAATCAGTTAATGAGACACGGCACGGGAGCTGGAGTTAGCCGTGATATGAACTAGGAAGACAGGGGAAGAGTCATGTCTTTCCTTAAGAAAGGAAAACTAGGGGCTCAAAAACGAAATTAGATCAAAGAGAGAAAGGCAAATGAGGGCAAGCAGTTGCTCACTCAGTTTTTTGAAAAGAAAGGTGAGCTCCAAATGCATCATCGAGCATTGACATTGTTTTAACATAAATATCTACTCCAGGTAGAATAGCATACATTTATGTTCGTACTCTATTTGAATAATATACCAATACTTTGTAGTATCACACCCTACATAACGAGCAAACAATATTTCTGGGTAAATAACGGAGTGAGAAGGAGGCGGAGCTGGGAGCTCAGGGCCGGCCCAAGCCCTTATGGGGCCCTAAGCAGAATTTTATTTGGGGGCCCCTTGGTGCCACCAATACGACTGACTATTGTCAGTTCTTGATAATTGGCACAGTCATTATCAATGTTAGTAGTTGTAGCTGTGCTGCTTACATCATGTCTACCTGTCATGTTTTTACCCTTATACGGTTTTTAATTGTAACAGTAGCAAAGACACAAGAGTGATCAGATGTTGAATCGCACTTTAATATTCAAAGTCTTACAGTACTACAGTTCAGACTGGGATATGTACACTTAAAAAAACAAACAAAAAAAAAACACACATATATATATATATATATATATATATATATATATATATATATATTTTTTTTTTTTTTTTTTTTTAAAGAAGCCTCTTCTGCTGAATATGCTCACAATTTTTGCCCCAGAATTATTTGATGAATAGAAAGGGCAAAATAACAGCATTTATCTGAAATAGAGAGCTTTCAAAGAATCCTAAAAACAAAAAAATACACAACTGTTTTCAAAACTGATATTATTCATAAATGTTTCTTGATCATCCTCATATCAGAATGGTTTGTGAAGGATCATGTGACACTGAAGACTGGAGTAATGATGATAAATTCAGCTTTGATCACAGGAATAAATCACACTTTACTATATATTCACATAGAAAACAGCTATTTTAAATTGCAATAATATTTCACAATATTACTGTCCGTTTTTACTGTATTTTTGGTCAAATAAATGCTGCCTTGGTGAGCAGAACAGACTTCTTTTAAAAACAAGAAGTTGATGGATTTGTTTAAAAAGTTAAACAGCTTTTATTTTGGCAGAAACACGCAGGAAGACATTTTATTCATTTATAAATGATTCTCATTACGAATTTGGGAAGATGTTTGCAGCATGTTGCGTTCCCATGATCATTTTGAGCGACTCGAACATATAGTAGGCTACTTGCAGAGAAGCATTTACTGTGAACAGAAACTGGAAGCTATGCTGTACTCCATCCAAAACATGCAGCACGTCAGATAAGATATTCGCACTAAACCATATCACATTCTCAAAATTCTCATTCATAAAAAGTTTACCGGGCAGGCGGGCAACTGACGTAGCACCGTTTCAGCGCTGATTTTTCTCGCACTTTGGACTTTGAACCCTGGCTAACAAGCTAATAGTGTCCAGCCAATGGCGCTGCGAGCTTGTGCAGCGCTGTCAGAATCAATCCGTGCATATATTAGAACACTTTTTTTTTTTTTTTAAAGTGCAGTTTATCTAGTAATTGTTTAAAGGTCCCGTTTTTCGTGTTTTTTTTAAAGCTTTGATTGTGTTTACAGTGTGCAATATAACGTGTTCATGTTTCACGTGTAAAAAAACACAGTATTTTTCACACAATTTACTGATCTGTACAGGGAGTGCAGAATTATTAGGCACGTTGATTTTCTGATCATATTTTTTTTCCAGGCACATTTGACCAATTCCAAACCACAGTAATCCTAATAACTACTATTGATTTAGTATTTAATAATGTATAAGTGATATATAATTGTTCATGAAGGCTGGAAATGAAAATCACCTTATATTCAGGTGTGCAGAATTATTAGGCATGTTTTCTTTTACAGGTAAATTGAGCCAAAAAAGAGATTTAACTCAGACTGAAAAGTCAAAAAGTATTAAATGCCCATGAGAAGGATGCAATACTAATGCAATACTAGACATTGCAGTTAAGGCATGACCATTGGACAGTGAAATGCTCGTTGGGTCAGCAGGATCAGACAAAAACAGGTGGTGAAGAAAAGACACCTGTTAACTGCAAAAGAATGAAGAATTAAGGTGAAGAATTAAGGGTGAAACCATCAGGAACCCTTTAGTCTCCAGCGCCACCATTTTCCAAAGCTGCAACCTACCTGGAGTCTCCAGAAGTGAAGGTGTCAGGATCTCAGAGACTTCAGTTAGGTAAAGAATCCTAAAAAATGACCCCCACTAGATAAGAATCACAAGCTGAAGTGTTGTAAAATACATGAAGAAGGTTTATTTATAGGCTTTATGGACAGATAGGTTGAGAGTGACTCTTGAAGGACCAGCACCACATCCTCTAGTACCACTGTTTGAAGAATTCATCTTCCAGAATCTCGCAGTACGTTTTGGGAGTTCATTTTTAGTCCATCTCTGCAAAACGGACTTCAGGATTAAAACAGCGTGTCTGAGGAAAACTGATCAAAAGTCACACGTCCACATGTCTGTCTAAATTCATATAATTTTTGTGTAGGCTAAATTCTGAGTATGACTTTACGTAATTTCAGTGCATATTGCCATAAATGAAACTGGAACATTAATGTAAATGTGTTTATCAAAATAAAAACAGAGTTTTAAATTGTTCTTACTTCATTACTTTTCTCACTCTATACAGTAAAAGAGTTTGTACACATGAGTTTGCCTGCAGGTGCGCAAATTTTCCCATCAAGTTTGTTTTTATAAATCACAACTTATGCGTCGAAAGTGGCGTACACCTCTTTCAGGGCCTGTTTTGTGCATACGCATCGGTTATAAATGAGACCCCTGTTGGTATAAGTATAACAGATCTGTGTGTTTGCTCTTAAAGTGACAGCAGCCTAATAACCCTGATGTTCTGTGTCATTAATGCTGCTCATTAATTACTGCTCCACACTGAATAACTGTTTCATTCATACAGTGAACACTTTGCTATATTTATTTTTTACATTTGATTAACACATTTCTGTTGAATAAATCTATTGTACCTGAAAAACATAGTTTGTTTAATTAATATTTTTTGTTATATTGAATTTGTCCTATTGTTTGTACTTCTTTTTCTTATTTTTAATAACAGAAATGAGATAAAATAACACAAAAAAATGATATATCATTATTGTGAAATAAAGTTTCTCATATCGTAAAATGTTAATTTAGTCATATCGCCCAACCCTGAAATGCTGAAACAGAAAGACTGGTGTGAACTGCAGGAATACTTGCCGGGTTGTGGTTCTTCTTTACGGGTCTTGATAATCCAGAACACAATCCCTGCTGTAATTATGGCCGGCAACGACACCACACAAACTACCACTGGAATAATATATGACTTGTGACTCTGTTCTGTAATAAACACACAGAAAACAGAACATACTGTACATTAGTCCTGCCAGTCTGAGATCAACCCGAGACACAAGACAGCAGATCAGATCAACTCATCTAAAACACAACTGGAGATACTCTTAAAATAGTTAAACTGTTTATCTTGATGTGATGCTGACCTGCCTTTGGTCAGAGAGTTTCAACACCAGGTGTTACAGTAATGGAAGCTCTAGTATTAAACAATGACATACTCAAATATTGTCAAGTCAAGTCAACTTTATTTATATAGCGCTTTTCACAAAGTAGATTGTTTCAAAGCAGCTTCACAGTGTTAAACAGGAAAATAATGCAGCATAATTTTATTCAGCCGCATAGCCACTCCGGAAAAAACGCTGATGTCATCAGCCCATCTCAACCATCACACAGCGACAGTGTGGGCTTTAGATCAATAATTCGATCAGTAATTTAGTTTAAATGATTAATTTAGTTTTAATAAAGATGTTTATTTGAAAAATTTAGTGCTGATTTTTTTAATTTAGTGCCCCATTGTGTTGAGGTTATAGCTCACAATAATAAACCTACAAAATATCCCCATCAGTACAGGTCAGGAGACAGTAATCTCAGCTCTACTGTACCTGCACATGTGTGACAGAGATGGCTGATGTCCAGATGTGTGGTGTGGTTTGTGATGGGATTGTTGAGCACACAGCTGTAGGTGTTGTTATCCTGATATTCCACCTCCAGAGGTAGAGAGAGACTGATGCTGAGATCAGACACACTGATGCTGGACAATAAACTGTTTCCTTTGTACCAGGAGAGAGTCACATGACTCACATTCACAGCTGAACACACCACTGCACATCTGGACTCTGAGGAGGAGGAGGAGGAGGATGAAGGACACTGTGAAGAGTAACTGGAAATGACAGGAATGGGTAGAGGAGCTGGAAAACATGAAAGAACATGCAGGTTTTATCTCAGTATTATTATAAAATCCATTGCAAAAATAAGACGATACAGATGTTTTCAGACGAGGCATAATAGACACTGGATCCGTTGTCATTTAGGAAAGATTGCGTGTGTGTTTGAATCGAGATCACGATCTTTTAATGATTACTCGTGCAGCTCTAATCTAAACTAAGACACTGATTGATCATTTGAACAGCTATTGTGCATATATTTCTTCTCGGCAGCAATTTTGGGCATTTTAAATATTTAAATTCAGCATTAATAAGCATAATATGTACGATTTTTAGTAGGGGTGCACCGATCCGATATTAGGATCGGATATCGGCCGCGATACTGACAAAATAGCTGGATCGGGGATCGGAAAAATTAACAGATCCACAAGCCGATCCAGGTGTTTTTTTCCGTCGCAGCAGAACCTACGTCATTCGTCAGCTTCACGTGTGTCGCAGGCTAGAAGGGAGGGAGCCAGAGAGTCGGCTGTGTGGAGGAGATATTTCACGCTTGCCACGCCAACTAGTTCGTCGCTGTTTCGAGGGTATTACTGCAAAGTCAGGGTCTTTCCTGCATTGACATTTTTTTGACGGCCAAAGCCTAATTTGATGAGTTATTGTGATTTACGAGTGATGTAGAACAGATGCTGCGCTCGTGACTGAGTGACAGAGAGACCGATCTGAGAGCTCCTCCCCCGCGCGCGCTCTCTGGGTCTTCAAAATAATCAGTGTTCGCTCTCATATTTCACATATTCATCCAAATCAAAAGCTCGGAAGACCGAAACCATGTTGCACGTGACACATTCGGACAATTTTGTCCTTGAATTATCACTGGGTGTGAATTGCGCTCAAAAAACATTGACTCTTCTCTGACCAGCTGACATAAAGCATACTTTCAATAAGCGGGAGACAAATTATATCCAGTTATGAAGTGTTTTCTGTGTGTTGACATCTTTCTCGATGTTCTAACAGACGGGATTCGCACACAACGCGCACACAACTAATGTCCGATTCGTGACCTAATGACTCCTTTGAACCGAATCATTTTAACGACTGGCCAGAACAACTGATCTGTCCAACACTGAACTCATGAACTCAGTTTATTAATTTACTCAGAACGCAACTGAAATGAGAACACAAGTGTGCTTACCCATTTTAGCAAGAGTGGGTAGTAAGAATTATTTTTAATTATCAACAGTATTTCATCTTATTTCTGTTGACAATGTGTAGTAAAATAAATAGGCCTAGCCTACAATCATTTAATCTGGAGTGAGGTGAAACCAGAACAAAGTTGTTATTAGCTAGCTGAAAATTTTTATTAAATTGCATATGGTAGAAAATTAGACTATTTGTTAATTTGTAATGCTACTTTTTAATATTGATATGATTATATACCAAAACAATTATCTGTAGTGTAAAAAATGTTTGGTAACTGTCAGATTACTATTGTATGTTTGACCAATACACTGTTTTTTGTTTCCACTGCTACATTTTATTTATTTAAAGAAGTTAGATTACATTCTATTTTAGATTTGAATGCACAATTGTTTTTTAAATAAATAAGAATTCAACACCTTACATACATCTGTTATTTTGTCTTAGTTATGTTTAGTTAGTAAAGTCTGGTGCCTTTAGTCTCTTCAAGGAAGGTATAAGGTGGAAGATATACAGTTTATTATTAATTCAACAATATATCGGATCGGTATCGGGTATCGACAGATACACAAAGCCCAGGCATCGGTATCGGTATCGGGACTGAAAAAGTCGGATCGGTGCACCCCTAATTTTTAGATCAAAATATTCAAAAACCACTAGAACAGTGTTAGATATTTTATTGACTTGTGTACATTATCCCAAATGTTTCCATAATGTTGAATGAAATCAGCCATTTTAACCAGGACTTCGGGGTGCGTCTCAATCGGCTCTAGTTCAGTAGTCAGGGCACTGATTAAGACATATGTAAATGGACTGATCCCTGATCAGTGCCCTGACTACTGAACCCACGCTGTCTGCACGTCGCTGTCAATAACGTCATGTCCACACATATGCAACGGAAAGAGCGGAAGTGGCCGACTGCACCATAAGCTTAATAAAAGCCCAGAGAATGGTGTGAATCGCCGGTGTCTGAGCATTCACTCCCACGAGACTCGACCCGTCCTGCTTCAAGCCACCGTGACGGTAATAAAACTTGAATGCATTCACTCATTCATGAACATGATTTCTGCCGTCCATCGGCTGTGGAGCTGAAGACAACAACTCCCATGATTCCACACTCATTCACGGCATCATCAAACTACACCTTTGTTATGAGTAAGCAATGTTTAAAGGCAAGGCAAGGCAAGTTTATTTGTATAGCACATTTCATACACAGTGGCAATTCAAACTGCTTTACACAGAAATGAAATAAAAATATTCGTAAGATAATTAAAACAGTTATAATAGGAATGAAAATAAATACAAAATAAATAAAATATTGAAAGATAAAAATAAAGAGTATAATTAAAAATAAAAATAAAAACAGGGTTAAATTTAAGCATATGAATTAAAATGCAAGCAGTTCGGACAAAGCACGTACAGTGGCACAGCTCCTTCAGTAAATGCACAGCTGAACAGATGTGTTTTGAGTCTGGATTTGAAAGTGGCTACTGTTGGAGCACATCTGATCTGTTCAGGAAGCTGGTTCCAGCTACGGCTGGCATAATAGCTAAAAGCAGACTCTCCTTGCTTTGAGTGAACCCTTGGTATTTCTAATTGACTTGATCCTGATGATCTGAGTGATCTGTTGGGTTTGTATTTAATCAGCATATCTGCAATGTATTGAGGTCCTAGGTCATTGAGTGATTTATATACAAGTAATAGTACTTTAAAATCGATCCTAAATGTAACTGGAAGCCAGTGTAAAGATCTGAGGACTGGTGTGATATGGTCATATTTTCTGGTTCGGCTCAGGATCCTGGCAGCAGCGTTCTGTATGAGCTGCAGCTGTCTAATGGTCTTTTTGGGAAGGCCGGTGAGAAGACCATTACAATAGTCCACCCTACTGGTAATAAAAGCATGAACGAGTTTCTCTAAGTCTTGCCTGGAAATAAAGCATCTAATTCTTGATATATTTTTCAGATGATAGTAAGCTGATTTAGTTATTGCTTTGACATGACTATTGAAGCTCAGGTCTGACTCCAAAATCACACCAAGATTCCTGACTTGATTTTTTTATTTCAGACCTTTAGCCTCAAGATATGCATTCACCTTGAGAATTTCATCTTTGTTTCCTAATGTAGTGATTTCAGTTTTGTCTTTGTTTAACTGAAGAAAGTTTTGGCACATCAACTGTTAACTTCATCAATGCATTTACATAGAGAGTCAATGGGGCTGTAGTCATTAGGTGATAGGGCTAAGTAGATCTGGGTGTCGTCAGCATAGCTGTGGTAAGCCATTTTGTTATTTTTCATTATTTGGCTCAGTGGCAGCATATACAGGTTGAATAGGAGTGGTGCAAGAATTGACCCTTGTGGGACTCCGCATGTCATGGATGTCCACTCAGACTTATGGTCACCTATACTCACATAATAACCTCTCTCTTCTAAGTAAGGGTATCATGAGCCTTCTAAGTTAATTCACCCAAAAGACTCGCTGATTCATAACGCTCCGAAACCGCTGAATCGATTTGCTGATTCATAACGCTCCGCACCGCTGAATCGACTCACTGATTCATAACGCTTTGAACCGCTGAATCGACTCGCTGATTCATAACACTTTGAACCGCTGAATCGACTCGCTGATTCATAACGCTCTGAACCGCTGAATCGACTCACTGATTCATAACGCTCTGAACCACTGAATCGACTCGCTGATTCATAACGCTCTGAACCGCTGAATCGACTCACTGATTCATAACGCTCCGAACCGCTGAATCGACTCACTGATTCATAACGCTCCGAACCGCTGAATCGACTCACTGATTCATTACGCTCCGAACCGCTGAATCGACTCGCTGATTCATAATGCTCTGAACCACTGAATCAACTAACTGATTCATAACGCTCTGAACCGCTGAATCGACTCGCTGATTCATAACGCTCTGAACCACTGAATCAACTAACTGATTCATAACGCTCTGAACCGCTGAATCGACTCGCTGATTCATAACGCTCTGAACCGCTGAATCGACTCACTGATTCATAACGCTCTGAACTGCTGAATCGACTCACTGATTCATAACGCTTCGAAACTTCATGATGCCGTGTTTTGAAATCATCATCACTATCTTATTTAGGGTTTTTTTGTGCACAGAAACTATTCTCGTCTCTTCATAAAGTTATTGTAGAGCCGCTGTAGTGAGATGGACTTTGTATCGACGTCTTTAGTGTCTTTTAAGGGTCTTGAGTAAAGTTGAGCCAATGGAGGCCTTTCAGAGCATCAGATTTACACTAAAATATCTTCATTTGTGTCTGAAGATGAACGGAGGTCTGACGGGTGTCCAACCACATGAGGCTCAGTCATTAATGACACAATTTACAGTTTTGGGTGAACTAACCCTTTAAGGAAACTATTATTCAGCACACTGAGTTTAGCCTAGAATAAATAAATAAAAAACGATATCATTTGTGACATTCATAGAGTTTACTCACCATAGACAGAAACACTGAATCTCTGGTATGAAGTTCCTCTGCTGATGACGGTCAGTTTATAGAGTCCAGTGTGTTCAGATCTGATGTTTGTGATGGTCAGAGATCCAGTCTGACTGTCCATCTGGAGTCTTTTCTCAAATACTGTATTACTGTCATATATATAGATGTTCTGTCTGTGAATTTCAGCGATAAGAGTCCCTCGAGGTTCAAACTTCCACAGTATCTGATCATCTCTCTGTACTTCAGTAACATCAGAGTTTAGAGAGACAGAATCTCCCTCAGTCACTGACTTCACTTCATCACCATCAGCACACACTCCTGATCCTGAAACACATTCAAACTAAGTAATGTCATAACAAACAAACAAATAAAGTGCGTTTTATTGAATTAAGTCAGAACATTTAAAATAACAACAACAAAAAAAGTTGAATGACAAAGTATTTAATGAGTCCAAACATGTTTTCAGCTGTGTAGCCTATTCTACATATGCTGGGCTGCAGGGGTATCCATCATTTCAGAAGTGAGAAGCACAGAATATCAAGTGTTATACCAGTTTTTTGCATATGTATTCTACATTCAGGCTGTTCCAGTCGCGGTATGAGATGAAACTCACCGTTTGTGATCAGAATGCATAGACAGATGAAAGCAGTTTCTAAAATCATATTCCTCAAGAGATGAACGAACACTTTCTGATAAATAATGTCCTCATAGCGCTGTGGAGAACGGGCTTTCAAACGGATTAACGACTGTCCTCTACAAAACGTAATGCCATAACCAGAACAATACCACGAGACATATTAATTCAAAGCAAAAATACAAATTGACTAAAGTAAATAAAATAAAACAGACAAGAAAAAAATTCTAACAAACAAAAGGTCATGGGTGCCATTTTATACAGCATCAGTGTTAGTTAATGGTGGCCCAACCGGCCAAACCGGTGTTACGAGATTTTTGGAACTCATTTGAATATTGAGTTTCTCGGGCATGCGCGTAGAACTGAGAATTTTAGTTCTCGCTCCTCCTTGTATCTCAGCAGGTTTATTGTTTCAAGAAAAGGTCAAATGAAGGTACGCGTTTACGACGTATTTATTGGTTAGCAAGTTTTGTGCAGTCGTAGGCTATTATATAATTGATCAATCTGGGAAAGAAAAGAGAAAGAAAGAAAACAGAGACACACCTTACACTTCACTCTCTCTCTCTCTCTCTCTCTCTCTCTCTCTCTCTCTCTCTCTCTCTCTCTCTCTCTCTCTCTCTCTCTCTCTCTCTCTCTCTCTCTCTCTCTCTCTCTCACACACACACACACACACACACACACACACACACACACACACACACACACACACACACTACGGTGATATCAGATGCACCGCCACACCTTTGACTGAAGGCTACTCCCTGAGCTCGGTAAATCAGGTGAAGTGGACTTCGCCGACAATAATCACTAATTTGGAACGCCCTGCAACGTCATCAAAGAAAGGCAACGACGGTTTATATAAACCATATAATAAGCATATACATTTACAAAAACACACAGTATAGGCTATCTAAAACATATAATCAAAACATTGTCCATTAGTTTTATTAGTTTACTAATAACCTGTATTGACTATGAACAGATCTGAAGCTGCACCTGTCATTCAATATGAAAATACTTTGATTTGGTTAGTAGGCTATTCTTAATGGTCTTTAGCGTCTCATCTCGTGCGCTTTCTTTCCCACGTGCAGCTGCACAGTAAACATTCCTGAGGTAAATAAAGTCAAATATAAAACATGACAGCCCTCAGGTGCTTCTCAACACTTTTAATGTGTTTACATATTCATAAAATATAATATACGAATGTAACATTTATTGCCATAACCATTCATAAATACTCTAGTTTGTATAATAACTATGAATATTCAAATGCATTTGTAAACTCCTTAATCGCAGAGCTGTTTAAAAACTCTTCCAGCAACGGCTCTGCTCCATCATTAGTTCAGACAGGTGATGCACGCGACGCGCAAAGACATTTGGGTGATTTTCACTCTCTACTTCCTGTGAAGTGATGTATCGATGTTCCCTTCTTCCCTGCGCCGTTCGCAGTGCCCTTCGGACTGAACATGTTCGCTCCCTTTGGATTGGAATCTCACTTCAGATGGCAGAAAACCCTCTGAAGTCCACTTCGCAGTCCACTTATGGTCGAATGGAACGCGCCCAGAGTTAGAAGTTGATAAAGATTTATAAGATAAAGGGTGGGTTGGACCAACAAGGGATAATCTGAAATCTAGATTAAATCAAGGTTTATCTAAATTCTGTTGCACCAAACTTTAAAATTAGTTTAAAAATAAGCAGCTTAACATTTAAACTATCATTTTGATTCTGGATTTAATTTATATTTAAAATAGATTAAATCCTTCTGCTCCATAATTTTAAACTCAGATTTAAATCTCAATCATGGATTCATTTTAAACTTACATGTGAGGAGGTTTAAATAAAATGGCGTGCACCTGCAATTAAACTATATGGTCTCCGAGAGGTGTTTATTACTAATAAAACTGAAAAAAGAAGTCAATTGAGCCGTCAGAATGTGATGGTCGTGGCGACCCGTGAGTTTACGCCTGCTATCGAGTCCGGGATGCGGATCCGTCACTCATCTCGGTGCACCTCGGTGTCGGACAAACAAAAGAAGAGAGGAGTGTATTTAGCATTAATTTTAGTATTGTTGCTGTCAATGGCGAGGGGGCGAAAATTAATAAAAAAAATTGAGGTTTTAATCGCAGGTTAAATTCTAATCCCCGATTTATTAATCTGGGTTTAAAATTAAGTGGTGCAACACAAATCGATTTAAAATAAAGCCTAGATTAACAAATCCTAGATTAGCTCTAAACTGAGCTTAATTTAAATTAAATGGGGCGGCAGTGGCTCAGTGGTTCATGAAGGTTGTCTACAAACCGGAAGGTTGGTGGTTCAAAAAGTGTCGAGGTGTCCATGAGCAAGAGCTAACCCCAGCTGCTCCCGACGAGCTGGATGTGAAGCAAGATGTAAAGCGCTTTGGATGGCCATGGGTCTGTTGAAAGCGCTATATAAATGCAGTCCATAATTTAATCCTTGTTGGTGTAACCCACCAAGAGCTTTAATTTCTAAGTCTTCCATGTCATGGGACCATGTTGTCATTAATTGTCCATTGACGTTTCATGGTATAGCCTATAGGTATTGAGAAAGATGCAGTTATTAAAGATTACTAAATAAATGCATTGTTTATTTTGACCATGATTTCGTCATGATATTCCCTCTGTGCTGGGGACAGTGAGCGAACAGAACAAGCTGTTGATGTCTTTAGATATCAGAATAACTCTGAAATATGAATATCTTCTGCAGAGAGAGAGGTCATGTCAACTCAACACTGGGTCTAACACGCTGTGTCATGTTCTCATCTTGTAATCATCATTGAATACTGTGCTAGTGGTTTGCAGTATAAGAATGCATTATAATCGCCCCTAATCCTTGTTAATGTGCATAAAGACTTCATCCTAGTCTGTAAAATTGCATATTTTAATATTAGAAACAGTGCTAATAATAGTGTGTTAGACGCCAGATATATTATAATGTATGTGTCTGGATAATCAGGATTTTTTATTTTCACGTTTCTCCCAAACAAAACAACATTGACAGTACTTGAGGTTGTACTATAAATGAGTCGATTAAATGTATTTATTTATTAATTAAAATAAATCAATGATAGTAATAATTTTGTATTAATAATATAGCTAGGCTACTTCTCAGTCTTACAGACACAGATGAGAAAGATCGCATTTTATTATCTTACACTGTAAAGGCACATTATCACAATAGTAAACAACATATCACACAAACGACAAGAAAATCGCAGCAGATTCAAGATATGTCGAGCAGCGTGCACAATACTGACACAAAGAATCCCTAACCTAAACTTACACACCTTTATAGCACATCCTTATAGAGATCGCAGCACTTTATTGGATACAGTTGAAATGAATCGAAATTAAGATCTTTTATTTTTGTTAAAAGCGCATGTTCTAACAGCAATCTTTATAATTCTCTGGTGAATGTTTTATGGTCAACCATAACTATTTGTCCTTATCAGGCAAAACAATTAGGTTTGTTTTACATGCACTTTAACTAAAAAGAAAATCATACAATTGTAAAGACCTTTTGCACGCCCTGCATGGATGATTTCTGCAGTAATAGTGGGAACATGTTTCATCGTCACCAGGGCACTTAAGATAAATCTGAGCTCTGGCAACAAGAAACAATTTGTCAAGTGATGATTTGTCAAATAAATTGGTTAAACTGGTTAAACCAATTGAATCTGCCTTTAAAGTGTGAGAATAAGCCTGCCCTAAAGCAGCGGTTGGGAACCATGACCCGCGAGCCACACCTGTGGCACACCGAACCAAACGGTCCTTCAATGAGTCCAAAACCACAACCATTTAAGCCCACTGACCACTATAGTTGCTGCAGTGTATAGTTATCATTTTCCTTTTGTAAGTATTTTTCTAGATATTATCCATGTTTTATGTCTCAATGACCAAATAAAGGATTTCAAGTGGAAAAAAAGGTATTCACTTCCTTCCTGTTTGTATTAAGGCTGCCAACGCCCTACCCCTACTTCCAGGAAGCAAGGCAAACCCTCCCAAAGAAAGGTCATTCTCATGTTACTAATAAGTATTTTTTTGTTGACATAAATATATATCTTTATATATATAGCCATAACCACCATACCCACTGAGGGGGACAATTAAATAAAGTTGGATGTATTTCACCAAAATGTTGTTCTTACTTTCACTATTTCAGTGAATCTGCAACATCTTTAATCTTTGAAACAATCTTTATTGTATAAAGTGCTATAATTATATAATTGATCAATCTGGGAAAGAAAAGAGAAAGTAAGAAAACAGAGACACACCTTACACTTCACTCTTAATTCACTAGTGGTCTAGTGGTCACAAGTCACTAGTGAAACATTTCTGGATGCCCTGCATTGAAACCAACAGTCTCATGGTAATGTGTCCCTATTTGCATTTTAGGCAAATTGATGGCGAAATTGTATTATGATCACTTGAAACTGCAGCTCAAAGCTGTTATTAAGTCAAGTCAACTTTATTTATATAGCGCTTTTAACAATGTAGATTGTTTCAAAGCAGCTTTACAGTGTTAAACAGGAAAATAATGCAGCATAATTTTATTCAGCTGTATAGCCATTCTGGAGAAAACGCCTTTCTTAATCTATTAAATAGATTAAGAAAGGTTTCTATTAATACGGCTTAATAGTATGAAACACTCTACAAAATGATCAGTTAAAACCCCAAATGTTAAAGCTATAACAAATCTATTACTGAATGAGAAGCACAGAAATATGTAGAAAGGGGCAGTCATTTTCATCTCACCAAGTGAATAAATACAAACTACCCTGGTCACAAGCCAACCTTTCTTCCCTTTTAGTGAGTAAGTGCTAAAACCTCTCTTCCCTCATTGCCTTTCCTCTCTCACTGATATGGTCATAAACCGGTTTTCACTTCCAAGACACACTATATTGCCAAAAGTGTTGTGACGCCTGCCTTTACATGCACATGAACTTTAATGACATCCCATTGTTAATCCGTAGGTTTTTTTTAGTCACAATGACAATTTTTTCAATACTTTTAACAATTTTCCTTAACTCTTAACACAGTTAGCACAACTTCTGTCTGTGTAGGCTATACTATTAACACATTTATTGTTGCTTTTGCACAAAATGCATACAGTTAACACAAATTGAACTTCTTTTACACACAAGCTCAACTAATACCAAAACAATGGATTTTTACTGCCAGATTTACCAATGCTTTAACACTGTACGTCAGAACAGATAACACCATGTTCTAAATCCAACCTTATACACTAAAGTAAAAGTGAACAGCTGTTTATATTGAGAATTGAAACACAAATATATCCCCTGTATTTTATTCCATTGTTACTGAGAAACTGATTGAAGTTATGAAGTTCTGCAAAAATATAAATCACAGCTGATTCCCATCTAGGAATTCAGGTGTCGATGTTCTTTCAGTCACATGACCATATGGTATACCATAAAAGAGGACATCTTTGGGCTCCTCTTACTATAAATATAGAGCAACACAAAGAAAGTCAGAAAAATGCCTTCACGAGGGAGAGGAAGACGAGTACCAGGACAAGGGAGAGGAATGGGACAAGGGTGAGGGAGAGATTGAGGATTTCGAATGCATGGTGGCGCTCAAAGAAGGGCCAGAATTAGGGTAACTGATGAAATAAGAGATACTATCATAGATAGACCATGTCATAAACCACAGGCCATCAGAGGGGCTGGTGAATGAGTACAGCCAAATCTCAGTGGCATCCATTATCCAGAATTTTCCAGAAACCAACTGGATATTGTATAAGGGCTTCTCCTACTGCAAAGTGTAAATACTTTTACCATGTATTACAGTGACTGTTTGCCTCTGGTCTCTAATATGTAACTGTATTTTGTCTAAGGATTGTCTAATAAAACTGAAGGGCATTCTATAAAGCTACTCTGAGATGGGTCATTCATTTTTTGTATTGAATTTCTGCAGCAAAAGAAACAAAATGCATGCATTTACTGAACCCAACAAAACACAAATGTGGAGAGTCTTCAAACGACACACAATCTATGATCAATAAAATATACTACCTATTGTATAAGGGCAGACCTGACACATAAAATAATGCAGTTTCTGTAATTCCATCTAGTATTAGTGTTTTTATGACATTGTGCTATGATTGACTAAATGTTTCTGTTGGAAGAGAACATGTGTTAGGGTTTTGGTAGACATAGTGCATTGTGTTAGTGAATTATTATATTTTGAAAATTAGTTTTGGAGTTTAGTTTACAATGAGTGATTTTGAGCATGAAATTAATCGTTTTGGCAATAGCGTGATGTAGGTGTGTTGGTGGGTTAAGAATTTAGGAAATTTGTTAAAAGTGTTGAAAAAAATGTCATAGCGATTGTAAAAAACTGTAATAATTTCAGAAACTGAAGGAAAATGACCTCAGGGCACATTAGATAACCAACACACTAAGCCTGTGACTTTAGGAAGACTTTTGTTCTACCATGATTTCAGGGTAATTCCTGGGATTCGATGCCTTTTGTATCCCCAGTAAAGATCATGATCTTACTGCATTCAAATGTTAAATAATATAAATGTTGAAGCTGTCTTAGTCATAAATAACACCATTTGAACAACCATTTTGAAGTTGATTCAAAAAATAATTTGAGACATTTTCAGCATTTTGAACATCATATATCACAATTTTTCCTATAACCAAATTGCAGTATGTTTCTTTTATTAGCTGAAGAGATGTGTAATAATATACACTCACAAGACGCGCCAGTCTGTAGCGGACAATCACACAAGCGAAGACGGGCAGAAATATGTGTGCGCTATCAGTGTGGATATACAAAGAGTTTAATGTCTACATATATTCATAAATATGAACATATATTATTATAGCATTGACTGATGAAGGTCATAAAATAGGTCATACCATGAGCAATTGATACAGGCTAGAAAACCATTTAAGAATGTGTATTTATTGCATGGATGGAGCAAGAACATAATGTAAAGTGTATGTTCATAGAAACCTTGCCCTCTTTGGTTTGCTTTAATGTTGTTCAATTGATCACAGTGTTTGTGCACTGAGACATATCTTCGTCAATTCTTCCATCCCGAGCACATAATCTAATGTTGATGTTCTGTTTTTTATTCATTTTTAATTTATATGTAGGCCTACTGCCACTGTTCAAACTGAGAGTTAGGGTTTGATATAAACAAGAGGAAATTTTATATCCTTGTGCTTAAGAAACCAATGTTTTCCATCTCAGATCTCCCATAACAAAACAAAACTCCACTGCATAAATTCCTTTTAATATATATACTGGGAAAAGCACAACACATTACGGACAATTATGGTCCTCAACCACAGCTCAGTTAAAATGTGATATAAGGTACAAATATTGTCTTTTAAACTCTATCACCTTAACATATCTTTCTATGTTGTTTCTTATTTAAGTTTCTTTTAAACTTTAAGATCAATTTAAGGGTAAAACTGCTACTCTCCAGTACTTGAATTAAATATAACCATTGCCAAATACATTTCTCCTAAACTGGAGCATTATTTGAGTGCTCTGCGTCATGCATCAGAGAGTTAAGATAACTCATTATAACCCAAAGCCAATGCATTCAATCAAAACAAGCAAAACACTTGTAGAAATCACAGCATGTAGCTGTAGAACAACACATATCTCATATTTATGGTCACATTTTGAGCTGGGATGTGTCTTGTCAATACATAGATTAGATTTTTGTTATGTACTGCCACCTAGCTGTGAAGAACAGCCCACCACGGAAAGGGTTAGTTCACCCAAATACGGTCATTTACTCACTCTCACCCTGTACAAGGTTCTGTTGGACAGATATTTTTAAGAATGTTGGTAATCAAACATTGACTTTTTTCCTACTATAGAAGTCAATGTCTACAGTCAACTTTCTGGTTACCAGCAGTCTTCACTCTTCTTCCTTTGTGTTCAGCAGAATAAATACTCTCATTCAGGGTTAGTAACAACATGAGAGTGAGTAAATGATGACAAATTATCCGTTTATGGGTGAACTCTTTAAAATATATGCCTGCTTACAAATGAAAATACTGTGTCTTTCTCAAAAAACAGAAACACACCTTTTATACTTTTTAAAAATTGATTGCAGAAAATGCATAAATGTCGTCACATTAAAAGGCAGAAGGACTGCTAAGAACACACACACACACACACACACACACACACACACACACACACACACACACACACACACACACACACACACACACACACACACACACACACACACACACACACACACACACACACACACACACACACACACACTTGCAGACATCATTACACCCTCGTTCTGCCCACATGAAAAATACTATAGTAAATTGTAGTAAAATTACTCTAGTAAACACTATAGTGTTTTTGAACCGTTCTATAGTAAATATACTACAGTAAATTAACAAAGTGTAGTAAATACTATAATATACTACAATATACTACAATTGACTGTAGTATCTTTACTAAAGTATGGTTCAAAAACACTATAGTATTTACAAGAGTAATTTTACTATAGTATACTATAATACACTATAGTATTTTTTCATGTGGGTTAAACGTCTGTCCATTACAGAGGAAATAGATTTAGCTCACAACTCTTCCACACCTGGTTTGTTGAATTGAATCTGGTTCTGCTGAGATCAAGAGGAGAAAATGTTCTCTTTTCACAGTTTATATTTCCTTATAAGCTTCGACTGCAACCACAATTATTTACTACACAAGGAATGTAGGATACGATCAACAAAGCTTTGAGCCTTCCGTATTTAAACTTGCCCAAACCTGTTTTCAAACTCAGACCAGCAGAACAGGTTTTATATCAACTCAAGCAACACATTGGAGTTTGAACTCTACCATAATCATTAGATATCAGACAAAAGCAGAAAACACATCAAAAAAAGCATGAGTTTACCAGTTCATTAAACACATTTATCATCATCACTAATTCTGTTAATAAAGTTCATAAATGTAAAATTCACGGTTGAGAAACAGCGCATATATAAATCACTGTCACAGATTTGCGACTTAAAGGCTCATATTCATAAGATTTACTGGACATTTCCATCATCTCCATAACCAACATCAACAAACAACTTTTTGTACTTTCCTCACTAGTCTACTCTTGACTAACCGGATCATGTCCAGATACATCAAAGGTATTTCTAGACAGAGATGCATTATTTAGGAACATCATAAAAAGACACCTAATAATATTTGAATATATTTTACTTTATATTACAGTTTTTTACAATCGCTATGACATTTTTTTCAACACTTTTAACAAATTTCCTAAACTCTTAACACACCACCACACCTACCACACACAATTGGCAAAACGGTTAATTTCATGTTCAAAATCACACATTGTAAACTAAACTCTAACACTTATTTTCTAAATAAAATAACACACTACAACAATACACTAACACATGTTCTCTTCCAACAGAAACATTTAGTCAATCATAGCACAATGTTATATAAAAACACTAACACTAGATGGAATTACAGAAACTGCATTATTTTATGTGTCAGGTCTGCCCTTATGCAATCGACTGTATATTTTATTAATCATAGATTGTGTGTCGTTTGAAGACTCTCCACATTTGTGTTTTGTTGGGTTTAGTAAATGCATGCATTTTGTTTCTTTTGCTGCAGAAATTCAATACAAAAAATGAATAACCCATCTCAGGGTAGTTTTATAGAATGCCCTTCAGTTTTATTTCATTATCAGCAATCACCATGTTGACAATAGCAAGTTCCGGTTCTTCATTTAGGAGCTTTCCTCTGCCCCCTGAGGGAGGTAGATGTTGAATCCTTAGAGGGACAAAATACAATTAGTGACCAGAGGCATACAGTCACTGTAATACATGGTAAAAGTATTTACACTTTGCAGAAGGAGAAGCCCTTATACAATATCATACCTGTTGGTTTCTGGAAAAAAATCTGGATAATGGCTGCCACTGTGTCCTGGCTGAGATTTGGATGTACTCGTTCACCAGCCCCTCTGATAGCCTGTGGTTTATGACATGGTATATGATAGTAGGTCTTATTTCATCAGTTACCCTAATTCTGGCCCTTCTTTGAATGTCACCATGCATTCACCCTCCTCAATTTCTACCTTGCCCTTGTCCAGGCATTCCTCTCCCTTGCCCTTGTCCCATTCCTCTCCCTTGCCCTTGTCCAGGCATTCCTCTCCCTTGTCCTGGTACTCATCTTCCTCTCCCTCATAAAGGCATTTTCTTACTTTCTTTGTGTTGCTCTATATTCCTTTTCCACACAAGATCAGCCCAAAGATGTCCTCTTTTACTCTATACCATATGGTCATGAGATTGAAAGAACATCGACACCTGAATTCCTAGATGGGAATCAGCTGGGATTTATATGTTTGCATAACTTCACTCAGCTGTTTCTCAGTAACTATGGAATAAAATACAGGGGATATATTTGTGTTTCAATTCTCAATATAAACAGCTGTTCACTTTTACTTTAGTGTATAAGGTTAGGGTTTAGAACATGGTGTTATCTGTTCTGACGTACAGTGTTAAAGCATTGGTAAATCTGGCAGTAAAAATCCATTGTTTTGGTATTAGTTGAGCTTGTGTGTATAAGAAGTTCAAGCATTTTAAATTTGTGTTAACTGTATGCATTTTGTGTAAAAGCAACAATAAATGTGTTAATTGTATAGCCTACACAGACAGATGTTGTGCTAACTGCGTTAAGAGTTTAGGAAATTTGTTAAAAGTATTGAAAAATTGTCATAGCGATTGTAAAAAACTGTAAGATGCTTTGATGAATTTATGAGCATATTATGAGGTATTGAGAACCATATATTCTCCCATGTGGTCACTAGGTGGCGAAGTTAAACAACTTTCCTTTAAGCCCTTACATATGATACACTGTGAGTACGTGTTTAAAAAAAGTGTTTTGTTTTGCATATAAATATAATATCAATGAAATTCAATTAACATTAAAATATTGTCTTAAATTTTGCTGTATGAAAAATGTATATTGTAGTAACTTGTGTGTGTGTGCTTGTGGAGGCTCCGTCAGGCTCCTCCATTACTCACTCCCACCAGCGTCCCCTCGGTCCACTGCCCCAGCTCTCCTCACCCTCGTCCTGGCTGCCTCCTGGGCTCTCGTCGGCCATCTGCTCCTCCATGAGCGCTTCCACCGTCTACTCCACCCTGGTCCCTCTGTCTGACATCTCTGCTTGTTTCCAGGTCTTTTCCAGCTCCTCATCCACCTCCAGAGCCCCCTCCTTCCCCCACAGTCTCTTTGTTTTTCATCAGTTGCAGATATCACCTGTTTTCCTTTGTTTCCCGCTCCTCGTTTGTAACTATGGCTACTGATTAACAATTCATCACCTGCTCATTTGAGTTCAATCACCTTGTGTTTTTCAGTTCCTTCTTTTCGTGCAGGTGGTGTCTGGTATTGTTCGTGTATCACACACTGTTGAGCTGCCTTCCAGCTATTGGATTACCCAAGTGTGTTTTATTAAAGAACCTTTTGTGTGTGGATCCTTGATTGAACCCTTTTCATCATCTTCATCTGGACCAGATTGTGACAAATTGAAGCATATATAAACATATGTGTTCTGCTGATGCTGTTCATGTGAGCGTCACGACGCATGTGTGTGAAGATGACACAGGAGATGCACTGTCTACAACAGAAACTGTGCATGAGACTGACACACGCTAGAATGAAATTGATGAATGAAGTCATTATTTGTGTGTGTTTTTGCGCACTAAAGTATTCTCATCTCTTCATCACACTAAGGCTGAACCACTGGAGTTACATGGGCTATTTTAACCAGAGGTGGACAGTAACTAAGTACATTTACTTGAGTACTGTACTTAAGTACACTTTTTGAGTATCTGTACTTTCCTTGAGTAGTATTGTTTCTGGAAACTTATGACTTTTACTTCACTACATTTGAAAGACAAATATCGTACTTTTTACTCCACTACATTTCTATCAAGGCCCTCGAAGTAGAAAGTCGTAGCCGCTTTGAAAGTCAGTGGATGATTTTTCTTCTTTAAAACAGGATTTGTTTTTTTTTGCAGACAGCCTATAAGTAATCACTCTTGTAGGATCACATGAAGTTAAATGATTTCCAAGTATTTTTTGAACAGCAATCAATTGATGGTAAAACAGAAGGCGGCAGTTCCCAGATGCAGTGCGCGCAACCATGGTCATACTTAAAAGTTAAAATTCAGAAGAGCAGACGTGGATAAGTCTGAAAAAGTGCGACGACACGAAAGTGCACACAGAAAGCTGCCTCTCAGACGCCAGACCACAAGTACTGAATTTTAGTCTATTGAATCTACTAAAATCTTATTATAGTCAATTAAAACTAGACTAAAACAATTCAGATGACTAAAATGTTGTAGTCAAAAGACTGACTAAAACTAAATCAAAATTAACACTGGTATGAAGTATGGTCGGTCAAATGATTTTTATAGATTTACCCGCCAAGTTGCCATAGCCTTGTGGATACAACGCTAACGCATAGGTAATGTTTGACAATGATGTTAGTTCGCATACAAAAACGACATAGTTGGACTAATAATGTTAACTGAAGTCCTTTCAGAAATATGTTTTTACATAATCCTGTCAAATAAACACGATGTAGAAAGCTTTCTTTTCTAGTATGATTTTGACTTTGATAAGAGCTTTGTAACTTTTAAACAAGCATTTAAATGAGTTCAAGGTATGCTAGCATGTCAGATGGAGCATGACTGGCTTAAACCACCATGATGGAACAGCGTGCATTCATACAACAATGCAACGATAATAAAATAATGTGTTTACTTTTACTTTTGATACTTAAGTACTTTTAAAAGCAAGTACTTCTGTACTTTTACTTAAGTAAAAATCTATCTTTATTACTTTCACTTGTAATGGAGTAATATTTAAACAATAGTACTTTTACTTTTACTCAAGTAATGGAGTTGTGTACTTTGTCCACCTCTGATTTTAACGATGTCTTTACTTCCTTTTTGGACCTTGAAAGTGTTCATCACATCGCTGTCTATGGAGGGGTCCTTCTATATAGAAGCAATAACATGATCAAAGATTGATTGTTTCTTTTCTATATGAGCTTTACCTGCTGTTTGTATTGGAGAGAGGAAGGGAAGTTGAGACGCCTATGTCGTGGCAAAGGTTTCAAGGTAACAGGCTTCTCTCCGGTGTGGATCCGCTCGTGTATTCTCATGTGTCCGGCCCGACTGAATCTCTTGTCACAGTGTGAACACTTGTGAGGTTTCTTTCCGATGTAGGTCTTCTCATGCACTTTCAGATCATTTGACTGACTGAATCTCTTGTCACAGTGTGAACACTTGTGAGGTTTTTCTCCAGTGTGAACTCTCTGGTGCAGCATCAGTTCAGTGTCTGTAATAAAACTCTTCCCACAATCAAAGCACACATGATTCTTCACACCACTGTGCCGTTTCTGGTGTTTTTTTTTTTTTTAAAAGACTCAGCCAACTAAAACTCTTTCCACACAAACACATGTGAGGCTTCTCCTTTGTATGAACTTTCAGGTGGACCTTCAAGGATTTTTCCTAAATAAATGTTTTACCGCACTGATCACAGTTATATGGTCTTTCTCCAGAATGAGGATCCACATGCATTTTAAGAGTGTTTGCATGTCTGTAACTCTTCCCGCACTGATCACACGTGTGCGTCTTCTCACCGGTGTGGGTCCTCATGTGAGGTTCAAGACTTTATTTGTATGGGAAACTCTTTCCACAGTGAGAGCAGGTGAAAGATTTTTTGGATCTTCTTTTCAGTAAAACATTTATTTCAGTCTGTGAGCGACTCAAAGATTTCTTTCCAGTTTTGACATGATGTTTCTCTTCCCCTTCACTCAGTTCTTTACTCTCCTCCATCAAGTCTAAAATGAAAATAAAAAGCATTAATTTTCAGTAAATCATAAAAAAATCAAAGAGAGAAATGTGAAGGGAAAGGACATGAACCCTGGAAAAGTGAGCCCTGATGTAACAGCAGAAAGTTGAGTATTCTATACAAAAGTTTGTATGGTATCGACTGCATTCATTGAAAGATTCTAGAATCTACTACCGCTTCAATATAATTATATATATATATATATATATATATATATATATATATATATATATATATATATATATATATATATATATATATATATATATATATATATATATATATATATATATATATATATATATATATATCCTACTTAAATTCATAATCAAAGCCTCAATCAATATTCATCCTCCTATATAATTATTATGATTTTAATGATTCTTTCCAGTTATGATTTTGATTAATCAATAGGACCACTGATTGTTTCTTTCTTTATATTTTCTAAAGTTTGTATTTGGTCCTCTGAGTGGTGACTGAGGGTCTGTCCTGGGCGTGTGTGATGTTTCCCAAAAACACTTGATTTCAGAACATGTCGTGTGTTTGGATTTTGGGGGCCTATCACACACCTCCAACTCGACAGGAATGCAGTAACAGGGATTACTCATTTAGCCCGGCTTCCAGAGATTAAATAATGGATTTGTCTTTCATTTTATTTTATTTAATTTTATATTTCCTTTTACTGAAACCCTAAAGAAACAAGATAAATATGGTCTGTACTATTGTCTGTATCTCTCACTGAGAGAAAAGCACATGTTATCAATATGTTTTGGACCTAACTTTCTCTGGTTGGGACCAGATCTCACCAACTAGTAACCTTGGGAGAGCTGTGATTCTAGGGAGCTTTTGTGTGTGTGCGTTGCATGATCTGTGCAGGCCCAATATTGAAGATGGACATTTTCTGCACACGACAGCAGACCTGAAGACGCCTTTCTGTAACCTCCGAGGTCAACAATGATCTAATTCTAGTGATGGGGTGACAACTAGTCTACCTAGTTTAGTGATATGCTTTGCTATCTATCCTTGTGTGGAAATTTACCGTGACTTTGCATTTTCTCTGTCAATCAGACTCATTCCACATGGCAGTAATGACGTGGTTAGACCTTGAAAACAGTATCTGTTCAGAAATTGTAAGTACGATAGGTGGAGGCGGGGAGACTGGTAGAGGGAGCGCGGCCTACAAACTCCTTGTGAGACTTGAAGCTTCTGCTGATGACACTGCAAACTATTCTTCAGTAATTTTTTCTTTAATTAATCTAACTCCTGACTCTTGGTCTTCATTTTTCACTACTGGTCCTGGGTCCTAAACTGTTACCCCAACAACTCTGTTACCAAAGTTACATATGAAACATAACTTCTGTAGCAATGAATATCTTGCTCATAATCAAGTTTATCACTAACTATAAATTATAATTAGCTTAGTTCATGGTATGAATTAAGTATGCAAAGTTTATTTATTTAATACAATATTTTGTTTAATTTTGAAATTGTACGTTTCTCAACATTTTTAGGAAAATTATACCAGTTTATACTTCAGAGATTTAACTCAACTACAGTGCCTTAGGGTGGGTAAGTTGCTGGTGCTGGCTCACTTTGCATTGGGCTCACTTTGGCCCATAGCTGCCATTTTGGATAAAACTAGTTAGCTTACCAATTCAGTGTAATATTTAGCTGAATGACCTGGGTAAAGTTGCTTTGATTTTCATCCGTTATGATACAATTTTACTTTGACGAGCCAAAAACAGTTTCTAAAGTAAACGTGTTCCTTCCACTCCTCCCATGAGCTTCTCCTGTTCACAGTGTGGCAGAAATGACGGGTGATTACAAAATATGACCCTGGTCATTTTTTTAAAATTGATATTTATACATCATATGAAAGCTGAATGAATAAACTTTGATGTAGGTACGCCAGTGATGTGTGGTTTGTTAGAATAGGAGGATATTTGGCCGGTTTCATTGGTTGATTTAGTCATGTCATTAGTGTGTCATTTAGTCTTTTTTCAGGTGTGACTAGTCTTTTAATGTTTAGTCACTAGTCTTTGTGTGTTAAAGCCCACATGTTTGCTGTGTGTCCTGGTCGAGTATTGTTCCCTGTAACCACTGTTGGTGAGTGTCTGTCAAGTTTTAAGTCAAGTCTTTTTATGTTTCAAGTCATCATTGGATTCTGTTTATCACCTTGTTTAAATAAACTGTTCATGGGCTCATCAAGCTTGCCAAAGTGTCTTTGACTTTGTGTCTCTTACATCTCTCACTTTACAAACCACATCCTGAAACAACAAAAAAGCTTTAACCACAATGCCAAGTTTACAGAGAAACGAAAGCATCCAAAATAGACAAACATATGGTTCAAAAAAGAGATAATTATTTTTAGAAAAGAAAAGATTTTTATTTCAAATAACATAATTATGTTCTTGTGTTCATGTGCCTCCTAAAAAACCCCTACTATATGCCAGTTTCCAGATTTATTTTTTCAAGCAACATTTATAATAATCATAAATGTTTTCTGAAATCGGATTGCTTATTTCTCTGGATTTAAACATTCTTGGACACATTTGGGATAATGTAAGTACACAAGTCAACAAAATGTATAACACTGTTCTTGTGGTTTTTTTGGATATTTTAATCCAAAAATCTTACATATTGTGCCTTTAACCTTAAAAAAACATCTCACTATAATTTTTTATGTTTTGGTGTCTTGAAAAAAAAAGCCATTTGAATACATTCAAATGAAGGCATATATAAGCACAAACTGCTGTTTGTTGTATTTGAGTTTAGAGGATTTGCCTTCTAACAGTTTGCAAGTAATGTTTCCTTTCAATCTTTATCAGCCCCTTTATGGCATAATATACGCACAAACCCCCCACCCCTCACTCTACCCAAGCGCGTATCATATAAAGAGCGTATCATATGCACGCCAAAACTCATTTTGTTTCGTCATTCCACGACATTGCACACTCGTACTATTGATACGCATTCTCATGTGTTCGTGTTGGAGCTGAAGGAGAGTCTGTGATTGGCCTGTGAGAGGTTGTATTGTATTATTTATTGGATAACAGAATAGTACACACAACTACAAGGAAAGTTTCTTAGGCCCAACTTTCTATCAATAGTAAATTATTAGTACAAAACACAGTTAGGACTACAACTTAATTGTGAAAAATTAAGAATTTTCTGTTTAGACACACAATAAAAAAATAAAAAAATTAAGTCAAATATGCCTATGCCTAAATTTAGGACAGCTGCTATGTACAAAGCGTTTTTGTTAAATGTTTCTAATATCTATCTATTTTCATTGGCCACAAATAATTTTCACTGTAATGTTTTCAGTTATTTTTCGTATTGCATTCATAAACTTGACATTAAGCTTTTTTTTCCTTTTTCAGAAATATTGCCTGCTAGAGTCCTCATGTATCTGAGCCCTTTTCTTTTGTTTAACTCCGGATCTGATGTCATAAACCACAGCAGCAACAGTAGCCACGCCCACCAGAACCGAGAGAACCAATCGGATCACAGCTTCAGTGAAACCACAACACTGGGCAGAGTCTGAGGGAAGAAACAGAATCAAACACTGAATCATTAGTGTACTTTAACAAACTCTTTTAAACAGATGCTCAAACTATACTATCACTTACAAAGATCTGTATCTAATCTAATAATATGTAACATGATGAAGTTTTATCACGAAATAAACCAGTAAATAATGACACAGATAATCTATAATATTCAGTAAATAATCAAGAATATCGTCAATGTCGTTCATGTATTACAGAGTTGAGTGATGTTGAGATGTTTGGAGATTATTCAGATAATTGATTAGGGCTGCATTTACCCAAATCATTGTAATCCAAAGTAGAAATCATTGGCTCCAATGGTCTCTACGATCTAGGCTTTTTTTGGGAAACACATTCCATATTAGTGCATAAACTCTAATATCACATACCTGCACATGTGTGACAGAGACGGCTGATGTCCAGATGTGTGGTGTGGTTTGTGATGGGATTGTTGAGCACACAGCTGTAGGTGTTGTTATCCTGATATTCCACCTCCAGAGGTAGAGAGAGACTGATGCTGAGATCAGACACACTGATGCTGGACAATAAACTGTTTCCTTTGTACCAGGAGAGAGTCACATGACTCACATTCACAGCTGAACACACCACTGCACATCTGGACTCTGAGGAGGAGGAGGATGAAGAAGAACAGTTTGAAGAGTTTCTAGTGATGATAGGAATGGGAAGAGGAGCTGAAAGGGAAATCAGAGAGTGCTGGAATCAAAAGCCCATTTAGAACCCATCCTGTTTCCAAATATACAGGAATTATACTTATATAATTATAATAGTGGATGGACTAATGGTGGACAGGGGTCAGCATGGGCACTGGTCAGCGGCTGTGCCGCCCCATACTCCACAAACTGAGATGCTCTGTGTATTCTGAGCCCTTTCTATCAGAACCAGCATTAACTTCTTGAGCAGTTTGAGCTCCAGTAGCTCGTCTGTTTGATCGGACCACACGGGCATCAATGAGCCTCGGCCGCCCATGACCCTGTGGCCGGTTCTCCACTGGTCCTTCATGACCCTGTGGCCGGTTCTCCACTGGTCCTCCATGACCCTGTGGCCGGTTCTCCACTGGTCCTTCATGACCCTGTGGCCGGTTCTCCACTGGTCCTTCATGACCCTGTGGCCGGTTCTCCACTGGTCATTCATGACCCTGTGGCCGGTTCTCCACTGGTCCTTCATGACCCTGTGGCCGGTTCTCCACTGGTCCTTCATGACCCTGTGGCCGGTTCTCCACTGGTCCTTCATGACCCTGTGGCCGGTTCTCCACTGGTACTCCATGACCCTGTGGCCGGTTCTCCACTGGTCCTTCATGACCCTGTGGCCGGTTCTCCACTGGTCCTTCATGACCCTGTGGCCGGTTCTCCACTGGTCCTTCATGACCCTGTGGCCGGTTCTCCACTGGTCATTCATGACCCTGTGGCCGGTTCTCCACTGGTCCTTCATGACCCTGTGGCCGGTTCTCCACTGGTCCTTCATGACCCTGTGGCCGGTTCTCCACTGGTCCTTCATGACCCTGTGGCCGGTTCTCCACTGGTCCTTCATGACCCTGTGGCCGGTTCTCCACTGGTCATTCATGACCCTGTGGCCGGTTCTCCACTGGTCCTTCATGACCCTGTGGCCGGTTCTCCACTGGTCCTTCATGACCCTGTGGCCGGTTCTCCACTGGTCCTTCATGACCCTGTGGCCGGTTCTCCACTGGTCATTCATGACCCTGTGGCCGGTTCTCCACTGGTCCTTCATGACCCTGTGGCCGGTTCTCCACTGGTCCTTCATGACCCTGTGGCCGGTTCTCCACTGGTACTCCATGACCCTGTGGCCGGTTCTCCACTGGTCCTTCATGACCCTGTGGGCGGTTCTCCACTGGTCCTCCATGACCCTGTGGCCGGTTCTCCACTGGTCCTCCATGACCCTGTGGCCGGTTCTCCACTGGTCCTTCATGACCCTGTGGCCGGTTCTCCACTGGTCCTTCATCACCCTGTGGCCGGTTCTCCACTGGTCCTCCATGACCCTGTGGCCGGTTCTCCACTGGTCCTTCATGACCCTGTGGCCGGTTCTCCACTGGTCATTCATGACCCTGTGGCCGGTTCTCCACTGGTCCTTCATCACCCTGTGGCCGGTTCTCCACTGGTCCTTCATGACCCTGTGGCCGGTTCTCCACTGGTCCTTCATGACCCTGTGGCCGGTTCTCCACTGGTCATTCATGACCCTGTGGCCGGTTCTCCACTGGTCCTTCATGACCCTGTGGCCGGTTCTCCACTGGTCCTTCATGACCCTGTGGCCGGTTCTCCACTGGTCCTTCATGACCCTGTGGCCGGTTCTCCACTGGTACTCCATGACCCTGTGGCCGGTTCTCCACTGGTCCTTCATGACCCTGTGGCCGGTTCTCCACTGGTCCTTCATGACCCTGTGGCCGGTTCTCCACTGGTCCTTCATGACCCTGTGGCCGGTTCTCCACTGGTCATTCATGACCCTGTGGCCGGTTCTCCACTGGTCCTTCATGACCCTGTGGCCGGTTCTCCACTGGTCCTTCATGACCCTGTGGCCGGTTCTCCACTGGTCCTTCATGACCCTGTGGCCGGTTCTCCACTGGTCCTTCATGACCCTGTGGCCGGTTCTCCACTGGTCATTCATGACCCTGTGGCCGGTTCTCCACTGGTCCTTCATGACCCTGTGGCCGGTTCTCCACTGGTCCTTCATGACCCTGTGGCCGGTTCTCCACTGGTCCTTCATGACCCTGTGGCCGGTTCTCCACTGGTCATTCATGACCCTGTGGCCGGTTCTCCACTGGTCCTTCATGACCCTGTGGCCGGTTCTCCACTGGTCCTTCATGACCCTGTGGCCGGTTCTCCACTGGTACTCCATGACCCTGTGGCCGGTTCTCCACTGGTCCTTCATGACCCTGTGGGCGGTTCTCCACTGGTCCTCCATGACCCTGTGGCCGGTTCTCCACTGGTCCTCCATGACCCTGTGGCCGGTTCTCCACTGGTCCTTCATGACCCTGTGGCCGGTTCTCCACTGGTCCTTCATCACCCTGTGGCCGGTTCTCCACTGGTCCTCCATGACCCTGTGGCCGGTTCTCCACTGGTACTCCATGACCCTGTGGCCGGTTCTCCACTGGTCATTCATGACCCTGTGGCCGGTTCTCCACTGGTCCTTCATGACCCTGTGGCCGGTTCTCCACTGGTCCTTCATGACCCTGTGGCCGGTTCTCCACTGGTCCTTCATGACCCTGTGGCCGGTTCTCCACTGGTCCTTCATGACCCTGTGGGCGGTTCTCCACTGGTCCTCCATGACCCTGTGGCCGGTTCTCCACTGGTCCTCCATGACCCTGTGGCCGGTTCTCCACTGGTCCTTCATGACCCTGTGGCCGGTTCTCCACTGGTCCTTCATCACCCTGTGGCCGGTTCTCCACTGGTCCTCCATGACCCTGTGGCCGGTTCTCCACTGGTACTCCATGACCCTGTGGCCGGTTCTCCACTGGTCCTTAATGACCCTGTGGCCGGTTCTCCACTGGTCCTTCATGACCCTGTGGCTGGTTCTCCACTGATCCTTCATGACCCTGTGGCCGGTTTTCCACTGGTCCTCCATGACCCTGTGGCCGGTTCTCCACTGGTCCTTCATGACCCTGTGGCCGGTTCTCCACTGGTCCTTCATGACCCTGTGGCCGGTTCTCCACTGGTCCTCCATGACCCTGTGGCCGGTTCTCCACTGGTCCTCCATGACCCTGTGGCCGGTTCTCCACTGGTCCCTCATGACCCTGTGGCCGGTTCTCCACTGGTCCTTCATGACCCTGTGGCCGGTTCTCCACTGGTCCTTCATGACCCTGTGGCCGGTTCTCCACTGGTCCTTCATGACCCTGTGGCCGGTTTTCCACTGGTCCTCCATGACCCTGTGGCCGGTTCTCCACTGGTCCTTCATGACCCTGTGGCCGGTTCTCCACTGGTCCTTCATGACCCTGTGGCCGGTTCTCCACTGGTCCTTCATGACCCTGTGGCCGGTTCTCCACTGGTCCTTCATGACCCTGTGGCCAGTTCTCCACTGGTCCTTCATGACCCTGTGGCCGGTTCTCCACTGGTCCTTCATGACCCTGTGGCCGGTTCTCCACTGATCCTTCATGACCCTGTGGCCGGTTTTCCACTGGTCCTCCATGACCCTGTGGCCGGTTCTCCACTGGTCCTTCATGACCCTGTGGCTGGTTCTCCACTGATCCTTCATGACCCTGTGGCCGGTTCTCCACTGGTCCTTCATGACCCTGTGGCCGGTTCTCCACTGGTCCTCCATGACCCTGTGGTCGGTTCTCCACTGGTCCTCCATGACCCTGTGGCCGGTTCTCCACTGGTCCTTCATGACCCTGTGGCCGGTTCTCCACTGGTCCTTCATGACCCTGTGGCTGGTTCTCCACTGATCCTTCATGACCCTGTGGCCGGTTCTCCACTGGTCCTTCATGACCCTGTGGCCGGTTCTCCATTGGTCCTTCAGGACCCTGTGGCCGGTTCTCCATTGGTCCTTCATGACCCTGTGGCCGGTTCTCCACTGGTCCTTCATGACCCTGTGGCCGGTTCTCCACTGGTCCTTCATGACCCTGTGGCCGGTTCTCCACTGGTCCTCCATGATCCTGTGGCCGGTTCTCCACTGGTCCTCCATGACCCTGTGGCCGGTTCTCCACTGGTCCCTCATGACCCTGTGGCCGGTTCTCCACTGGTCCTTCATGACCCTGTGGCCGGTTCTCCACTGATCCTTCATGACCCTGTGGCCGGTTCTCCACTGGTCCTTCATGACCCTGTGGCCGGTTCTCCATTGGTCCTTCAGGACCCTGTGGCCGGTTCTCCATTGGTCCTTCATGACCCTGTGGCCGGTTCTCCACTGGTCCTTCATGACCCTGTGGCCGGTTCTCCACTGGTCCTTCATGACCCTGTGGCCGGTTCTCCACTGGTCCTCCATGATCCTGTGGCCGGTTCTCCACTGGTCCTCCATGACCCTGTGGCCGGTTCTCCACTGGTCCCTCATGACCCTGTGGCCGGTTCTCCACTGGTCCTTCATGACCCTGTGGCCGGTTCTCCACTGGTCCTTCATGACCCTGTGGCCGGTTCTCCACTGGTACTCCATGACCCTGTGGCCGGTTCTCCACTGGTCCTTCATGACCCTGTGGGCGGTTCTCCACTGGTCCTCCATGACCCTGTGGCCGGTTCTCCACTGGTCCTCCATGACCCTGTGGCCGGTTCTCCACTGGTCCTTCATGACCCTGTGGCCGGTTCTCCACTGGTCCTTCATCACCCTGTGGCCGGTTCTCCACTGGTCCTCCATGACCCTGTGGCCGGTTCTCCACTGGTACTCCATGACCCTGTGGCCGGTTCTCCACTGGTCATTCATGACCCTGTGGCCGGTTCTCCACTGGTCCTTCATGACCCTGTGGCCGGTTCTCCACTGGTCCTTCATGACCCTGTGGCCGGTTCTCCACTGGTCCTTCATGACCCTGTGGCCGGTTCTCCACTGGTCCTTCATGACCCTGTGGGCGGTTCTCCACTGGTCCTCCATGACCCTGTGGCCGGTTCTCCACTGGTCCTCCATGACCCTGTGGCCGGTTCTCCACTGGTCCTTCATGACCCTGTGGCCGGTTCTCCACTGGTCCTTCATCACCCTGTGGCCGGTTCTCCACTGGTCCTCCATGACCCTGTGGCCGGTTCTCCACTGGTACTCCATGACCCTGTGGCCGGTTCTCCACTGGTCCTTAATGACCCTGTGGCCGGTTCTCCACTGGTCCTTCATGACCCTGTGGCTGGTTCTCCACTGATCCTTCATGACCCTGTGGCCGGTTTTCCACTGGTCCTCCATGACCCTGTGGCCGGTTCTCCACTGGTCCTTCATGACCCTGTGGCCGGTTCTCCACTGGTCCTTCATGACCCTGTGGCCGGTTCTCCACTGGTCCTCCATGACCCTGTGGCCGGTTCTCCACTGGTCCTCCATGACCCTGTGGCCGGTTCTCCACTGGTCCCTCATGACCCTGTGGCCGGTTCTCCACTGGTCCTTCATGACCCTGTGGCCGGTTCTCCACTGGTCCTTCATGACCCTGTGGCCGGTTTTCCACTGGTCCTCCATGACCCTGTGGCCGGTTCTCCACTGGTCCTTCATGACCCTGTGGCCGGTTCTCCACTGGTCCTTCATGACCCTGTGGCCGGTTCTCCACTGGTCCTTCATGACCCTGTGGCCGGTTCTCCACTGGTCCTTCATGACCCTGTGGCCAGTTCTCCACTGGTCCTTCATGACCCTGTGGCCGGTTCTCCACTGGTCCTTCATGACCCTGTGGCCGGTTCTCCACTGATCCTTCATGACCCTGTGGCCGGTTTTCCACTGGTCCTCCATGACCCTGTGGCCGGTTCTCCACTGGTCCTTCATGACCCTGTGGCTGGTTCTCCACTGATCCTTCATGACCCTGTGGCCGGTTCTCCACTGGTCCTTCATGACCCTGTGGCCGGTTCTCCACTGGTCCTCCATGACCCTGTGGTCGGTTCTCCACTGGTCCTCCATGACCCTGTGGCCGGTTCTCCACTGGTCCTTCATGACCCTGTGGCCGGTTCTCCACTGGTCCTTCATGACCCTGTGGCTGGTTCTCCACTGATCCTTCATGACCCTGTGGCCGGTTCTCCACTGGTCCTTCATGACCCTGTGGCCGGTTCTCCATTGGTCCTTCAGGACCCTGTGGCCGGTTCTCCATTGGTCCTTCATGACCCTGTGGCCGGTTCTCCACTGGTCCTTCATGACCCTGTGGCCGGTTCTCCACTGGTCCTTCATGACCCTGTGGCCGGTTCTCCACTGGTCTTCCATGATCCTGTGGCCGGTTCTCCACTGGTCCTCCATGACCCTGTGGCCGGTTCTCCACTGGTCCCTCATGACCCTGTGGCCGGTTCTCCACTGGTCCTTCATGACCCTGTGGCCGGTTCTCCACTGATCCTTCATGACCCTGTGGCCGGTTCTCCACTGGTCCTTCATGACCCTGTGGCCGGTTCTCCATTGGTCCTTCAGGACCCTGTGGCCGGTTCTCCATTGGTCCTTCATGACCCTGTGGCCGGTTCTCCACTGGTCCTTCATGACCCTGTGGCCGGTTCTCCACTGGTCCTTCATGACCCTGTGGCCGGTTCTCCACTGGTCCTCCATGATCCTGTGGCCGGTTCTCCACTGGTCCTCCATGACCCTGTGGCCGGTTCTCCACTGGTCCCTCATGACCCTGTGGCCGGTTCTCCACTGGTCCTTCATGACCCTGTGGCCGGTTCTCCACTGGTCCTTCATGACCCTGTGGCCGGTTCTCCACTGGTCCTTCATGACCCTGTGGCCGGTTCTCCACTGGTCCTTCATGACCCTGTGGCCGGTTCTCCACTGGTCCTTCATGACCCTGTGGCCGGTTCTCCACTGGTCCTTCATGACCCTGTGGCCGGTTCTCCACTGGTCCTTCATGACCCTGTGGCCGGTTCTCCACTGGTCCTTCATGACCCTGTGGCCGGTTCTCCACTGGTCCTTCATGACCCTGTGGCCGGTTCTCCACTGGTCCTTCCTTGGAGCACTTTTGATAGAGACTGACCACTGCAGACCGGGATCACCCCACAAGAGCTGCAGTTTTTGAGATGCTCTGACCCAGTCGTCTAGCCGTCACAATCTGGCCCTTGTCAAACTCGCTCAAATCCTTACGCTTGCCCATTTTTCCTGCTCTGAGGACAAAATGTTCACTTGCTGCCTAATATATCCCACCCACTAATAGAAGATGAAGAGATCATCAGTGTTATTCACTTCATAATGTTATTCCTGATCGGTGTATTATTATTATATTGACAATAATATTTCAGTTTAGAAATCTAGAGAGGCAAAATGGAGTACATATAATTGAATAAAAAAGTTTAACAATTTATCAACACAATAATTCTCACCATAGACAGAAACACTGAATCTCTTGTATGAAGTTCCTCTGCTGATGATGGTCAGTTTATAAAGTCCAGTGTGTTCAGATCTGATGTTTCTGATGGTCAGAGATCCAGTCTGACTGTCCATCTGGAGATTCTCTTTATTATCATATACAGATATGTCCAGCTTATAGAGTTCAGCGATACGAGTCTCCTGAGGTCCAAACATCCACAGGATCTGATCATCTCTCTGTATTCCACTAACATCAGTGTGTAGAGAGACAGAATCTCCCTCAGTCACACACACTGACTTCACTTCATCACCATCAGCAAACACTCCTGAAATAAAACTGCATCTGATCAACTGGAGCAACTAAATATCAAGGGTTTATTCTGTAGTTTTGTTGTACTATTAGTACCAAATAGTTATAATGCATAAGTGGTTTAATGCCTAATTGGGCTGATGTACTAATCAAAAACTAAAAGACAAAAACTCATTGTTAAACTCACTTTACAAAAAGCAGTAGCCTATAAATAATTAGAAATAGCTTACCCTCCAAACAAATGAAAAATATGATGCAGATCCACATGGTGAAAATCGTATTGACCAGTATCTCTGTGAGTCTGGGTATTAGTGAAAATCAGCCAATAACTGGTGACGTCATCAATGCTACGGGGAGGATTCAGTGCGAGATGAAAACCTTTTTTCCGACTGTAAGCAAACTTTCTACATACAAAGAAAATGTAACTAATGATGTACCTGAAAAACCTGTTTATTGTGGTTTGTGTGATACTGCTAGTAAAGGTTTGTATGTGCGTGCGAAACAGGATTTAGTGGTTAGATCTGTCGTCTGCCTTCTGAAATGAAAATGGACCATTAAAAGTGCAAGAATTGAAACCGCACACAATTTGGTCAATTAATGTAGACTATCGTCATGTAATTCTCCAGTTCGAACAAACTAAACGGACAGAAAAAAGTTCCTGTGGGGCTGACAAGAAATATAAAACCGCAATGAAAGAGTGTATTTAGATGAAGAGGCACATTTATAAGAACTTGAAGCTGGTGGAAGCAGCATGCGCTCAGAAACTGCCTCAGTGCCAGGAAACGAAACCTGTCTTGTGGCTTGTTTGCTTCTCAATTACAAATCTGCATCCTTCCCTACAAGTCCTTTTGAGGCTTCTAAGCTAGATACCTCCTTAGCATTAAACACAAAACTTAGGTGGTTTGGTAACATTTAATTAATGCGATACATTAAAGGCAGTTTAACGTTGTATGATTAATTTACAGAAAAACAAAACAATGTTGTCTTGATCTCCTCTAGTCTTGCATTTCATTATGCAATTGTACAACCTCAGTGCCAATTATTTTCTACACTATATCGGCAAAAATTTTGTGCACATGAACTTTAATGACATCCCATTCTTAGGGCCCTATCATACACCCGGCACAATGTGGGGCCAGGCACGATTGTTTTTTTTGCTAGTTTCCGCCTGACGCAGTTATCATCAAGGCATCCTGCGCTGCGTTGTTTAATTAACAAATGCATTTGCGCCCATTTGTGCACCCATGGGCGTCTGGTCTGAAAACGAGGTGTGTTCAGGAGCATTGTTGGTGCGTTGCTATTTTGAGAAACTGAAAACAACTGCGCCATTGACCAACTGAAACCTGGTCATAAGTCAATTTGTGTTATTTGCACTTGGTTATGTAAGGCTTGGATGAGCAGCTCGGCCATGGAAACCCATTCCATGAAGCTCTACACACTGTTCTTGAGCTCATCTGAAGGCCACAGAAGTTTGGAGGTCTGGAGCTCTTGACTCTGCAGAAAGTTGGCGACTTCTGTGACCCTCAGCATGTGCTGACCCCGCTCTGTGACCCTCAGCATGTGCTGACCCCGCTCTGTGACCCTCAGCATGTGCTGACCCCGCTCTGTGACCCTCAGCATGCGCTGACCCCGCCCTGAAGTTGCTGTTGTTCCCAATGGCTTCCACTTTGTTATAATCCCACTAACAGTTGAGCGTGGAATATTTAGTATAATATTTGGTCTTATTGCACAGGTGTCCACCGATCACGGCCCCACACTTGAGTTCTCTGAGCTCCTGAGAGCGGCCCATTCTCTCACTAATGTGTGTAGAAGTGAACACACACACACACACACACACACACACACTCCTGAGAGCGGCCCATTCTCTCACTAATGTGTGTAGAAGCGTCTCCAGGCCTAGAGCTGGAGTTATACGCCTGTGGCCATGAAGGGGTTGAACACCTGAACTCAGGGATGTGGAGGGACGGCACAATACTTTTGCCAATATAGTGGAATATTTGGCAAAGAGAAGAATACATTTGATCCATCTTTCAAAATTAGCCAAAGGAAGGATGTGAAACAAAGGCCAAGGATCCTTCAAAGAAAGGCAGCCTTTGAGCATGATGATTGCAGTCTAGATAGGCAGCCTTAATGGGATGCAGCGATCCGATTGAGAAGAACCCCAGATGGTTTAATATGAACGGGACAAAGTGCAAATTGCAATATGGCCGATAGGTCACACCTTCTACATAAAAAATGGCCATCACCAATTGGTAAAGTCATTGTGTCCTTGCAGTTAGAAGCCCCAGCTCTGTAATAGTTAAACTAAGTACACACAAACAACATTAATTTAAATTATACACTTATATACCGTACTAGTACCGGGTTGGACCACCTTTTACCTTCAAAACGGCCTTCATTTTTAGCTAATACTGTTTGAACCTTGGTTTCGCAGCCTGGGTGTTAATCTGGTGAACCCATAAACAAGCGTCTAACTGATCTCGGCTCAGTTCATTCATTTAAATACTTATGCATATATAAAACAAAAAGGTTCTAATTAGGTTCTAATATTTATATTTGCCAAACCCTGGCTAACAGCACATAAAACAAGGACTAAAAATTAATAAAACACATTTTATAAAACCTGTAAGAGTTGTACATTTTGGCCCAGCAGGTGTCAGCAGTCTGTGGTGTTTCGAGTGCACTGACTCTTATTCCTTATTCCACGTTCAATCGGCCAAAGAGCCACAAACATGTGGCCGACTACTGGCAACACCACACCAGTACCACCATAGTACTGTGAATGAGCTAAATATAATATAACTGACACTGTGTTTTATTGCAATGCATGTTTCTTTTCAGAATGACTAAATAAATAAAATATATATAAACTAGGGGGCCGGTGACCAATAGGGGATCTCATCAAACATACAAGGGGGACCTAATAAATCTTAATTTAAATGTAAGTGTATATTGCTCAATACTTTTCAGATGGAGTGAGTACTGTAACTAACATATCCAAACCGGTTTTGCTACTTTCCAACACGTGATCCACTGCACTGCCTGTGCATTTAGCTGCGTGATATGATGAAGGACAGACGTTTTTTGTTTCAGTGTTGGATATTTTTTTTATTTCAAAATGAAAATGCATTTTATTTTCTATTTTACTCTGTGCAGTCTGTGCTTAGGCCTATTGGACATAAATGGTAAGAATGGTTTGATTTATGATTCTTCACTAAAGCGTTGATTCTGAAATATTTGATCTTTTCAGGCAACAAACAATCAATTTTAAATGAGATGTTAAATATAAATGAGATGTTAAATATAAATGAGATGTTAAATGATATTATGTTTCACATAATAGAGAGAGGAAGACATATGCGGCTCGGTTATGGTAATCACAGTTGCCGTGTCATAAATACAGCTATTAGCACCTGTAAAGAATGAAACCGCTTTTAATCGCACTCCTTTGACAGTTCTTATTATTTACCTTTAGTGTTCTCAAAGAATATATGAGTTTTGCATATGAAGTCATACGGTGTAGGTGATAGTAGTATGCTTTGGTGCATTTTTTGTTCTCCAACAAGCTTTGCTTGCAGCAAAGTACACACAATTAAACCCTACTTTGGTTAGTGTTGGTTGAAACAACATAGAAAAAGACTTGTGTCTCTTTAAACTATAAATAAAACATTGGTGGGGAAAAAAAAATGGCGACACATCAACAGCTATCCATGTTTCTCGAGGTCTCTGTGTCATCATATGATTGGCTGGACTGCCTGTCTGCTACCGTTGGATCTCTTTCCAATGAATTCTAATGAATTGTTATAATGTTGTGATATCAGATCTCATTGGTTTGGTTCAGGGCAGAACCAATTAGAGAACATAACTTTTTTTTAATGCATGGGAAAAAAAACAACGCCACAGCCATCACTTCCTCTTTAGGATTATGGGTAGTGTAGGCCTTGGGCTATGTTTATAAAAACATTAAAGATTCCTTCTACAAAAACATTTACATGAAATCAACTTGAACATACGTGTTTTTCAGGGAAGAAGTTCATAAAACTGACTTGTACTCTGATGTTGTACATTTGACAGGGATTCATTATTTTGTAGTCTCGCTGGTGTCAAAATCTCAACATTTTAAAATGTTTATGTAATGTTGGGTTAGCTCAGAGACACTGAGAGATGGATTCAAGTGCAGATTAAACGTTTATAAATAGAAAAAAACCCTGAACTGATGCAACCAAACACAAGAAAGGACAACACATGATAATGAACTCAGAAAACACAGGAGCTCATAAACAGGAGCTACAAACTAAAAGACCAAATGACAAAATAAGAGCACTGAGAACAATATGATAAATCAACTTTAATTGTTCATGATTTGATCACACAGTATTTATTGATAGTGTTGTAAATATTGAAAGCATTTATTTTCAATACCGACATTACAAGTTTTCAAAACACTGCACTGGTCACTGGCTTTCATAAAATGGCTGCCAATGATTCAGCAGATTTATCGCTTTATTTATGTGTCTGGGTTTTGTGTTGTATTTTAATATGCCGTCTAACATATTAGCCTTGGCCTCGTTTTAAAATATTCTTTTGAAGATCATGCCAGTGATTCATGTTGATGTTGGTGACTCACATTGTTTCTATGTTTTTTCAGGGATTTGCAAATATTCTTTTTGACAAGGTTTCCTGTTCGCTGTAGTTTTTATTCACAACCTTTTAATATATTTTGTTCCCGGTACTGGTAATATGTTCAGAAACTCACATATAAAAACTAATTTAAACTTAATAATAGCTAATAATAGACAGCAATTAGCCAGAATTATAATAACTTTGGAGTTTTACCCTTTTATCTTGGCAAAATATATTTGACTTTGGTCCTCAGCTGGATATGTACACAAGGTTATTGTCTCTTGTAGAAACTTCATCTTGAATTTGTTTCTTTGTGTGCTTTAGATGTGTTTGCTGATGGTGATGAAGTGAAGTCAGTGTGTGTGATGGAGGGAGATTCTGTCTCTCTACACAGTAATATTACTGACGTACAGAGAGATGATCAGATCCTGTGGATGTTTGGACCTCAAGAGATTCGTATCGCTGAACTCTATAAGCTGAACATTGATATGTTTGACAGTAATGAGACATTTGGAGACAGACTCCAGATGGACAATCAAACTGGATCTCTGACCATCAGAAACATCAGATCTGAACAAACTGGACTCTATAAACTACAGATCATCAGAAACAGAGGAACTTCATACAAGAGATTCAGTGTTTCTGTCTATGGTGAGTAAAGTCCTTTAGTATTTTGCTTTAGTATAATGTACATTATGATATTTCCTGTTGTAGTTTCTCTTTAGTTAAAGTGTATGGCATAATTTTTGTGTCATGTGTTACCTGATGAGTGTGTGTGTGTGTGTGTGTGTGTGTGTATAAGTAGTATTGGTCATATTTTATGCACAGACCACTTACAATCAGAGGTGGACAAAGTTTACTTGAGTAAAAGTAAAAGTACTACTTCTCAAATATTACTCCATTACAAGTGAAAGTTGTAAAAACGTGCTCGATTACTCTCGTAACCTCGGTTCCCTGAGATAAGGGAAATCTGAGCGTCTTTTATAGGCAGATGTGTTATTTTATAAAGGCTTCAGTAATTTTGAGAAAAGGAGTTTTCCCACTGCATCTAGCTAGACGCAATACGACTGACCGGTCGAAAGGGAACAGATTTTTAAAGGGATAGTTCACCCTGAAATGAAAATGTTTTTCTGACATATTTTCTGTTATTTGATAGATACTGAAAAACTGCAAAATCATAAGCATTTTGTCTTTAGTGTGTGTTAGATCAAATAATTTACATTTTTGGTAAATTAGGTTTTACAAAAAAAAAAAAATTATGTTTTAGAATGTAAATAAATAAAAAAATTCTCTCATGTTTTTCAGCTCCTCTGCCCATTCCTGTCATCACCAGTAACTCTTCAAACTGTACATCCTCCTCAAACTGTTCATCCTCCTCAGTGTCCAGATGTGCAGTGGTGTGTTCAGCTGTGAATGTGAGTCATGTGACTCTCTCCTGGTACAAAGGAAACAGTTTATTGTCCAGCATCAGTGTGTCTGATCTCAGCATCAGTCTCTCTCTACCTCTGGAGGTGGAATATCAGGATAACAACACCTACAGCTGTGTGCTCAACAATCCCATCACAAACCACACCACACATCTGGATATGGATCTCTGTAAGCCATCTCAAAGTATGTCAATATCTATCATTAAATATCACATAGATTCAATATTTTCTGCTCCTATTCAAACGGCATAGGTTGCTATTCTGGGTCTATGAAGACAATGTTGATATAAGGCCAAAGTTAATTAACCCCTTTTCATTTTAGAACTTCCAGCTCAAGTCTTTTTTGCATTTATTCTTGCTGCACTTCTGTTTGCAATTGCTGGCGGGGGATATGCTCTCTACTGGAAACGAAAACCAAAAGAACGACACCAAAAGGTACGATTTTCCTTCAGATTCTATATAGCAGGAATAACTGTATTAACACATTAAGTACTTATAGCTGACATTAATAACTGAGAAATAATTATCTTTTTAGGAAATGGCTTTAAATTATGTGCAAATACAGTGGAAACAGCGCAGGCCAGATGTGGTAGAATATGCTGGACCGGATTCTAAAAAGGTAAGATTGATGTACTGTATGATTTATTATAGCTCCATCTATCATTTTTTCCAGCCCGATCTCATGAAAGTGTGTATCTATAGCACGAATTGTATTTGTCGTGCAATTTATATGCAGAAATAACTTTTTACATGCAATTCATGCTATAGATACACATTTCTCGAGATTGTGTTGTTGCTTCGGTGCTGGTGCTTGTTATACTTTAAGTGGGTGTGAAGAGCATTAAAGGAGAGCAAGAATCCCATTTCTCAGCTTTGAAAACTGTTTAATTTACATTTCAGGTTTACATCATGTGAAGACACGACCCGCTGTATCAGTACATCACGCTGTCAACACTTATTTCTCATTTCTTATTTTAAATGATTTCTCTGTTACAGGATGCTGGATTATGAATTACCGCACAGTTGAGAACACAGTTTCTGTGTTTGTTATATTACTTAAAGACTCAATGAGTCTCGGTCTTTATGATCTATTATGAGTCCTGTCTCAATACAGAGGCAGAAGAACAATTGCTAAAGATGTTCAGCAAATATTCCCATATAGGAATGTGTACCAGTAAAGATTGTTTTTCATAGATTATGAATACTTGAACGTACCGCACAGTTGAGAATACAGTTTCTGTGTTTGTTATATTACTTAAAGACTCAATGAGTCTCTGTCTTTATGATCTATTATGAGTCCTGTCTCAATACAGAGGCAGAAGAACAATTACTAAAGATGTTCAGCAAATATTCCCATATAGGAATGTGTACCAGTAAAGATTGTTTTTCATAGATTATGAATACTTGAACGTACCGCAACTGAGAATACAATTTCTGTGTTTGTTATATTACTTAAAGATCAATGAGTCTTCAACTCAATGAGAAATTCAACTAGTTCTTCAACTAGTGTCAAATGAAAGAAAAAATAGGGTATGTTTACCCTGTGAGAAGGGACATTTACAAATGTTCTCTGAAATAGAATAGTTCTCAGACTTTTCAATCAAATCAAAAACAAAGTTTGAGTGCAAACTCAAGAAAATGTAGCCAACATTTCATGGTGGGGCCAATGTAGGTACAATATGGGCTTGATGTATGGGCCCAACATGGGTTTGTTCATGAGTTCCATGGGCCCTATCTGAATTAACCCCAGTATGTTGGCTTCTACTACCCAGGGGCACTTCACAGACCAACTTTCAATTACATTATAGGCTAAATGTTAACAGTACAAACAGCAAGATATTCAACGCTTTGTATTGTTACAACAAAGTTCAAAGTTCTCTGTGTTACCTGGAACGGGGAAAAAACACGTTTATTTTCCAGCAAAAGTGCTCCTGGGTTTTTGTGTAAGCTACTGATTGTAGCCTACTTCCACTTTTTGGTATCCCCAGCCTCAGACAGTCGGATCGACAGAGGGTTATTAACAAAACTGTTGTTGTAAGGGTAGATTTTTTACTGAAAATTGTGTGGTAAAAATACTATGGCAACAGATTTCATACCTGTATGCCACGGCATCTAGTTTCAGGGGTTGACCAGAACTGATAGAACAGCAGAACAGCAGTTTCTATAAGTTTTCCCTCTCCATTTGGCCTAAAACATTATGTTCGTAGTTATCAGTTTAAAATTGAGACTACAAACACAGAGGTTTTTCAGATTTTCCGTTGCGGCAGTCACTCCATATGTTTGAGTCTTTGCGCTGCTTACAACACGCCGCATCCTTCACTGCAAACAGAAAGTTACTCACTCCCACTAAACTTTTACTCATTGAATTCTTGCACCTGGGAACAATACAAGCCGTCCCAATTATGATTAAAAGTTTGCTAAGAAGTATTTCCTACTAAAGCAATCTGCTATTTGACTCTGGTAAGCTTATTCTTAGCAGACTGGTGGGAGTGGCCTTGTATGGCAACATGCCCAGTGCATTATGGGTGTTGAAGTTTTCCTACTTATTTGGCAAAGGGAAGACTTACCACATCCAAGTTTAATTTAAAGCCCATTTTGCAAGTAGTAGTTCCCAGTCTTGGGGAAAGTTACTTTGAAAAGTAATGCATTACAATAGTGCGTTACTCCCTTAAAAAGTAACTCATTGAGTTACATAGTTACTTTTTCTCACCTCGGTTGGGCTTGTTTTTTTGTTGTTTTTTTTGTTGTTTTTTTATAACAAAACAGTTAATGGAAGAATAGGACGCAGGAGAAAAAAGTTTTACCAATACAATTTTTTTTGTAATTTTTGTTCATGGTTTAACTGAATCATCAAAGGTCAGCAGCAAAAGATTGGTCAATAAAGGTAGATTAAATGCATACAAATATTTGTTTTATTTAACATTTAATTACTGGAGGTTTGCATAGCATTCTGATTTTGCATTTAAATGTTAAATTTTTAATTTTTATTCTTTTTGAGGAGTACTGAATCTTTATTGCGCAAGTGAGATTAATAAATACTCACATTTAGTCTAGAACTACAATAACCCTCATGTTCACACACAACGCCTCTGCACTCTCAATTTTTCAATACAGTACAGGAGAGCTGTCAGTCAAATAAATGTGAAAAAGTAACTCAGATATTTGGTTGTAAATTTGAAAAGTAATGCGTTACTTTACTAATTACTTGAAAAAGTAATCTGATTACGTAACTCAAGTTACATGTAATGAGTTACTACCCCCAACACTGGTAGTTTAATGAGCTGTCTTTGTAATGCTCATTATTATTATTATTATTATTGGTATATGCTGCAAATGCTGTGAAATGCTCTCCTATGCAACATTTGAGCAGTTTATTCACTTAGCATTTAGCACATATAATCTAAATCGGAAGCCCCAAAAGGATAATTTGTTTAATATCTTATGCATGTAATTGTTTTTGTGAACCTACAGTTTAATCCATGTAGAGCAGTGGTTTTCAATCCTATGCTGCATTCTAATTAATCTACTTATACTATGCCCTAAAAGTATGTACTATTTTTGTGAAGAAAAAATCTATTCTTTGGTCAATGTAGCACAAGAGTAGATGATTGAGGACATACTACCATGGACATCAGCATCTAAAAAATGTGGGTGGGTCCTCCCCCCAAAAACGGTTAATGGAGTAGATTCCATTTACATTAAGTTCAAAAAGTGTAGGGGTAAGACGCACAGCAGAACATTTTTACGCAAATTGACTGGAGGTTCGAATTCGCCTTTTGCCAAACTCGCTCTACTCCCTTTTCCCATCCCATATCAGATCATAAAGACATTTATTTTCAATGAAAATTAAGAAATATTCAAAAAGTGGAAATAACACATCTAACGTAAGTTTAATAATAAAGTGTTCATCTGTTAGAGGTAGGTGAACAGACATGCGCTGAATTAGAGACGGTAAAAGTCCAATAGCATTGGTCAATAGCAAAGTGGGTGGGTCTTGTCACATACAATGGATCCGACGCCCATGCTACCATGTAATAAATCCTCCAAAATATCAGCCGCCAGAGTGTGAAGGGATCCATACTTTGGAAATTTACCTAAAATAGTAGACCATCATCCATCATTTTGGCATAGTATGCTTAGGGACATACTAATATTAATCTCTCACTATTTAGTATGCACATTGGGATACAAGGTCCAGGACTGAAAACCACATTGTTTAGAGCACACTGTTTTGTTCCATGTATTGTAAACACACAAAACCTGTGTAAACTGTAATGTGTATTGGGTCATTTGTTTGTGAGCTTTATCCAATTGATAATTGATGTGTTGTGACATCCAGCATGATTATTATCCCTAATAAAGCGCTTCTATTAAAAAGGTTTGTGGAAAGGAATGTTTTTGTGTGGGGGTGAACTGAGAAATACTGTATTATACTGAGTGTGCATACTCTGACTTAAAGGTGTCATGAACTGGCTTTTTAAATTTTTTTATCCTGTTGTCTGAGGTCAACTTATGACGTCCGCATGGTTTTTACATTCAGAAACATCATAATGAATCAGTAATAGGCTATTTTCTGCCTTGGTTTTGAGGCTCTCTGAAAAACTGTCGGTTTTGATGGGCGTGCTGCACTGAAGACTTGGAAGTAAACGCTCACTGTTAGGATTGGATAAGATTTGCATGAGCTTCTGCTGAAAACAATCCCGTTTCCATCGATCAGTTCACATGCGCTTCATTTCACCGTGTTCAGCCTCAACATCTGGGGTTTACTTTAGCATAAAGAGTCAAACATAATCAGTGCAGAGAGAATGTTTAATCATGTGCCACTACAGCCCAAACATATCAAGAACAAAAGATCAAATCTGAAACTCAGAAGATCATCATTAAACCCCTGAGCTGTCAGATTACAGATTACTTTCTCAAGAGCTCCATCTGCTGTCTAGACATGAGCCACATTATACAGACAGAGATAATACTGACAGCATTCATGTTTTACATCACCACACCTTTCTTCAGAAAAATAAAAACTTCATATAAATGTGTCACATTCAGAAATAATACTGACAGCATTAAAGCTGCACTATGTAAGTTTTCTGTCCACTAGAGGTCGCCTGTTCAAAACAAAGGTGTATTTGATGACTGCACGTTTGAGCTCAAACATGGGTCATGTGGTCTTCAGCTCAGACTCTTGGGTCATGTGGTCTTCAGCGCAGACTCTTGGGTCATGTGGTCTTCAGCTCAGACTCTTGGGTCATGTGGTCTTCAGCTCAGACTCTTGGGTCATGTGGTCTTCAGCTCAGACTCTTGGGTCATGTGGTCTTCAGCTCAGACTCTTGGGTCATGTGGTCTTCAGCTCACAGCCGGTGGGAAAGAATCGGGATAGGACTCGGGCAGAAATCATGTTGATGATGTGATTATTAACATTACTGTAGTCTGAAGCAGAGCAGGACCGAGTGTTGTGGAGCGATTGTTAATAAGATGAACGCAACACACGCCTCGCGAGCAGCGGGACTTTTATTATGCCACAGTCGCCACTTCCGCTCCTCCGCTCATGAGTGTGTGTAACGCAGTTCTGTTGATCATATTAGACTCATCTGAGTGTGTTGATGATGGGATGGCGTTACTCTGTGCGTTCTCTCGCCGCTGCTATGACACTTGTTCACACTGCAGTGAGAGGAAAGCGCTTCTGCAGAATAAAAACGCAAACTAACGCGGATATGATGTCATCAACAGGCCACGCCCTCACACGTCCTGGTTCCTCAAGTAAAATACCATCTCACCATTTACAAATAGTCAGAAACATTTGGGATATTGAGTACTCAACAAAATACACAACACTGGCCAAGAGGTGTTTGGATATTTTCCTCAAAAAATTTTACATAGTGCAGCTTTAGTTTAATGTTTTACATTACAACACCTTCCTGATTTATTGATCTTGTCTTTAGTATAGAGCAAGAGTTTTGAAATAATTTCCTCAAAGGCCGTCTTTTAAAACCTTTGAAAGACACACAGACGGTGTAGTTATGATCATACACCAGCAGAAGCTAATGTAGTCATGCTAACCCAAACCATAGAGAGCCAAAGCCAGCAGATGGAGCCACACACACACACACACACACACACACACACACACACACACACACACACACACACACACACACACACACACACACACACACACACACACTGAACACATGTGTCTTTGGCATGTCTTTCTATCGGTTGTGTGTTCTTCAACAGTCGTGTGGTCTTTCTTCATAAAGATTCAATTCTTTTTATAAATTGCTTTAAATGAAATGCTAAAATTCAGTCATTTATAGCCAGCAGAGCTAGAATCAGTGCATTTGTGCTTTAACGCTGAGTTTTGAGCTTCATCCTGACATGATCTGTCATAAACTGATCTGATAACTCAGACTGAATGATCATCTTCTGAATACACCGTCTGACCCCGTCCATCCTCCGCCTGTAATGAAACACACTTTTAGAGATGATGTCATTACTCCATTCACAGAAGAAAACAAGCAAGAACCATTAAATACAGATAAAAAAGAAAAAAGTGTGTGTGTGTATGAGGTGTGTGTGTGTGTGGGCATGTTTTTGTGAAATATCAGGACACAAATGTGTATAATGACATGGGTATTACAAAAAGAGGGTGAAATATGAGGACGTTCCCCATGTCCTCACTTTTCAAAATGCTTATAAATCACAGAATGAGGTTTTTTTCACAGAAAGTGAACTGCACAGTCTCCTGTGAGGGCTAGGTTTAGGGGCAGGGGCAGTGTGTGTGTGTGTGTGTGTGTGTGTGTGTGTGTGTGTGTGTGATGGGTAGGTTTAGGGGCAGTGTAAGGGGATAGAAAATACGGTTTGTACGGTATAAAAACCATTACGCCTATGGAATGTCCTCACATTTCACAAAAACAAACAAACATGTGCGTGTGTGTGTGTGTGTGTGTGTGTGTGTGTGTGTGTGTGTGTGTGTGTGTGTGTGTGTGTGTGTGTGTGTGAGTGTGTATGAGGTGCGTGTGTGAGTGTGTGTGTGTGAGTGTATGAGGTGTGTGTGTGTGTGTGTGTGTGTGTGTGTGTTTAATTCTATAATATCATGTATATAAAAGTAAACTGTACTAGCGTAGCTTTAGCTTTATAAGAGATGTAGTGGTGAGAATAACAAGCGTGTCTTACCGTATCCAGAGCTCTGTGTTTAATAACCGTCACATCAGTGTAATCAACCTCTCCTTCATTAGTCTGAGCTGTTTAATAATCATTTATAAAACTAAAATGGTGGTTATGAGATTGTGTCATTTCTGAGACAGCAGATCAACATGTGGCCAGCAAATCTTGCTCAGGTTCTCCTCCACATTAAACATAACTTATGCCCTATAGCTAACAGATTCATGTTCTACAAATGCTGTGGGAACATTGATTCAATATAACGGCCCTCTCTCTCCCTCAGATAACGTTCCACATTTATGCTGGGGATGATTTATGGTATAGGTTTTTATTATCTCATACATCGATTTTGTAACTATTGTAAGTGTAACCATAACCAAATATTGTCATTAAACCCTTTCAATTACAAATACTGTGCTTACTAGTTTTAATTTTGATATAAACCCATTTGTGGTGCTCACTGTAGAGCCAAATTAAACGGCTGCAGATTCCTATAGAATGAGTCAAAGAAGATCCAAACCTGTGGAAACATGTCCTATCGTGCAGGAGAACTGCAGTAACTGCTGGAGTAACAGACTAAAGCAAACCGGTTTTAATATGTTTACTAGATGGAAGAACTCTCTTCATTATTAGGGTTTGTTATGTTAAAAGCTCTCAGACTGGATTCTTTTAGGGTAGCTGAGAAAATTGTACAAGAAAAGTGATTAAATTATAAAAGCTCCATAAAGTGAAATGAAGTTGTTTATTCTGTTGAATTACATTCAGTTCAATATTCATGAAATAATAAATGCTGGAATACAGTAAATACACAAACACTGAGGAATCTGTAGCTCTAGCATCAGTTCAGGTCTGGACAGGTTTTTCTCTGAGATTGTGAAGCTGTTATTGAATCTTCCGCAGATCATTGTAGGACATTAACTGAAGATAACTCAATGAAATGGCAGTGCTAATAAATAACTAAAAAATACTTTTTTACATTCAAACACAGATTTTACATTTGAAATGGTTAATGATACTAAAGTGAATGTAGTAATTAGGCATGTGCCGGAATCAAATTTTCATGTTGTGATTAATTGCTGAAGCTTTTATCGTGGTATATGGTATTATCACAATATTGAAATAAGTTGCAAAAAAAGTGTTGTCATACTATAACAAGGCAAGGCAAGGCAAGTTTATTTGTATAGCACATTTCATACACAGTGGCAATTCAAAGTGCTTTACACAGAAATGAAATAAAAATATTACAGTTATAATAGGAATTAAAAGAAATAAAAAAATAAAGAAAATATTGAAAGATAAAAATAAAGAGTATAATTAAAAATAAAAATAAAAACAGGGTTAAATTTAAGCATATAAATTAAAATGCAAGCAGTTCGGACAAAGCATGTACAGTGGCACAGTGCTCATTCAGTAAATGCACAGCTGAACAGATGTGTTTTGAGTCTGGATTTGAAAGTGGCTACTGTTGGAGCACATCTGATCTGTTCAGGAAGCTGGTTCCAGCTACGGCTGGCATAATAGCTAAAAGCAGACTCTCCTTGCTTTGAGTGAACCCTTGGTATTTCTAATTGACTTGATCCTGATGATCTGAGTGATCTGTTGGGTTTGTATTTAATCAGCATATCTGCAATGTATTGAGGTCCTAGGTCATTGAGAGATTTATATACAAGTAATAGCACTTTAAAATCGATCCTAAATGTAACTGGAAGCCAGTGTAAAGACCTGAGAACTGGTGTGATATGGTCATATTTTCTGGTTCTGCTCAGTATCCTGGCAGCAGCGTTCTGTATGAGCTGCAGCTGTCTAATGGTCTTTTTGGGAAGGCCGGTGAGGAGACCATTACAATAGTCCACCCTACTGGTGATAAAAGCATGAACGAGTTTCTCTAAGTCTTGCCTGGAAACAAAGCATCTAATTCTTGATATATTTTTGAGATGATAGTAAGCTGATTTAGTTATTGCTTTGACATGGCTACTGAAACTCAGGTCTGACTCCAAAATCACACCAAGATTCCTGACTTGATTTTTTGATTTCAGGCCTTTAGCCTCAAGATATGCATTCACCTTGAGAATTTCATCTTTGTTTCCAAATGTAGTAATTTCAGTTTTGTCTTTGTTTAACTGAAGAAAGTTTTGGCACATCCAACTGTTAACTTCATCAATGCATTTACATAGAGAGTCAATGGGGCTGTAGTCATTAGGTGATAGGGCTAAGTAGATCTGGGTGTCGTCAGCATAGCTGTGGTAAGCCATTTTGTTATTTTTCATTATTTGGCTCAGTGGCAGCATATACAGGTTGAATAGGAGTGGAGCAAGAATTGACCCTTGTGGGACTCTGCATGTCATGGATGTCCACTCAGACTTATGGTCACCTATACTCACATAATAACCTCTCCCTTCTAAGTATGACCTGAACCATTTGAGGACCATTCCAGAAAGCCCAACCCAATTTTCTAGCCTGTCAAGAAGTATGTTGTGGTCAACAGTGTCGAATGCAGCACTGAGGTCCAGTAGTACCAGAATTGATGTTTTGCCTGTATCTGTATTGAGGCGAATATCATTTATTATCTTAATGAGGGCCGTCTCTGTGCTGTGATGCGGTCGGAAACCAGATTGAAAATTGTCAAAGTATCCGTTTGAGCTTAAGAATTTGTTCAGCTGACTGAAAACAACTTTTTCAATGATCTTGCCTATGAAGGGGAGATTTGAGATTGGTCTGTAGTTGCTCAATATGGAGTTATCCAGATTTCTCTTTTTCAGGAGAGGCTTAACTACTGCAGTTTTAAGGGAGTTTGGAAAAGTCCCAGAAAGAAGTGAGGCGTTTACCACTTCTAGGAGATCTGCTTCTAAACAGTTAAACACACTTTTGAAAAAAAGAAGTGGGGAGTGTGTCAAGGGCGCAGGTTGATGTTTTAAGGTGCTGTACCGTTTCTTCTCAAATTTTACCATCAATTGCTTCGAAATCAGTCATAGTAACTTTCTGAGGCTGTGGTCTGATCTGATTCACCCCAGAGAAACTCAAGGATGTGCTGATCGCATTTCTGATATTAATGATTTTCTCGGAGAAGAAGGAAGCAAACTCACTGCATTTGCTGTCTGAGAGCATTTCACTGGGAATGTGACTCGGAGGGTTTGTTAGTCTCTCTACAGTAGCAAAAAGAGTGCGTGTGTTGTTTATGTTTCTGTTTATAATATTTGAAAAGAAGGTCTGTCTAGCTTTGCCTAGTTCCACATTGAAAGCACGAAGACTGTCTTTATAGATCTTATAATGGACTACAAGTTTTGTCTTTCGCCACATGCGTTCCGATTTCCTGCATTGTCTTTTCATTAATTGCACTGCTGTTGAGTTTCTCCAGGGTGCTTTTTGTTTGCCACTCTTTTTCCTGGCTTTTACAGGAGCAATATCATCAATTACACCCTTAACTTTTGAGTTAAAAGAGTCAAGGAGAAAATCAACAGAGTCTGCAGATATGCTTGGTGTTAGAGATATAGCCTTCATAAACAGCACACTAGTGTTCTCATTTAAGCATCTCTTTTTGATAGAGACAGATCTAGTTTCAATGGCAGGAGAGATTGATATATCAAAGAAAATACAGAAATGATCAGACAGTGCTACATCCTTAATAACTATTGATGAAATATTTAGACTCTTATTGATAAGTAAATCTAGAGTGTGTCCACGATCATGTGTGGGTCCGTGTACATGTTGTGTCAAATCAAAAGTGTTAAGAACAGTCATGAGATCTTTTGTTGTACTGGATTCAGCATTGTCAATGTGAATGTTAAAATCCCCAGCAATAGCAAAACAGTCATACTCAGATGAGATTGCTGATAACAGCTCTGTAAAGTCATCAATAAAGGCCGGAGAATATTTCGGAGGCCTATAAATAATGATAAGCAGGATGCGTGGTGCACCTTTTAGCACAATGCCCAGATATTCTAGAGACAAATAGTCACCAAATGATACTTGCTTACATTGATAAACATCTTTAAATAGAACAGCGACCCCTCCACCCCTTCTGACTGGTCTGCAGACACTCATAAAAGTAAAGTTAGGAGGGGCTGTTTCATTGAGGACTGTTGCACTGTAGCTGTCTTCTAGCCATGTTTCATTTAGAAGCAAAAAATCTAGGTTGTTTGTGGATATTAAGTCGTTGACTAGAAATTATTTGTTTTTAAGTGAACAGATGTTTAAGAGTGCTAACTTAACAGTATTAATTTAAATTTTTTCCCCCACAGTAATCTTAGTTTGTCAATTAACAGGCAGCAGATTCGATGGGTTTGCCATACGGCCTGAGAAAGCCTTGGACTTTCTATCACGTAACAGAACAGAAATAGAGAAAGATACAGACGCACTGGGTTCACGCTTGTTTTGTAAACATTTGATAAGATTGCTGTTGACGTTGCGAGGACCCAGAACACGTCACTGAGAGCTGGTATCAGTTGTTTTTGGTGCAGATGGAGGAGGGTGTGTGCCCTGGCGTTGTGACCGAAGAAATCTCACAGGAGGAGGGGCAGAGCGAGCTGGGCCTACAGTCTTTGGTGGTTGTGGGGCTTGACGCTTTTTGGTTGATATCTTGGGGCTCGCAGCGATCGAGTATGATTGTCTGTTTCCAGTATAAACAAAATCCATTTTCTCTGTGAAGCTCAGAAGTGGGGATGCTGTAGAGCGGAATAACATGTCTGGTGAGGGGGGCTGTTTCTCTGGTGTTACCGGAAACTGCAATGTTATCGTCCGGTTCAAGGCGTGATATAGACATTTCTTCCAGCCTATTGCTTATACCACATATAAGTTGTAAAAGTTCACCAGTCTCACCCCTGATGGTCCCCATTTTTACCAGTGCCTCCACAGACTCCACAGTATGGGCTGAGATGTTACTGTTTAGTGGCTCGATCTGTGTCACTTGGAGCAGTTCTAATCCGTCACAGTGTATCTGTGGTGAGCTCTGAGGGCGGGGCTCAGCTGGGAGTGTGTCCATGAGAAGTGGTTGTTGTGGCTGCGTGGTGTTATCATTGTCCTTGTGGGGTGTATCAACCGCATGTCCATTCAGATGCTGAAATGAAGTCCTGTGATCGTCCATACTCTGTACTGGTGTGTGTGTGCCATCCAGGTTGAGTGGGTTAGCACACACAGCTGAAGGATGATGAAGGGAAAAATAAATATTGTCCTTTAGCACTCTTGCACCGAGTTTGTTTGGGTGGAGGCCATTTGATGTAAACAGTTGTCTCTGACTCCAGAAGAGATTAAAATTGTCGATAAAGTTCACTCCCTTCATGTTGCAGGTTTTTTGCAGCCATGTATTAAGCCCAAGTAGCCGTGAGAACCTATTTGTTCCTTTTGCTGGAAGTGGTCCACTGATGAACGGCTGAACTTTCAGTTTTCTAAGTGTTTCAAAAAGTTCATTAAAATCCCTCTTTAGGAGTTCTGACTCCTCTCTCTGAATATTGTTCTTTCCCACATGAATGATAAGTCGATTTGCAGTCTTATGTTTCATCAGAATGTTCTTAAGTTCCCTGTTTACATCAGAAACTGTTGCTTGTGGAAGGCAGCATGTAGTTGTATCCCTGCTGCTAATGTTTCTGATTGTGGAGTCGCCCACTATCAGAGTCCTGGGCTCGGCTGCACTCTGAGCTGAGGGCCGCTGTCTGCTTGACCTTGAGCGCCTGTTAGCATTAGTGTTAGCTGCGGGCTGATTCAATCTGTGTTCGGTCACATTTATCACGTTTGGGGATTCCTCACCCACATTCATTAGCACTTCAAATCTGTTTTCAAGATGTATATTTGGTGGTAGAAAACTAGTGTTTGCAATCCTTGTGTCTGGGGTAGAGCATGCTACTGCGGCAATATGTGATGCTCGTGACAATCTGACGTCTCGAGTGCCTTTGGGTCTTGCTCCCTGTTTGTTCCATCAATTAGTGTGTTGATCAGTTACTTGTTTCTCTACATGTTGAGTAGCACTACATTTATGGGACTCACCGGCAGTGTGCAGAGGGCGATCATGATGAAGCTCTGCTGTGTGATTCGTCTGGTTGGATGGTTCCGCAAATAACTTTGTTTCAAGAACTGCAATCCTTTGTAAAAGTCTGTGGCAGTTTGTGCAGCAAGTAGATTCTAGAAGAGGCATTTTCTTATCCTTTTGAATGTAGGCAGCTGTGTTTTCCCTTCTCCGGAATGTAAGCTGAAGGCAGTGGGAGGCTGGTCGGTTGAAATATTCCGCTTTTTGTTAAGGAATTCAGTCACCAGAGTTTCTAATTTTATCATTGGAGTCAAGCTTTGTCGTTTGAGCAATGTGCTGATTTGCTGAAGTTGTAAAATATAGAAGCGATAGAGCAAAGCGCGGAGCAGTAAGCAAGAGCGTCCAAACAGTAGCGAAGCAGGAAGTAGATTCCTGATATAACTACAAAATACTTTTTTACAATCTGCTTCAGACTCATATTTTACATTAGAAATGGTTAATGATACTAAAGTGAATGTAGTAATACTAGATATACATCTACAGGTTAAGTTATCACAACGAGCTGCATATTAATTGTTAACATTAAATTGGCTGAATATGAAACTATGGTTCTAAATTCATCCGTTTCCCTCAGAACAATATTCGGGTCATGAGCCATCCGTTGAGAAACACTGCTCTAAACTGCAGTGCGATTGCAGTAATTTTGCTCCTTAGCTCATAACACTTGAGTACACAATATCATCTCCTCCAGCAGGTGCCTGTGAGGAAACACAAACACACAATCAGGAGCAGTGATGATGAACAGCGACAGATGCAACACTGGAGAAAGATAAATCTTTCAGAGAATAAATTGCAGACAGAAAGTCCGTCACAAAAGCTGGTCTATGATTATTAAAGTTGAAAGTAAGATGTTCTGCTCCCGAACTGTCGTTACGACCTAAAACTTGACTCTAGAAAACCAAAATAAGATGTCCATCCATCCCAATCTCACACAGTGCCACTTCTGATCACAGATCGAGTCTGTCTGGGGTTTCCTAAAATCAGAATCCAAATCACTGAACGAGAGTTCACACATCCCTCCAAACTGACACATGACAAAACCATCCAGACATTCAAAATATAAAGAAACCAAAGGGAGCAGAACATCCCACAATGGAGAGGTCTATGAAGAGTGAAGCGAGTCTCGATCTGGAACATGTATGGCATGATCTGCACACACACACACACGGGTGATCATGCACAGATCATGATGAAGTATATGCACACTACAAACTTTCACAAATCATTTTACACACGACACAGTAAAGCAGCGAAGACAACAGCAGTAACATATAAAGAGCGAATGTCACCGGTGCAGGCCGGGGCGGACTCGGATGACCAGCCGCCCCTGACTCCAGACACCACCGTGAGGAGCCGACACCACAGGCACGCAACAAACGGACAAAGGAGGAGGCAAGTAATTGAGTTCAAAAATAATAGTCTTTATTGAATGATAATCAACTTGAGGAAAGAATGAGCAACTCCTGTCTTCTCAGGCTATTGGACCAGAGTAGCCGCTGGAACGATTTTCCACTGTCTTCGGGGGACAATGGAGCGATAGTGGCTAGGAAGGCTTACTCCACGGCGTTGCTGCACATCTGCAGGACTCAAACGGTAAGTAACAGGTAATGTTCACTTTCTCAACAGCAGATTCTCTTATCAGGAAGTGAGAGGGAAATTTTGACTTTAAAACTCACTTCACAGCATTGCTGCACATCTGCAGGACTCAGTCAGTAGGTAACAGGTAAGGTTTCTTCTCTTAACAGCAGTTTCTCTTATCAGGACGTGAGAGGGGAATTGTGACTTTAAAACTCACTTCACAGCGTTGCTGCACATCTGCAGGACTCAAACAGTAAGGAACAGGTAATGTCTCTCCTCTCAACAGCAGATTCTCTCATCAGAACATGAACGGGAAATTGTGACTTTAAAACTTACTTCACAGCGTTGCTGCGCATCTGCAGGACTCAGACGGCAGGTAACAGGTAAGGTTTCTTCTCTTAACAGCAGATTCTTTTATCAGGACGTGAGAGGGGAATTGTGTCTTTAAAACTCACTTCACAGCGTTGTTGCACATCTGCAGGACTCAGACGGCAGGTAACAGGTAAGGTTTCTTCTCTTAACCGCAGATTCTTTTATCAGGACGTGAGAGGGGAATTGTGACTTTAAAACTCACTTCACAGCGTTGCTGCACATCTGCAGGACTCAAACAGTAAGGAACAGGTAATGTCTCTTCTCTCAACAGCAGATTCTCTCATCAGAACATGAACGGGAAATTGTGAGTTTAAAACTTACTTCACAGCGTTGCTGCGCATCTGCAGGACTCTTCCCTCAACATCAGACACTTTCATCAGACACTAGCGAGAGGCTCAATAGGCAGCCTTACCAGCGATGTTGTACATCTTCAGAGCTCCATCAATACGTATAACAGTTCAGACTTTTCCACAGCCATACGGTTCTTCACGAGGCTTGTAATTTCAGAGAGAGAGAGGGTTAACAGGAGCCTTCAATGAGGGATTACTTCACGACAATACTCAGTGGAAGAGAGAATAATACAAAGCATTACTTCACCAGTTCAGTTGTATCGTTCTGGAATTTGGATGGGGACAAGTAGATCATTTCACAAGAATGGAAGCAGGCGTTGGGAGACTCTTCTCAGCATAGCACACAGCACTCGTGTTCACTACAAATCCACAGCATTAATTCAGCGTGCATCAGGTAAGGCAAACAACTGCAAATCACTCACACAGTAGGGCTGATCAGAAGCCTCGCTTCATCCATGCATTTGAATGGGAATATTCAACTCTCAATTCCTCTCCAGCGTCTCTGAAACAGATGTCCTCCTCAATAGTAAATTTCACATTCACAGTCTTTTCTTCCAGCTTTACATTTGATTCAACGATGTAGTTAATTCACTTATCTTTCTCTCTTCCTCTTCCGGCACAGATCCAAGCAGCAGTTCAATCCAGTAATATTCCACAAGCAGCTCTAAACGACAGCGTCCAATGTAAGCACTCAACCAGGAGATCTTCTACCCCAAGACACAACGACAGAGACCCAGTCAAACAGCTGATTAACTGGACACCGATTGACTTTTACCAGCTCGACCTCAACCCTGACCTCCTTCTTCTCTTCTGAATGGCTCTTTTATCCTCCTCTTGTGAAGCGGAAAGCCTGTGCAAACACCGCTCCTCTCTCTCTCACACCTGCCGTGCATCAGCAGTAATTAGGTTGGACAATATCTCTGCTGCACCCGGAACCGGAGTGAGGTGTTACACCAAAATAATTCCCCTCGGGGAAAATGGAAAGAAAGAAAGATTCCGCTTTTCCCAGCATTTTGTCACCCGTGACATCCCCCCCTGCCAATCGGTTCTAGTCCCTAGAACCGGTCTTTCTAATGCCAGTCGCCATATCTCTCAGGTGGCTGTCCTCGGGTGTCCCGCTGGGACCGTCGGGGTGGCGTGGGTGGAGCCACTCGGGCCTCCACTTCGGGGTTCCCTGGGACTATTGCCCACCCTATCATGGGCACATTGGGGGCAGGCGGCGCACACTGTGTTTCAGCCGCGGGCTGTGGATAGTTCGGACATGGACGGAGCAAATTTCGATGAAGTACTCGTATGGGTCCCGGCTTCCCCTCAGGCCGTACCGAGTAGACTGGAGCATCAGGCCCCTGTCGGTGTTCCACCACATATGGTGTCGATTCCCAACGATCATGGAGCTTTCCTTTCCCTGGACGTCGGTTGTCCCTTACCAGCACTCGATCTCCAGGCAGTAAAGGGGCTTCTCTGGCAGTTCGATCATACAGTCGCTTGTTCTTAGCTGCTGCAGCACTCAAATGGCCTGAAACTCGCTTGTAGGCATTTAGTAATTGTTGGTGGGGTCGATTTACCCAGTCCGTGGTGTTGTACTCTCCTTCGGTGGCCTCGGTGCCCAGGAGCAAGTCTACAGGTAGACGTAGATGACGCCCAAACATGAGATAAGAAGGGGCATACCCGGTGATGCTGTGCACACTATTGTTATAGGCTTGTAGTAACGTAGGGAGGCTCTCGGCCCATCGACACTGTTGCTCACTCTCCAACGTTCCCAATAGCCCCAACAGGGTCTGATTGAATCTCTCGCACCCTCCGTTACCTTGGGGGTGATACGAAGTCGTGTGTGTCTTTCGACAACCATAGAGATGGCTCAGCTCCTGTATGACTCGGGACTCAAAATTTGGACCTTGGTCCGAATGGAGGATCTCTGGACAGCCGAACGGCTGTATTACTGTTCTCCAAAGGGCATTGGCTGTAGTTGCTGCCGTCTGGTCTACAGTGGGGACGGCCCAGGCGAACTTGGTAAACAGATCGGTCATTACCAGGATATTTTGATATCGATCTGCGGGTCGCCCTAGGGTCAGGAAGTCAATCCCTATGATGTGTAGAGGCGCCTTCGGCCGAAAGGGAACCAGTCGGGCTCGAGGCTCCTCCCGGCGTTTAAACAGCGTGCACCGTGGACAACTCTGAACAAACTCGTCAACTTTCTTCTCCATCCCTGACCAGTAGAAATACCTCCTCAGCAGTGACAAAGTCTTTCTTGGCCCTGATGGCCAGCATGGGTGTGATAGGCAATCAACAGCTCTTGGACTTGGTCCTCTGGGACCACCACTTGATACCTGGTTTCCTGAGTTCTTGGATCTCGCAGTGAACGACAGATTACCCCTTCTCTGATCCGCAATCTCTTCCACTGTTTCAGGAGCTGTTGTACTCCCACTGTCTGAGCCTGCCTTTCCTCGGCTCGCAGCCTGAATCCCCGCCTGAGATGCGAGGCGACCTGACACAGGTCTTCATCTCCCTGCTGTAATCTTCTCCACCGTCCGGGGTCCCATCCCCAACTGGACGGAACATCCCCCTGGGTCCCGGGAGCTTCCACGACCGCCACCAACAATTCATCCTCTTGACCAGGGGTATCGAGGTGCGTTTGGCCATCTCTCTGAATGGCTGGGAGTCTGGACAATGCATCAGCATTCGCGTTTTCTCTGCCAGGTCGATACTTAAGCCAATAGTCATAATTAGCAAGCTGAGCCACCCACCGCTGCTCCACTGCTCCCAACTTGGCAGTCTGCAAATGGACTAGAGGATTGTTGTCCGTGATCACAGTCACCTTAACTCCCCACAGGTAGTCTTTGAATTTCTCGGCCATGGCCCATTTCATGGCTAGCAACTCTATCTTGAAGGAACTGTAGTTTGCTGCGTTCCGCTCTGCAGGGTGTAAACTTCGACTGGCATAAGCAATTACCTTCTCCACTCCTTGTTGCTCTTGGGCTAGTACCGCCCCCAATCCTGCATTGCTGGCATCGGTATACAGGAGAAACGGCTGAGTGAAGTCTGCATAGGCTAGGATAGGAGCCCTCAGAAGTTCCTGCTTCAGATTTTGAAAGGCTGTTTCACATGCTGAGTCCCATTGCACCGTCGATGAACTTTTGCCACGGGAACGTCCAGTGCCAGCAAGAAGCTGGTTCAATGGCTTAGCAAGCCCAGAGAATCCTTTAATAAATCGTCGACAATATCCTACGAAGCCTAGGAAGGACCGCACTTGTCTCACTGTTCGTGGGGGTTCCCAGCCTTGGACTGCTGCAACTTTCTCTGGATCAGGGGATATACCGGCAGCGCTGACTCGATGTCCCAGGAATTGTACCTCTTTGCGAAACAACTGGCATTTTTCTGGTCTCAACTTTAGCCCATATCTCTCCATGGCCCGGAAGGCATTCTCCAAGTGATGCAGGTGGGTTTGAAAGTCAGGGGAAAAAACGATTACATCGTCTAAATAGACCAGCGTGGACTCGACTAGTTGCCCTCCCAGGCATCGCTGCATAAGTCGCTGGAAGGTCGCGGGGGCGTTGCACAAACCGAACGGCATCCGGTCCCACTCGAATAGCCCGAACGGTGTGGTGAAGGCAGTTTTCTCTCGGTCGCAGTCATCCATCTGTACTTGCCAGTATCCGCTGGCCAGATCCAAGGTTGAATACCATGCTGCTTGAGTCAAACTCGTGAGTGAGTCTTCGATCCGCGGCAATGGGAATGCATCTTTCTTAGTCACACTATTGAGCTTGCGGTAGTCGACACAGAATCTCCAGGCTCCCGTTTTCTTCTGTACTAGGACAATCGGGGCTGCCCATGGGCTACTACTTTCTCGAACAATCCCTCCATCTAGCATCCCTTTTAGCAGAGCGCGGACTTCAGTGTAGAGAGTGGGGGGCACCGGACGGTACCGCTCCCGACTAGGTGTTGCTTCTCCGGTGGGTATTTGGTGCTTAATCACTCCTGTACAGCCATAGTCTTCCTCATGGGTTGAGAACACATGTTTCCACTTCTTCAGGAGCTCCTGGAGCTGTAACACTTGTCCTTCCTCCAGGTCCTCACCCTTCAAAGACTCCCCCATCAAATGGGTCGGCATTTCCCCTCTCACAGGGCCTGAACTGGCCTCCACTGGACGGACGGCAACTTCTACCACCGCAGGGCTCACCTGCCTGAAACAGACATCTTGTTGCTCTTGGACTTGGACAGGACGGACAGATGAAACTCGAACCAGACGTTGGTGCCGACGAAGGAGTACTGGGTAGGGATGGGCGTTTCGCACCTTCACTGAAACTCGCCCTCGTCGTATGACCGCTAGCCCATGGGCTACTTCGATGGGTTGACAATCTTCATGGAGCTCTACCAGGACACAGTTACCTGACTCACGGGGTCCAGCAGGCACTCGGACTCAGAGAACAGCCTCGCTCCGGGCTGGAACAGACAGAGCGTACCGGCAGGTGACTCGACCGATATCTTCCCGCTCTTGCACCTGACTTGCTGCATGGACTCTTCGGCAATCGGCCAGGATCTGGTCCCAGTCCTGCCTTGCTGCTAACGGGGACGTTCGGGCCGGTCGGCCTTTAAACAGCTCTTCCCAGCAATCCAGAATGACATTCATCCCTAGCAGTGCTCGATGGAGACCCAAGCAGTGGTCTCGAACAATGACAACACCCTTATGGTGGACAGGGACCCCTCGAACTAGAAAGTCTACCACGATGTACCCAGTGTAAGGAATATCTAATCCATTCGCTCCACGTAATGTGAGTCTTGAAGTTTCCGTCCTGTGAAGCCGATGATCCGCGAATAACTCCAGAGCCAGACTCTCTGAAAACAAGGTGACCTGAGAACCTGTATCGACCAGACAATTAATCTTCATTCCATTAACTTGAACTTCCACGGTGGGGCAACGCCCAACCCAGTCGTCTCTCATCACCGGAACAGAACAAGGGTCTCTTGAAGGGGTCCCGGCCACTTGACCCACAGTGACCGGTGGGACTAAAAACCCCCTTGAGAACTTCGACGACGGTCGCATTGGCGACTGATGTGTCCCGGATTTCCACAATTGATACAGATAGGTCGACCCTGGTGGTCCCACTGAAACCGGGGGCCCGTCGGACGTGGAGGGCGGCGTACAGGTCCTTGCCCCTCATCTGAATATGATCTTCCTCGCATCATCGGTCCACCCTCGACTCGACCGCGATGAAGCTCACTCAAAAGACTCCGAGACAACTCTGCCATCTGTCCCTTAACATCCTCCAGTAATTCTGTCCTCAATTTCTGCTTCCACTCATTTGACTCAACAGGCGCGGGTACTGTGGCGCTGCTGACCGCCACACGAACTGGTGTCCGAGTCATCTCTCCCTGATCCGACTCCAACGCCAAGGCCTCTTGTCGAAGAGCCTCAAAAGACATAGTGGGGTCTCGTCGAAGCTGAAGCCGTATGCCCTGGCGCACCGGTCCTTCATGCAGCCCCAAAACAAACTGGTCTCTCAATAAGCCATCTCCTTCTCCCAGTCCATTATCTTGTCGACCTTTCAGCCGGCCAAACTGCTCTCGCAGTTTCAGGGAGTATGCTCGCAGAGTCTGCTGAGGCCCCTGCTGACAGTTAAAGAACTGGGCACGAAGAATGGCTACCGGGGTAGAATCTCCATATACTCCAAACAAGAAATCAAAGATGTTCTTCGCAGTGGCCCGCGTGGCTTCTGATGCAGCAAGAACTTCTCTTTTAGCTTCTCCTTCTAACGATCCTAGCACAAACTGTACCTTTTGTGATGCGCTCAGTCCTTGTAATCCAGCCAGATATTCTGTCTGCGCTTTCCAGTCCTGAAAACTCAGCTCCGATCCTGGTCCTCCATAGCGTTGTGCCCAAGGGGCTCCCATCATGATGGGCATTACTTGCGAGCGAACTGGTGGGACCTCTTCATCCGCCATCGCATACCTGTGGCCGCTACAACTCACGGTGGCAACCCTGCCGATTTACGCCAAATTGTGTCACCGGTGCAGGCCGGGGCGGACTCGGATGACCAGCCGCCCCTGACTCCAGACACCACCGTGAGGAGCCGACACCACAGGCACGCAACAAACGGACAAAGGAGGAGGCAAGTAATTGAGTTCAAAAATAATAGTCTTTATTGAATGATAATCAACTTGAGGAAAGAATGAGCAACTCCTGTCTTCTCAGGCTATTGGACCAGAGTAGCCGCTGGAACGATTTTCCACTGTCTTCGGGGGACAATGGAGCGATAGTGGCTAGGAAGGCTTACTCCACGGCGTTGCTGCACATCTGCAGGACTCAAACGGTAAGTAACAGGTAATGTTCACTTTCTCAACAGCAGATTCTCTTATCAGGAAGTGAGAGGGAAATTTTGACTTTAAAACTCACTTCACAGCATTGCTGCACATCTGCAGGACTCAGTCAGTAGGTAACAGGTAAGGTTTCTTCTCTTAACAGCAGTTTCTCTTATCAGGACGTGAGAGGGGAATTGTGACTTTAAAACTCACTTCACAGCGTTGCTGCACATCTGCAGGACTCAAACAGTAAGGAACAGGTAATGTCTCTCCTCTCAACAGCAGATTCTCTCATCAGAACATGAACGGGAAATTGTGACTTTAAAACTTACTTCACAGCGTTGCTGCGCATCTGCAGGACTCAGACGGCAGGTAACAGGTAAGGTTTCTTCTCTTAACAGCAGATTCTTTTATCAGGACGTGAGAGGGGAATTGTGTCTTTAAAACTCACTTCACAGCGTTGTTGCACATCTGCAGGACTCAGACGGCAGGTAACAGGTAAGGTTTCTTCTCTTAACAGCAGATTCTTTTATCAGGACGTGAGAGGGGAATTGTGTCTTTAAAACTCACTTCACAGCGTTGTTGCACATCTGCAGGACTCAGACGGCAGGTAACAGGTAAGGTTTCTTCTCTTAACCGCAGATTCTTTTATCAGGACGTGAGAGGGGAATTGTGACTTTAAAACTCACTTCACAGCGTTGCTGCACATCTGCAGGACTCAAACAGTAAGGAACAGGTAATGTCTCTTCTCTCAACAGCAGATTCTCTCATCAGAACATGAACGGGAAATTGTGACTTTAAAACTTACTTCACAGCGTTGCTGCGCATCTGCAGGACTCTTCCCTCAACATCAGACACTTTCATCAGACACTAGCGAGAGGCTCAATAGGCAGCCTTACCAGCGATGTTGTACATCTTCAGAGCTCCATCAATACGTATAACAGTTCAGACTTTTCCACAGCCATACGGTTCTTCACGAGGCTTGTAATTTCAGAGAGAGAGAGGGTTAACAGGAGCCTTCAATGAGGGATTACTTCACGACAATACTCAGTGGAAGAGAGAATAATACAAAGCATTACTTCACCAGTTCAGTTGTATCGTTCTGGAATTTGGATGGGGACAAGTAGATCAATTCATGAGAATGGAAGCAGGCGTTGGGAGACTCTTCTCAGCATAGCACACAGCACTCGTGTTCACCACAAATCCACAGCATTAATTCAGCGTGCATCAGGTAAGGCAAACAACTGCAAATCACTCACACAGTAGGGCTGATCAGAAGCCTCGCTTCATCCATGCATTTGAATGGGAATATTCAACTCTCAATTCCTCTCCAGCGTCTCTGAAACAGATGTCCTCCTCAATAGTAAATTTCACATTCACAGTCTTTTCTTCCAGCTTTACATTTGATTCAACGATGTAGTTAATTCACTTATCTTTCTCTCTTCCTCTTCCGGCACAGATCCAAGCAGCAGTTCAATCCAGTAATATTCCACAAGCAGCTCTAAACGACAGCGTCCAATGTAAGCGCTCAACCAGGAGATCTTCTACCCCAAGACACAACGACAGAGACCCAGTCAAACAGCTGATTAACTGGACACCGATTGACTTTTACCAGCTCGACCTCAACCCTGACCTCCTTCTTCTCTTCTGAATGGCTCTTTTATCCTCCTCTTGTGAAGCGGAAAGCCTGTGCAAACACCGCTCCTCTCTCTCTCACACCTGCCGTGCATCAGCAGTAATTAGGTTGGACAATATCTCTGCTGCACCCGGAACTGGAGTGAGGTGTCACACCAAAATAATTCCCCTCGGGGAACATGGAAAGAAAGAAAGGTTCCGCTTTTCCCAGCATTTTGTCACCCGTGACACGAAACTAAAAACTGTTGAATTATTTACATGAGGCCATGATGTGTGATTGGTTAGCAGATGTTGATGGAAATGACATTATTATTTTAACAGATTTAGGCCTATTCCTCAGAGTATTTGGCCTTTCTTAATCACAGGTAGAACAGATTTCTTAACTCTTAAATGACTAACAGCCGTGTTTCAGTCTGTGGCTATTGAATTATTTGTCCTCCGAAACTATTTCCTGTTAAGCAGGGGTGTGTGTGTGTGTGTGTGTGTGTGTGTGTGTGTGTGCATGTTTGTGATACAGATAAGTCTTTAACTGAATCACTAGCATTAAAGGGATGGTTCACTCGATTGAACTCCAATTGTGTTCGTCTGAAAGTCATGTACACCTGGGATGGCTTGAGGATGAGTAAATCATGGAATAATCTTTGGGTGAAATATCCCTTTAAATCCCTATAACTCATCTTCACACAGAGCCGAATGTTTGCTTCGGCTATGATAAGACAAGCACAGACATGAGTGAATGTCATGAGTTTTCTACAGGCAGAGACACAACACACACAGCAACACTGGATCTTACCGTTCGGTGTAACTGACGTGCAAAGAATGTTGTTGTAGCATAATGTATTTCTTCACTTTCAACTGTTTAACAATAATAATCACATTTTAGCTGTAATTATACATATATACATACATATGTATACATATACATTATAATAATTACACATGAACCTGAAATGCTGAAACAGAAAGACTGGTGTGAACTGCAGGAATACTTGCCGGGTTCTTCTTTACGGGTCTTGATGATCCAGAACACAATCCCTCCTGTAATTATGGCCAGCAACAACACCACACAAACTACCACTGGAATAATATATGACTGGTGACTCTGTTCTGTAATAAACACACAGAAAACAGAAAATACTGAAAATTAGTCCTGCCAGTCTGAGATCAACCCGAGACACAAGACAGCAGATCAGATCAACTCATCTAAAACACAACTATAGCTTGACGTGATGCTGACCTGCCTTTGGTCGAGGCTGATGTTATGGCAAGTCTTAATAAACTGAAGCCAAATAAGTGCTATGGAGCGGATTCTAGCTAATCATCTAACTTCAAATGTAGCCCCTATGTTAGATCCACTTCAGTTTACATTTAAGAGTAATAGAAGCACAGACAATGCTGTATTGACTTTACTTAACACAGTTACAAAACATCTCATGTATCCAAAAACATATTTTTTTCAGGGATTTATTTGTAGATTTCAGTTCGGCATTTAATTCAATGAAGACACATATTCCCTTAAAAAGGCTTGTTGATCTTGAGTCAATACAGGATTAGTCCTCTGGATCAGAAACCTTCCTGCCGTCCACAGAGGGTATTTGTTGGAGGGATTATGGCTGATGTGCTCAGTTGAAGCACAGGCTGTCCGCAAGGCTGTGTTCTTTCTCCTGTGCTTTTCCCTCTTTTTACTAAAGAACTCAAGATTAAGGAGAAAATGTTTAGTTTATTTAAATATGCTGATGACATGGCCTTAGTTGGCCTACTAGATAAAACAAACTCTACACTTGACGCTGCCTATCTGGCTCGCACTAAGGCCTTGGAAATTTGGTGTCATGCTAGCCAATTAGAAATTAATGTCACTAAGACAAAATAATTACTTCCAAACAAGACATGGGTATTCAGCCAATTTCACTTGAGGGTCAACAAGTTGAAATAGTGGAGAATTTGACATATCTGGGCTCGATTCTGGACTCACAGGTTAGCTTTGTTGAAAATTCAGAGTACATTTTCAAAAGATGCTCGCAGCGACTTTTTCTTCTTGGCCTTGGGGTTAGTCCGCACATTTTAGAACTGGTGTATAAATCCATCGTAGAGAGTGTTTTAACTTTTCATCTTCCTGTCTGGGATGATCATTTAAATTGTAGATCTAAGAACAAACTCAAAAAAGTTGTGTACACGGCAAGTAAAATAGTTGGTAGGCCACAGAAGCCACTAACACAACTCTATGCCGAAAGGACAAAGAAGAAGGCGAGATGTATTCTTGCAGATAGCACTCACCCTCTGTAAGTGCGTTGATTCTTTGTTATTTCTCATTGGTTATTCACAGTCATGTGGGCACAGGTGATCACTTCCGTTTTCCTTTAATTATTTCCTTTTTTGGAATTGCTTGTTATGGTTGGAAGGGGCGAGTAGCCGGGCCAAATTTCTGTTGACTTATATTAGCGGCATCCATCACGCCGGAGACGGGTTTATTGAGGATGCCTTGTCGATGAGGCAATTTCAGGGGGAGTATAATTGATACGATCTCTGCAGACACTTCAGGGTCATGTGTTGGTCATGTCTGGGTGCAGGTTAGGGCTGCACGATTAATCGAAATCGGACCGCAATCGTGATTTGGGTTATGTGTGATTATGAAAGCGCAAAAGCTGCGATTTTAATGAAAGAAATAAATGCCTAGCGTGTGTGATGAGCGGCTCTGTGATCAGTAACAGAATAATCGCAATCGTGCAGCCCTAGCGCAGGTCCACCATCTGATCTGGATCCGGCTGACTGCAGTTAACCTCGGGATAAAACAGAGAGACTATCATTAGCGTAGATGCCATTCTTCTGATGATGTAACGAGTACATCAGGTGTTATGGGAAGTGTTCCCGGTTCCGGCTGAACTAGTTAATGCAGCCTAACAATCATTTCATTGAAAAAGTGTTTTATGCGTATGCCACAGTAAAGAGATGTGATTTTAGTCTAGATTTAAACTGACAGAGTGTGTCTGCTTCCCGAACAATGTTAGGAAGACTGTTCCAGAGTTTAGGTGCTAAATAGGAAAAGGATCGACCTCCTGCAGTTGATTTGGATATTCTCGGTATGATCAACTGGCCAGAGTTTAGAGAGCGCAGTAGACCTGATGGAGTATAATATGTTAAGAGCTCGCTCAAGTATTAAACCATTTAGTGCTTTGTAAGTAATAACCAAGATTTTAAAATGTATGCGATGTTTAATAGGCAGCCAGTGCAGTGTTGACAGAACTGGGCTAATATGGTCATACTTCCTGGTTCTAGTAAGAACTGGAGCTGCTGCGTTTTGGACCAGCTGGAGTTTATTTATTAGGCGAGCAGGGCAACCACCCAGTAGAGCATTACAATAATCTACAGCTCATGAACGAATCAACTCACTGTTCAGCATTTTGCACTGAGAGCATGTGCCGTAATTTAGATATATTTTTAAGATGGTAGAATGCAGTTTTACAGATGCTAGAAACGTGGCTTTCAAATGAAAGATTGGTATCAAAGAGCACACCCAGGTTTATTGAAATCAGCCATTTTAACCAGGACTCGGGGTGCGTCTCAATCAGCTCTAGTTCAGTAGTCAGGGAACTGATCAAGACATATGTAAATGGGCTGATCCCTGATCAGTGCCCTGACTACTGAACCAGGGGCTGATTGAGACGCACCCACGCTGTCTACATGTCGCTGTCAATAACGTCATGTCCACACATATGCAACGGAAAGAGCGGAAGTGGCCAACTGCACCATAAGCTTAATAAAAGCCCAGAGAATGGTGTGAATCGCCGGTGTCTGAGCATTCACTCACATGGGACTCGACCAGTCCTGCTTCAAGCCACCGTGATGGTAATAAAACTTTAGTGTAATAATGTAGTGCTACTGCGCAGCCATAACAGTGCTGAGGCTTACTCGCACGCTATTGGCTGGTCAGTGGGAACTGCATGAACCAATGGCAGAGCGCCATAACTGTGCAAACCAATCTCTGCGGGGCCCACCGAGCTGAGCGCAGAACCCGCCAGAATGCCTATAAAAGACCCTCGGATTTGCCATGGATTCAGATTATTCTCCTTCAGCGACGATCTTCTGACATTCGCTGATCCCTCCTGCTCGAAGCCTTCGCCTTCTCCCCGTCGATAGAGGAGCCTGCAGCGGAACAGCAGCCAGCCGGCGACCGGCCTGATTATCAGCACTCTCAAATGCCTGCAATCCCGCAAGCTGACGCCCTGTTTCCCTGCCTTCTCCAGTGAAAACACAGCCGTATCCTTTTTTTTGTGCTTATTTCACAAAAGAGCAGTGGCGTTGTTTCAAATGTCGCATCACACCCCCGCACGCGACTAGTAATCGTCACTTCAGTTGAATTAACCAGGATCCATGACAAATCCGAGCGTCTTTTATAGGCAGAGGCCACGCCCATTCTGGCGGGTTCTACGCTCAGCTCGGCGAGCTCCGCACTGATTGGTTCGCGCAGTTACGCCGCTCTGCCATTGGTTCATGCAGTTCCCACTGACCAGCCAATAGCGTGCGAGTAAGCACTGTTATGGCTGTGCAGTAGCACTGCGTTATTTTATAAAGGCTTCAGTAGTTTTGAAAAAAGGAGTTCCCATTCAGTCGGTCACGTTCGACGTACGTCGGACGTACCGACGAATTGGGATCACTTCTGGGAGCCCCTATCAGCTTCGAGCTATCTAGAACCGGCCAATGGACAATTGGCGTGCGAGATTTACATCTCGCGCTCCGCCCCGCACTGCGGGTATAAACAGGAAGCGAGAGCGAATGCACGCTGTCATTCACTTCGGAGCCAAACGGCAGAACGAAGACTTCTCAATTGAGTTCGCTGCTATCAGCAAGTCATTCTTTTGAGTACTAACAAAGAGTTAAAAGAACCGGAGAAGAGGAGAAACGCGTGTTGGAGAGACGGCACATTCCAGCGGGACCGCGGGAACTCATCTGCTGCCTCTGTGCTACAAAGAAAACTGCTGTTTTCACAGCAACAAATTTCTGTTGGTCTGGTTGGGCGTTTTCCCTGTTTTGAGTACAGGCACGGGCTGCACTACAATCCCGTGCGCTGTCGCGTTTCCCCCTGAGTGCTTCAGCACAGAGCGTTTCCTCACAAAAAGAGTACACGGGTGACGCTGCGTCTTTTTCAAGATGGCTTTCCACCCGTGCGTTTCTGGATGCGGTCGTTCCCTGGCGCCTACTGACGGTCACAATCGCTGTCTCACGTGTTTGGGCAAACAGCACGCTGAGGCGGCGTTTGTGGATGACTCATGTTCCCACTGCGGGAACATGACCATCGCGGCACTAAGATCGAGACTCTCCTACCTCCGGGCTGGGGGAGTCCCCTTACCCATCCCACGAACCAGGTCTGCCCCTAACCCGGGTGGACCTGCTTCTTTGGATGGCCAGGGTGATCTGAGGATCACGGTTAGGGCAAACCCGCCGAGTACAACTCCGCAGGCCCCTAATCCCTCGGTGCCGCAGCCGGTAGAGCTCCCGAGAGAACCCGCTGGACCCTCCCACGGGAGACCAGTGGTGACTTTCGGAGCTCCAGCAGACGAGCAGATGTCGACCGCTGCATCAGAGGGGGAGTTTCAGTCCTCGGAGGATGAAGGGTCAGCTGCACTGCCTCCCTCTGGGAGAGTGGCAGCGGCTGCCCCGGACCCCGAGTTGACTGCTATGCTTGCCCGGGCCGCCGAAAGGGTTGGGCTCGTGTGGAACCCTCCACCGTGTCCCGAACCCTCTAGGTTGGATGATTGGTTCCTGAGAACCAGCGCGACCCGCCCCGACACCTTTCTTCCCGGAGGTGCATGAGGAGCTCACGAGGTCGTGGACGGCACCTTTTTCTGCCAGAAACCGACCAAGTGACTCCTCCCCCCTCACTACCCTCGACGGCGGGCCAGCCAAGGGTTACGTGGGAATCCCGCCCGCGATACAACTGTGTCCGGCGACCGCCTCTAACTGGCGCGGTGACCCACGTCTACCCTCCCGGGTCTGTAAGTTCTCTTCCGGTCTGACCGGGAAGGCTTACAAGGCCTGCGGACAGGCTGCGTCCGCCCTGCATGGCATGGCGCTGCTTCAGGTCCACCAGGCCCAAGCGCTCCTTGACATGCACGAGGGTAGGCCTGACCCAGAGCTCTTCCAAGAGCTCCGGACGGCGACGGACCTCGCCCTCCGGGCGACGAAAGTCACCGCCCGTGCCATTGGTCAGGCGATGTCCACACTTGTGGTCCAGGAGCGCCATCTCTGGCTTAACCTGGCTGACATGAGGGAGACCGATAAATATCGGTTCCTGGACTCCCCCATCTCGTCAGCTGGGTTATTCGGCGACGCGGTCGAGAGCTTTGCCCAGCAGTTCTCGGCCGCCCAGAAGCAGACGGAGACGATCAAACACATCCTGCCCCGGCGGCCCGCTGCTGCCCCTACACCGCCGCCGGCGGCAGCGCCTCCGACTACTCGTCGCCGAGGACGTCCACCCGCCGCCGTCTCCGTCCCCGCCAAAGCCCCGCAGCAGCCTAACACCGGCCGTCGGCGTGGGGCCGGCCCTGGGAAGGACGTCCACCCGCCGCCGCCTCCGCCCCCGCCAAAGCCCCGCAGCAGCCTACCACCGGCCGTCGGCGTGGGGCCGGCCGTGGGAAGGACGTCCAGCCCGCTCAGGCCGCTGCCAAGCCAGGTGGCAAGCGCCGTCGCAAGCGACCCTGAGACGGGCCGCCCAGAGATGGAGGAAACTGCTCTGAGGGAGATGGCTGCAGCACCACTCCTTCCCCCGGAGGAGGGCCGGGGGAGAATCTTTTGTTTGTCTGTTTGTCCCAGTACCAGCGGCACCCAAAACTTCAATAAAAGAGCAGTTTCCAATATCTCTGGGTGCCAAGAGAGCGCGCTTGGCGGTGGTCGACGCTTCCATGCCTCGCCACCCTCAAGTACCTCTCTCCTCGCCAGCAGGGGACGCCGGCTGTCGGGACGCACTCAAGCGGCCTCCCGACACTCGCACGTCCCCTCCGCGGATGCAGGTAAGTGTTGCACAGCACACTCAGATCCCGCTTCGGGCCGCTCCCATGCCGTCCGAGCCGGATCCCTGCGTTCCGCCTCGCTGCCCCGCTGCGGGTACGTCTGTGGTGCCGTTGATCCCCCTTGCTCGGAGTCTGGGAGCCTGGCTAGCGCTTCCCAGCCCGTCTCGGTGGCTCCTCCGTACCATCAGACTCGGCTATGCGATTCAGTTCGCCCGGCGTCCCCCCAAGTTCAGGGGCGTTCACTTCACGACTGTAGTGGAGGCGAACGCCCCCGTGCTCAGGGCGGAGATCGCTGTCCTACTGGCGAAGGACGCGATAGAGCCGGTCCCTCAAGCCGATATGAGGTCCGGGTTCTACAGCCCGTACTTCATTGTACCCAAGAAAGGCGGTGGGTTACGACCGATCTTGGACCTGCGATTCCTGAACCGGTCCCTTCACAGGCTGCCGTTCACGATGTTAACGCAGAAACGCATCTTCAGGTGCATCCGTCCCCGAGATTGGTTTGCAGCGATCGACCTGAAGGATGCGTACTTTCATGTCTCGATTCTCCCTCGACACCGGCCCGTTCTACGCTTCGCGTTCGAGGGACGGGCATATCAGTACCGCGTCTTACCCTTCGGCCTGTCCCTGTCGCCTCGCTAACTGCAATGGCATATCAATTGCCTCGAGTTGTTAGCAGTTCGTCTTGCACTCAGCCGCTTCAAAGTGCCGCTCAGAGGCAAGCACGTTCTGGTCCGGACAGACAACACTGCGGCCGTAGCGTACATCAACAAACAAGGTGGTCTACGCTCCCGTCGCATGTCGCAACTCGCCCGCCATCTCCTCTTATGGAGTCAGAAGCATCTGAGGTCGCTTCGTGCTGTTCACATTCCGGGCCTGCTCAATCGTGCGGCCGACGAGCTGTCACGTCAGCAGGTACTTCCGGGAGAATGGCGACTCCATCCCCAGGCGGTCCAGCTAATCTGGAGTCGTTTCGGGGCCGCACAGGTAGACCTGTGAGACGACCCACTGTCAGTGGTTTTATTCCTTGACCGAGGGAACCCTCGGGTCGGATGCCCTGGCCCACAGCTGGCCCCGGGAAGAACGCAAGTATGCGTTTCCCCCAGTGAGCCTTCTTGCGCAGACACTGTGCAAAGTCAGGGAGGACGAGGAGCAGGTCCTGTTGGTCGCTCCGTATTGGCCCAACCGGACTTGGTTCCCGGAACTGGTGCTCCTCGCGACAGCACCTCCCTGGCCCATTCCTCTGAGACAGGACCTCCTGACTCAGAGACGGGGCACCCTATGGCACCCGCGTCCAGACCTCTGGAAACTCCATGTCTGGTCCCTGGACGGGACGCGGAGGTTCTAGGTGACCTACCGCAAGCGGTAGTCGACACCATCACTTCCGCTAGAGCCCCCTCTACGAGGCGCCTCTATGCGTTGAAGTGGAACCTGTTCGTCGACTGGTGCTCTTCTCGCCAAGAAGACCCCCGAAGATGTTCGATCGCTTCTGTGCTTACCTTTCTACAAGATGGGTTGGAGCGAAGGCTGTCTCCCTCCACCCTCAAAGTCTATGTCGCCGCTATCGCCGCTAATCATGAGTTCGTAGATGGGAAATCTCTAGGTAAGCACGATCTGATCGTCAGGTTCCTTAGGGGAGCGAGGAGATTAAATCCGCCTCGTCCTCCCTCCATACCCTCTTGGGACTTAGCTCTGGTGCTAACTGCACTACAGAGAGAACCCTTTGAGCCTCTGCAGTCAGCTGAGTTGAAAATACTGTCGTTAAAGACTATACTCCTGATTGCGTTGGCCTCCATCAAGAGGGTAGGGGACCTGCAGGCATTTTCGGTCGACGAATCGTGCCTGGAATTCGGGCCCGGTAACTCTCATGTGATCATGAGACCCCGGCCTGGATATGTGCCCAAGGTTCCCACTACTCCCTTCCGGGACCAAGTGGTGAGCCTGCAAGCGCTGCCTTCGGAGGAGGCAGACCCAGCCCTAGCTTTTCTCTGTCCCGTCCGTGCTCTCCGGACTTACGTGGATAGAACGCAAAGCTTCAGGACCTCAGAGCAGCTCTTCGTCTGTTACGGAGGACAGCAGAAGGGAAAGGCTGTCTCCAAGCAGAGGATGGCCCACTGGATAGTGGATGCCATCGTCTTGGCTTATCAGTCCCAAGACGTGCCCTGCCCGCTCGGGTACGTCCCGTCGCCACAGTTGCTGTACCATCACTGCAGGTTGAGCCACTACGTTTGGCTCCTCAGTGAAAAACAGCGTGCATTCGCTCTCGCTTCCTGTTTATACCCGCAGTGCGGGGCGGAGCGCGAGATGCAAATCTCGCACGCCAATTGTCCATTGGCCGGTTCTAGATAGCTCGAAGCTGATAGGGGCTCCCAGAAGTGATCCCAATTCGTCGGTACGTCCGACGTACGTCTCCGTTCCCTCCTTCAGGGAACGTGGGTTACCATACGTAACCGAGACGTTTTCCCACTGTGTCTAGATAGACGCAATACTCGTTCCCTTATCTCAGGGAACCGAGGTTACGAGAGTAATCGAGCACGTTTTTACAACTTTCACTTAATATTTGAGAAGTAGTACTTTTACTTTTACTCAAGTAAACTTTGTCCACCTCTGATTGTTAGTGGTCTGTGCATAAAATATGACCAATACTACTTTTATTCACACTCACACACATACACACACACACACACACACACACACACAAATTATGGTAACACTTTACAATAAGGTTCATTAGTTAACATTAGTTAACTACATTAGTTAACATGAACTAATAATGGACTGCACTTATAAAGCATTTATTTATGTTTGTTAATGTTAATTTCAACATTTACTAATGCATTATTAAAATCTTGCTAACATTAGTTAATACACTGTGAACTAATATATGAACAGACCATGAACAGCTTTTTGATTTTTTGTGAACTAACGTTAACAAAGATGAACTAATGCTGATCAGAGGTGTTGTTCATGGTTAGTTCATGTTAACTAATGCATTAACTAATGTTAACTAATACAACCTTATTGTAAATTGTTACCAAAAGTATGCAATACACTTTAACTAAAGAGAAACTACAACAGGAAACATCATGTACATTATACTAAAGCAAAATACTAAAGGACTTTACTCACCATAAACAGTCACACTGAATCTCTTGTATGAAGTTCCTCTGATGCTGAAGATCTGTAGTTTATAGAGTCCAGTGTGTTCAGATCTGATGTTTGTGATGGTCAGAGATCCAGTCTGACTGTCCATCTGGAGTCTGTCTCTGAATATCTCATTACTGTCAAACATATCAATGCCCCGCTTATAGAGTTCAGCGATACGAGTCTCCTGACGTCCAAACGTCCACAGGATCTGATCATCTCTCTGTATTCCACTAACATCAGAGTTTAGAGAGACAGAATCTCCCTCAGTCACACACACTGACTTCACTTCATCACCACACACCCCTGAAACACACAAAGAAACAGATTCAAGATTAAGTTTCTACAAGAGACAATAACCTTGGGCCAGTTGTTCAAAGGTCAGCTGATCGGATTGGATCAAATCTTGAAAATGGGTTGTTTAAAAGGGAAAGAAGGAATCTGAAATCAGATTAGATCACGGAATACAATCCTAGTTTTAATCTGGAGCAAACCTTCAGTTTGTGTTGTTCAAAACTTGTTAGTAGGATTTGGATAACTTTGATCCAAAAAAACAGGATTATCCTGATCCCAACAGGGGAATTTCAAGGTGGATTCCAGGAAGAAAATGTAGTAAAACTTTAAAACTGGTCAAAAAATACAATATTGTATCATATAATACACAAACACATTTTTTTTTATTTTGCTCTTGATTAGTTAGGCTAATTGTTAAAGTAATAAATTAGAAGTAAACACTAGGCTACCTATTAAGCCTTTCGGTAGCCGACAGTCAAAGTAAAAAAAGATTTAGCCGCCATAAAATAATTCCCAAACAGCTGTAAATATCAAACATAAATATTATATTATATTACATTTAAAGTGTTTTTTTTAAATCATTTATAAGACTTTTTAATTCTTATCAATTATAAGAGATGAACCAGTCAAAAGGTTTCTCGGGTGAACGCTACGCGAAACTTTTCTGAGAGAAAGCAGAAGCATTTGATTTTTTTTTTTCCCAACTCATATTTTTTTCCATCACCGTGTCCCTTTAGGGGCTCCGAAGAGCACTAGTAAGCTAATCTGAAAAGGTGTGTATCTGGATCAGGGTGATCCAATCCAATTTTGCTTTGAAAAACCAGTACAAAAGTAAGATGGATTACCTGATCCTGGATAGCCAAACATGGGATTTCCAAATCCAGATAATTTTGATCCAGATTAAATGTTTTGAACAACTGGCCCCTAGTGTACATAACCAGCTGAGGACCAAAGTCAAATATATTTAGCCAAAATATAGTTTGCATTTAAAGGACAACTCTGGTGAAAAATGAACCTAGGGGTAATTAACACATGGTTACCGAGTAGATTGTTCTCTGGGATGCGTTTTCATGAAAATCGAATGTAAAGAGTTTTATCTCTAAAAACCGATTAGCTTATAACGCTAGTATATGGGGCATAGTATATTAAATCGCTAGTTAATACCACTAACAAGGCTCAAAATAGCCTCACACTAACACTGTAGCATAATGAGGGTCCCTACATGCAAACTGAAGCAGTGAGAACTTTGTAAGTGTACAAACAGTTTAATAAGAAGATACTTTATAAAGACAGAACATTACGCGTATACAGACAGGAGCCATCTTGGAAAACAGTCTCGAAAAGTTGAGCAATTCGATTTTCATGAAAATGCATCCCAGAGAACGATCTACTCGGTAACAATGTGTTAATTACCTCTAGGTTCATTTTTCACCGGAGTTGTCCTTTAAGGGTAAAACTCCAAAGCTATCATAATTCTGGCACAACACAAAACCCAGACACAGGTAATGAGTCTTTGCTCCAAAGCGATAAATCTGCTGAATCAATGGCAGCCATTTTATGAAAGCCAGTGACCAGTGCAGTGTTTTGATAACTTGTAATGTCGGTATTGAAAATGAATGCTTATGCAAAGCCTATTGATGATGCACATTAAAGGAACACGCAGACTTTTTGGGACTTTAGCTTATACACCGTATCCCCCAGAGTTAGATAAGTCCATACATACCATTCTCATCTCCGTGCGTGCCATAACTCTGTCTGACGCACCCACCGCTAGCCTAGCTTAGCACAAAGACTGGAGGTAAATGGCTCCAGCTAGCCTACTGCTCAATAAGTGACAAAATAACGCCAACATTTTCCTATTTACATGTTGTGAAGTTTATAGTTACATCGTGTACTAAGACCAGTGATGGGAATAACGGCGTTACAGATAAACGGCGTTACTAACGGAATTATTTTTTTCAGTAACGAGTAATCAAACGAATTACTGTTTCTCCCGTTACAACGCCGTTAGCGTTACTGAGGAAAAAAATGCGGCGTTAGTCGCGTTACTATAATTGAGCTCACTGAAGCGCTTTTCATCCGTACAGGCTCTCTGTCAGTCGGACCTGCAACTTGTGTGTGTGTGCGCGCGCACTAGCCATGCGTGTTGGGGGTGGATGGGGTGGTACACATAACTGATGGTGATTGGTGGGTGGGAGACAAGGTTGAAGTTGATAGGTTGAGTTCACTCCTATTTTTTTCACGGTCTTTGGTTCACAGACACACACACACACACACACCTATGACGCACACGCATATGCACATTCAGCGATGGTCCAACGACTTCAAAGGTAGCGTTCGCAAACTGGAAGTATAAGCGCTACTTTTCCCTCGTTGAGGTGAAAGGTAAGAATATTTAAGTAACGTGCAACTTATGCCCAGGAAGAAAGAGTCTCTCCACGACGATTGCAAGTGATTCTGAAGCGCCTCACATCATCATATGCCACAAAATTAGTGGCTAAAAACCCAGGTGATAACGTGAGCTCCACTACCAAAGGAAAGTATAGTACTGATAATATTTACACAATATTTACACTATAGTAGGCCTACTGATAATATTTACAATAATGCATTGGATTTGATAGGTGTCTCTCACATTGTCCCACAGTAACATTACAATAGTGTACATTAATGTACAATGTTTTATAATAATAATTTATTCTATTTAGTGTCCAATTCGTTCATTTAACATATCTAATATTGGGGGCATCCAAGTTATTTGACATATTTGAACATTTGGAGAAAAAGAAAAAAAGTAACGCAGTAATTACTTTCCCTGGTAATTAGTTACTTTTATAATGATGTAACTCAGTTACTAACTCAGTTACTATTTGTAAGAAGTAACTAGTAACTATAACTAATTACTTTTTTTAAGTAACGTGCCCAACACTGACTAAGACCGATGGAAAAGGAAAAGTTGTGATTTTCTAGGCCGATATGGCTAGGAACTATTTTCGCATTCCTGCGTAATAATCAAGGAAATTTGTGCCATACCATGGGTGCAGAAAATAGGTTGTCATGTTGGGAAGTTAGTCTATTTTCAGGTGCTGTGTAATATCATTGCCATATCGGCCTAGAAAATCGCAACTTTTCATTTTCCGTCGGTCTTAGTACACGATGTAACTATACACATCACAACATGTAAAATGTGTCATAATATATTTATGTATTAGGGATGCAACAATACAGTTAGTCCACGGTTCAATACATACCTCGGTTTTTACCCACGGTTTTCGGTTCGGTTTGGTTTTGATGGCTTGTCACATACATTTTTTGTTATTCTATTCTTAGGCAACAGGAACCGCAAGAGGTTAAAGAGAAAAAGACTATTTTTTTATTGCAATACTCTTTCTTTATTTTACTTAAAAGAATTGAAAAACCTCACTTAAACTTAAAACTTTACTTAAAAAAAAACCCTTGTACACATTCCTAGTGTATTGGATAATATAAAATAAATATATATAAAGATTTACACTGGCAGCTCAGAGCTGTACAGCAGCATTTAAGTATGAAATTGAATGAATAAATGTAAAAATAAAACACTACATAGACTTCACTATAAAATATACACTGATTCTAGCTACTGTATTAGTTCTTCAGTCAAGAGCAGTGAGTGATTTTCTCTTTGTCTTTTGTTGTTGTATTAACATTAAAGGGATATTTCACTCAAAACTGAAAATTCTGTCATGGAGAAATGAATACAGGTTTGAAACAATATTAGAGTGAGTAAATAATGACATCATTTTATAGGTGAACTGTCCCTTTAAGGACCGCGTGTTCACTGGCTGCGCTGCTGTCAGTTTAAGACCTCTACACATCTAATGTACAGACACGATTGCGATTGCGATTTTACTTTCACTTTAGACATAACCGACTGTGTTTATGTTAACCTTGTGTGTATTTGACTGTATTAACGCAGTAAGACGACTACTTAGTTCAGTAATCACATGTTTGACAGGCGTTTAGTGCGCGCGCTCGGAAAAGCTCATGTTAAACCGCGCACGCGAATGAAACCGGCAAAGCTTTAAAACGCATGCAAATAATGAGCTTTGGTGATTGTGAATAACTATAGTGTTCCGTGAGTTTAACTCTACCACTAACGTGTGATGTGAATGTATGTCGTTGTTCAGTATTGGGATGGAGGCAAATTATAGAATTTGTAGAAAAATTATTAATTAAATGCAAAACCGAAAAAAACGCAATTCACAAGCGCGTATTGAACCGTGAATGCCGTACCGAACGGCTCAATATTATATCGAGAATTGTGGCATCCCTATTATGTATCATAAATATTTACAAAATAAATAATAGGTTCTTAATTCAATGTTACATCGCAGCCATGGAAACTTGGAATATTATACTCATGCCGAACGAGAGGCTTTGTGAGCTGAGCCAAATTTAAGCTTTGCCTACGTTTTGCGATCTGGTCACCCGATTTTCCACGACTTAAACAATATTCCTGGACATGGAATCTCTCATTTATTTTCAGTTTAAAGCTGCACTATGTAACTTTTCCGTCCACTAGAGGTCGCCTGTTCAAAACAAAGGCGTAGTTTGATGACGTCACGTTTGAGCGCAGAGTCTTGGGTCATGTGGTCTTCACCTCACAGCCGGTGGGAAAGAATCGGGATAGGACTCGGGCAGATATCATGTTGATGGATGTGATTATTAACATTAGTATGTATACTGTAGTCTGAAGCAGAGCAGGAGCGAGTGTCGTGGAGCTGAGCAAGGCCATAGGAGCGATTGAAGAGCGGGACTTTTATTATGGCACAGTCGCCGGCGCCACTTCCTCTTTTCCAGTCATGAGTATGAGGTAACGCAACTCTGTTTATCGTATTAGATATATCTCAGTGTGTTGAATAGGAAATTATGACATTCGCTCCAGGGGCTGCTATGACACTTGTTCACACTGAGAGTACAGCGTTTCTGCAGAATAAAACCGGAAACCGAGGGTGACGCAGATATGATGCAATCGACAGGCGACTCCCTCACACGCATAGCTCACACGTCCCGGTTCATTGGTTAAAATAGCAATTTCTCACGATTTACAAATAGTTGGGAAACATTTGGGATATTCTAAGTACTCAACTGAACAAAATATATAACACTGGCCTAGTGGTTTCTGGATATTTTACTGCAAAAATCTTACATAGTTCACCTTTAAGTCAGTTTTATGAACAGACTGTTTTAAATAAAACATATGCGTTCATTGTCAGATTTTAGATTTCTTCCCTGAAAAACACGTATGTTCAAGTTGATTTCATGTAAATGTTTTTGTAGAAGGAATCTTTAATGTTTTTATGAACATAGCCCAAGGCCTACACTACCCATAATCCTAAAGAGGAAGTGATGGCTGTGGCGTTGCTTATTTTTCCATGCATTAAAAAAAGTTATGCTCTCTAATGGGTTCTGCCCTGAACCAAACCAATGAGACTCTAACTCCAGTCTGCACAGCAGCAGTTCATGTGGACCAAACTCTAGTTCGTTTTCATTGCCTGAACACAGTTTTCAAAACTCTACACGCTTCTCCCATGACTTTAACCACAACCTGCACAACACTGTGGATTTACAGCACTTTGCTCAAATGCTAACACACTGCTGTCAAAACTGTGAACCACACATTCAAAACAGAATAGATTTCAGCCTTGTGCCTTTCAAACACTGCTGATTGCAATTTCACCTGAAAGGCTAATCTTGTTTTAGACTTGTTAGTGAACACACACACACACACACACACACACACACACACACACACACACACACACACACACACACACACACACACACACACACACACACACACACACACACACACACACACACACACACACACACACACACACACACACATATATATATTTTTCTCATTACTGTAATTCCGTAAATTACTACAGACTATTGAAGCAAACTGCTAATTTTCATTTACCTTAAAGAATTGTTATGTTCTAAAATGTAAATAAATCATGTGAAAGAATGTCACTCTGTTCTTTGAAGAAAATATTACTTTGTATGAAATTGTTCAAACGTTTTTCAAAAGTTTTTATTTTCTGTATTGGTGTTTGATGCTAGTGTTTTTCTTCTCAGTGTGTTCTGAGTGTGTGTTATCTCAGTCTGAGTGTTTGGCTGCACTGAGCCATGTGTTAAGAGTTGTGTTGCTTGGAATGAGTTTTGCAGGTGATGTGAACTGTTTAGCTCAGGTGACTGCTGCTGAGCAGACTGTAGTCGTTTAGCAATCGAAAAAAAAAACCTGTAAGTTGTTTCAACCAACACTAACCAAAGTAGGGTATAATTGTATGTACTTTGCTGCAAGCCAAGCTTGTTGGAGAACAAAACATGCACCAACGCGTACTACTATCACCTACACCGTATGACTTCATATGCAAAACTCATATATTCTTTGAAAACACGAAAGGTAAATAATAAGAACTGTCAAAGGAGTGCGATTAAAAGCGGTTTCATTCTTTACAGGTGCTAATAGCTGTATCTATGACACGGCAACTGTGATTACCATAACCGAACCGCATATGTCTTCCTCTCTGTTATGTGAAACATAATATCATTTAACATCTCATTTAAAATTCAATGTTTGTTGCTGAAAAGATCAAATATTTCAGAATCAAAGCTTTAGTGAAGAATTATAAATCAAACCATTCTTACCATTTATGTCCAATAGGCCTAAGCACAGACTGCACAGAGTAAAATAGAAAATGAAATGTAATTTCATTTTTGAAATAAACAAAAATATCCAACAGTGAGACAAAATAACGTCTGTCCTTCTTCAAATCACGCAGCTATATGCACAAGCATGGGAAGATTGTGTTATGTTGGAAAGTAGCAAAACTGGTTTGGATACCACTCTAAAAAAAAGGTTCTATATGGCACCAAAAATGATTCTTGGCTTGTAATCATAGGGGAACCTTTTTTAGTGCTATATAGCACCAATTCTGGTGCTTCAGTGGTGCTTCAGCGGTTCTTCAGCGGTTCTTCAGTGGTGCTTCAGCGGTTCTTCAGTGGTTCTTCAGTGGTGCTTCAGCGGTTCTTCAGCGGTTCTTCAGCGGTTCTTCAGCGGTTCTTCAGCGGTTCTTCAGTGGTGCTTCAGCGGTTCTTCAGCGGTTCTTCAGTGGTGCTTCAGCGGTTCTTCAGCGGTTCTTCAGTGGTGCTTCAGCGGTTCTTCAGCGGTTCTTCAGTGGTGCTTCAGTGGTTCTTCAGCGGTTCTTCAGCGGTTCTTCAGAGGTTCTTCAGTGGTGCTTCAGCGGTTCTTCAGCGGTTCTTCAGTGGTGCTTCAGCGGTTCTTCAGCGGTTCTTCAGTGGTGCTTCAGCGGTTCTTCAGCGGTGCTTCAGCGGTTCTTCAGTGGTGCTTCAGTGGTGCTTCAGCGGTTCTTCAGCGGTTCTTCAGCGGTTCTTCAGTGGTGCTTCAGCGGTTCTTCAGTGGTTCTTCAGTGGTTCTTCAGTGGTGCTTCAGCGGTTCTTCAGTGGTGCTTCACCGGTTCTTCAGTGGTGCTTTGAATTTGAAACTCTGAATTTTTCGATATCCCAGGGCAATGCCTGATCCAATCAGCAGAAACCCTGTTACCATGAATCCGAATAGGTAGATGTCTTCAATGTCCTCTACGGAAAGTGCCGCTAGACACACAACATGCCACCTCTCCCACGCGTCCATCGTGTAGCCAGCAGCAAACGTTCCGGCAGGGCAGTCAGGTTCCCCCGAACCCAAGCTTCTCGTCGAGAAGATGGTGTCAATTGCGTTGAGAGACCAGTTGATCAAATCCATAATTTTTAGTTCGAGAGCAGTGCGTGGAGAGTCTCCCAAAGTTTAAGACAGTAGACTAGACGAGACGAGAGAAGCAAGCAGGAGAGGAGGGAGTAAGGAGACGAGAGGAGAGAGGAGAGAATGCGACCGCCTTCGCTGAGAGCGAGAGTTAAGTGCTACTTAAGAACCACTTTTCCTGGCTCCGAGGTGGTGCTTTGGGTGTGGAAACACAAAGAACCGATTTGAAACTAGGCTCTGGCTCTGGCTCCGATCTAGCTCTGGCTCTGCTTTGGTGGAAAAGGGGTATCATACCCCTTTTCCACCAAAGCAGAGCCAGAGCTAGATCGGAGCCAGAGCCTAGTTTCTAATCGGTTCTTTGTGTTTCCACACCCAAAGCCCTAGCTCCGAGCCAGGAAAAGTGGTTCTTAAGTAGCACCAAAACATTGCTGGGCTAGAACAGGGCTAGAAGTAAGAACCGATTACGTCAGGCGCTGGGGGCGGGGTCAACAAGACCAACACACACTTGAGATCCGCCATTGTGAAATAGCAGCTAATGGAGCTAACAGCTACTGTTCGTTTGTAATCTCCGTCTATACAAATTACGGCGAACTACATGAATGCGTTGGATTCGCTGTGTTTGCGTTGTGTTTTGATGCCGATGTAGGATCGTAAAGCCATGTGAATCAATAGTAACGCAACGTTTGCATTGTTGATGGAAGGCTTGTTCGCAGCGGTGCTGTGCAGAGACCGATCGCCGTATGATAACGAGTCCAGCGAGAGCACATGACTCCTTATGCTTTTGATTCACTCATGCGTTTTTATATCATATGTGGATCGGTCTGGCAAGCGCTGATGCGTCTCGAACAAGCCTGGTGTGTGTGTGTGTGTGTGTGTTTCCCGGCAGGGTTGCTAGGTTTTCACAACAAACCCGCCCAATTGCTACTCAAAACAAGCCCAATCGCGTTCCAGGGGGGATTCCCCAGTAAAAATCACATTTGGGGGTAAAATATGTGTTTTTTGGCATGGTTGCCTACTAAAATTCGCAATATGGGGCTAAATATCACATAATTGGGGTCGCTTCATCCCGTGGACATGAAAAAACAGCCCGCGGCAAAACCACGGACTTGGCAACATTGCCGCTGCCTCGCTAGCTTTGCTGAGAGAGATGAGACGTATACAGTGACGTAAGACATGGCTCTGTTGTGGCTCTCAGCCCGTGGAAAAGCAAACGGTTCTTAGAAAGCTCCACAGTCGAACCAACTATGAACTGGGACTAGCTCTGGCTCTGAATTAGCTCTAGCACTGCCTTGGTGGAAAAGGGGTATGAGTGGTGCTTCACCGGTTCTTCAGCGGTTCTTCAGTGGTGCTTCAGTGGTGCTTCATCGGTTCTTCAGTGGTGCTTCAGCGGTTCTTCAGTGGTGCTTCAGTGGTGCTTCACCGGTTCTTCAGCGGTTCTTCAGTGGTGCTTCAGTGGTGCTTCATCGGTTCTTCAGCGGTTCTTCAGTGGTGCTTCAGTGGTGCTTCATCGGTTCTTCAGTGGTGCTTCAGCGGTTCTTCAGCGGTTCTTCAGCGGTTCTTCAGCGGTTCTTCAGTGGTGCTTCAGTGGTGCTTCAGCGGTTCTTCATCGGTTCTTCAGCGGTTCTTCAGTGGTGCTTCAGTGGTGCTTCACCGGTTCTTCAGCGGTTCTTCAGCGGTGCTTCACCGGTTCTTCAGCGGTTCTTCAGCGGTGCTTCAGCGGTTCTTCAGTGGTGCTTCAGCGGTTCTTCAGCGGTTCTTCAGTGGTGCTTCACCGGTTCTTCAGTGGTGTTTCAGTGGTTCTTCAGCGGTTCTTCAGCGGTTCTTCAGCGGTTCTTCAGTGGTGCTTCAGCGGTTCTTCAGTGGTGCTTCAGCGGTTCTTCAGTGGTGTTTCAGTGGTTCTTCAGCGGTTCTTCAGCGGTTCTTCAGTGGTGCTTCAGCGGTTCTTCAGTGGTTCTTCAGTGGTGTTTCAGTGGTTCTTCAGTGGTGCTTCACCGGTTCTTCAGTGGTTCTTCAGTGGTGCTTCAGCGGTTCTTCAGTGGTTCTTCAGTGGTGCTTCACCGGTTCTTCAGCGGTTCTTCAGTGGTGCTTCAGCGGTTCTTCAGTGGTGCTTCAGTGGTGCTTCACCGGTTCTTCAGTGGTGCTTCAGCGGTTCTTCAGTGGTGCTTCAGTGGTGCTTCACCGGTTCTTCAGTGGTTCTTCAGTGGTGTTTCAGCGGTTCTTCATACCCCTTTTCCACCAAAGCAGAGCCAGAGCTAGATCGGAGCCAGAGCCTAGTTTCAAATCGGTTCTTTGTGTTTCCACACACAAAGCCCCAGCTCCGAGCCAGGAAAAGTGGTTCTTAAGTAGCACCAAAACATTGCTGGGCTAGAACAGGGCTAGAAGTAAGAACCGATTACATCAGGCGCTGGGGGCGGGGTCAACAAGACGAACACAAACTTGAGATCCACCATTTTTGAAATAGCAGCTAATGGAGCTAACAGCTGCTGTTCGTTTGTAATCTCTGTCTATACAAATTACGGCGAACTACATGAATGCGTTGAATTCGCAGTGTTTGCGTTGTGTTTTGATGCCGATGTAGGATCGTAAAGCCATGTGAATGAATAGTAACGCAACGTTTGCATTGTTGATGGAAGGCTTGTTCGCAGCGGTGCTGTGCAGAGACCGATCGCCGTAACACCACGAGTCCAGCGAGAGCATATGACTCCTTATGCTTTTGATTCACTCATGCATTTTTTTTATATCATACGTGGATCGGTCTGCGATGCATCTCGAACAAGCCTGGTGTGTTTGTGTTTCCCGCTGCCTAGGGTTGCCAGGTTTTCACAACAAACCCGCCCAATTGCTACTCAAAACAAGCCCAATCGCGTTCCAGGGGGGGATTCCCCAGTAAAAATCACATTTGGGGGTAAAATATGTGTTTTTTGGCACTAAAATTCGCATTCCCGGGGCTAAATATCACATAATTGGGGTCGCTTCATCCCGCGGACATGAAAAAACAGCCCGCGGCAAAACCACATACTTGCCGCTGCCTCGCTAGCGTTGCTGAGAGAGATGAGACGGATACAGTGACGTAAGACTGGCTCTGTTGTGGCTCTCAGCCCGTGGAAAAGCAAACGGTTCTTAGAAGCTCCTCAGTCGAACCAACTATGAACTGGGACTAGCTCTGGCTCTGAATTAGCTCTAGCACTGCCTTGGTGGAAAAGGGGTATGGTGCTTCAGTGGTGCTTCACCGGTTCTTCAGTGGTGCTTCACCGGTTCTTCAGTGGTGCTTCACCGGTTCTTCAGTGGTGCTTCAGCGGTTCTTCAGTGGTGCTTCAGCGGTTCTTCAGTGGTGCTTCACCGGTTCTTCAGCGGTTCTTCAGTGGTGCTTCAGCGGTTCTTCAGCGGTTCTTCAGTGGTGCTTCACCGGTTCTTCAGTGGTGCTTCACCGGTTCTTCAGTGGTGCTTCACCGGTTCTTCCGGTTCTTCAGTGGTGCTTCACCGGTTCTTCAGTGGTGCTTCAGTGGTGCTTCACCGGTTCTTCAGTGGTGCTTCAGCGGTTCTTCAGCGGTTCTTCAGCGGTTCTTCAGTGGTGCTTCACCGGTTCTTCAGTGGTGCTTCACCGGTTCTTCAGTGGTGCTTCAGTGGTGCTTCACCGGTTCTTCAGTGGTGCTTCAGTGGTGCTTCACCGGTTCTTCAGTGGTGCTTCAGCGGTTCTTCAACGATTCTTCAGTGGTGCTTCAGCGGTTCTTCAGTGGTGCTTCAGTGGTGCTTCACCGGTTCTTCAGTGGTGCTTCAGCGGTTCTTCAGCGGTTCTTCAGTGGTGCTTCACCGGTTCTTCAGTGGTGCTTCACCGGTTCTTCAGTGGTGCTTCAGTGGTGCTTCACCGGTTCTTCAGTGGTGCTTCAGCGGTTCTTCAGCGGTTCTTCAGTGGTGCTTCACCGGTTCTTCAGTGGTGCTTCACCGGTTCTTCAGTGGTGCTTCAGTGGTTCTTCAGTGGTGCTTCACCGGTTCTTTGACTAAGGTGCTATATAGCACCTCTGAAGAACCGCTGAAGAACCACTGAAGCACCAAAATTGGTGCTATATAGCACTTAAAAAGGTTCCCCTATGATTACGAGCCAAGAACCATTTTTGGTGCCATATAGAACCTTTTTTTTTTTAGAGTGTACACACCCTATCTGAATTATTAATTCAGATAGGATGTGAATCTCAATTCGTGCGGCCGAGTCTGTAGCCATTTTCAAAAAACATCTAAAGACACATCTCTTCCAGCAGCACCTGACCAATCAAGAATAGCACTTATCATTCTATTCATTTTCTGTCTGTCTAATTTATTTATAAAAAAAAAAACACAACTTCTGTCCTGTGTGTTCTGTGCTAGATTAACTGAGACGTGTTACAGCACTTGTATACTGTTGCCCTTGACTGTTCTAGTTGCTTCTATTGCTCTCATTTGTAAGTCGCTTTGGATAAAAGCGTCTGCTAAATGACTAAATGTAAATGTAAATCTAAATTATTAAATATAATATTACATTTAAAATTAAGATGTATTAGGTCCCCCTTGTATGTTTGATGAGATCCCCTATTGGTCACCGGCCCCTAGTTTATGTATATTTTATATATTTAGTCATTCTGAAAAGAAACATGCATTGCAATAAAACAGCAGCAGGTCATTTGTCTCTAAAATTTTTTGTAGTGTGAATACAATGAACACAGTGTCAGTTATATTCAGTGTTGGGCATGTTACTTTAAAAAAGTAATTAGTTATAGTTACTAGTTACTTCTTACAAATAGTAACTGAGTTAGTAACTGAGTTACATCATTATAAAAGTAACTAATTACCAGGGAAAGTAACTAATGTGTTACTTTTTTTTTCTTCAAATGTTCAAATATGTCAAATAACTTGGATGCCCCCAATATTAAATATGTTAAATGAATGAATTGGACACTAAATAGAATAAATTATTATTATAAAACATTGTACATTAATGTACACTATTGTAATGTTGCTGTGGGACAATGTGAGAGACACCTATCAAATTCAATATATTATTGTAATGTAAATATTATCAGTAGACCTACTATAGTGTAAATATTGTGTAAATAGTATCAGTACTTCTTTACTACTCCTCTGGTAGTGGAGCTCATGTTATCACCTGGGTTTTTAGCCACTAAGGTTGTGGCTGTGATGACGTGAGGCTTCATTAGATTAGAAATAGAATTACTTGCCACCGACGTGGAGAGACTCTTTCTTCCTGGGCATAAGCTGCACGTTACATAAACATTCTTACCTTTCACCTCAACGAGGGAAAAGTAGCGCTTATACTTCCAGTTTGCGAAAGCTACCTTTGAAGTCGTTGGACTGCCATCGCTGACTGTGCATATGCGTGTGCGTCATAGGTGTGTGTGTGAACTCAACCTATCAACCTCAACCTTGTCTCCCACCCACCAATCATCATCAGTTATGTGTACCACCCAACGCTGGCGCGCGCACACACACACACACACACACACGCTTTGCAGGTCCGACTGACAGAGAGCCAGTTCGGATGAAAACCGCTTCAATGAGCTCAATTATAGTAACGCCGCATTTTTTCCCTCAGTAACGCTAACGGTTGTAACGGAAGAAACAGTAATTCGTTTGATTACTCTTTACTGAAAAAAGTAATTCCGTTAGTAACGCCGTTTATCTATAACGCCGTTATTCCCAACACTGGTTATATTATATTTAGCTCATTCACAGTACTATGGTGGTACTTTGGTACTGGTGTGGTGTTGCCAGTAGCAGGGACGGACTGGGGCTAAAAAACAGCCCTGGACTTTCTCCCAAATAGGCCCATCATCCGGCCATTCGCCCTTAGCCGTCCGCAACAGAAACTAGCAAGGATGTACTATGCCACAATACTGTCAGACTATCAGACAAGGTATTCACAACAAGTGACATCTCAAAACCTATGGCTAGGCCCTATTCATTTGGTCTGTGAAGCTTTCACAAACAACCACCAGGTCTTTGCCAATTCCACAATAATAAACACAAATATGAAAGACAAGGAAAAACTGCACTCTGATGGAAGACAGACAGAAAGTGCAAGCTAGGATTTTTTGGTTAAACAAAAACGTAGTCAATTTTTTAGCCCCCTCCCTTGTATGTTAGCACGTTTAGAGTGGTAGCAATGCATGCCTGATGTTTTCCCATTTAATTCAATACCTTAGTCTTCATTCCACCAGAAAATCTGAGCTCATCACTACAACCTCTCACAAACAACAAAGTGAATGAAAGAAATGAAAACCAATGCGATGATGAATGTCCAAAAGATGACACCCACAGACTGTTTTTAAATGGGGTTGGATACATATTATTTGCTTTTAATCTATGTGTATGTGTGTGTGTGTGTGTGTGTGTGTGAGAGAGAGAGAGAGAGAGAGATATTTTGGTTAGATGACAGTTGTAGGTTACAGTTTGACAAAAGCACAATGTTTTGTTTTATTGCGAGTGTACACAAATATAAGCAAACACTTTGCAGTTTGAATGATGTTCTGTATGAACAAAATGACGGAGTATGTATTGTTCTTATGTTTCCAATGTTCGATCGTAGCATCGCGTTCGGGCCTCTCTCTCTCTCTCTCTCTCTCTCTCTCTCTCTCTCTCTCTCTCTCTCTCTCTCTCTCTCTCTCTCTCTCTCTCTCACACACACACACACACACACACACACACACATCACGTCTCTCTCTAACTGTAGTTCTCCGCATTACATTAATTTTCGCGCAAGTTTTATTTATTTTTATATCGTGTATTCTCAACCCGTTCTCACTCCCAGCGGTAAATTCATGCACCGAGCCGTGACGCCCGTGCCAATTCCGGATTCCGGAAATCCGAGGACCAATCACAAACTGGCTAGTAGGCCGACTCTTCTTTCTCAGGTTTTTTTTTTTTTTGTTGCACATAGCAGCATATAAGTGATTGTATTAGTCCCCCTGCTGTTGGCTGTTCATATTGCGTTATTCAGTCCTTCCAGAAAAATGTGGCTTTTTTTTGTGATTGTTGCGGGCAAAAATCCTTGATTATGCGGCACGTTTTCTTAAAAAATGCGATGAAAAATGCGGGATATTTATGCAATTTTATGCGATAAAATTGCGGGAACTTGCAAAAACTGCGGTTTGATGAGAAAGAGAAAAAAAACACTACATCACAGAAAGTGCTGGAATATTTAAGTTCTCATCTTGTTTTATTGAAGACCTTAATAATGGCTCAAATTTACAAAACATTTAGTCAATCAAGTTCTGTAGCTTTACAAAAGGAATATGCTACAACTTCTGCAAAAATTAATAAATAACTTCCTGTTTTACAGATGTCGCTATACAAAACAGACATTTGAGTGCTTCCAATGCACAAAGTGCAATCTCTTAAAGGGTTAGTTCACCTAAAAATGAAAATTCTGTCATTAATGACTTCCCTTGTTGTTGGACACAAATTAAGATATTTTAGTTGAATTCCGATGGCTCAGAAAGGCCTCCATTGGCACAATGTACACTCTCAAGACCCATAAAAGGTAGCCTACTAAAGACGTCGTTACAAAGTCCATCTCACTACAGTGGTTCTACAATAACTTTATGAAGCGACGATAATAGTTATTGTGTGCAAAAAAAACTAAATAACGACTTATATAGTGATGACTGATTTCAAAACACAGCATCATGATGATATGAATCATCGAGTCGATTCATGATTCGGATCGCGTGTCAAACTGCTGAAATACGTGACTTTGGCGATCCAACCCGCTGAATCGACTCATTGATTCATAACGCTTCAAACCGCTGAATCGACTCATTGATTCATAACGCTTCAAACCGCTGAATCAACTCATTGATTCATAACGCTTCAAACCGCTGAATCAACTCATTGATTCATAACGCTTCAAACCGCTGAATCGACTCATTGATTCATAACGCTTCAAACCGCTGAATCGACTCATTGATTCATAACGCTTCAAACCGCTGAATCAACTCATTGATTCATAATGCTTCAAACCGCTGAATCGACTCATTGATTCATAACGCTTCAAAGCTTCATGATGCTGTGTTTTGAAATCAGTCAGCACACAGGGAAACTGCTTTGCTCTTTTGCTGTTATTTTTGTTGGCCAATGGGAGTTTGTGCTTCATCATGGTTTCACCGGTGTCTATGGTTTCTCCACGGGGTTTGAAGCTTTTCGATGACGTTCGCGTCGGGTAATCACGTCACTTCAAAACTTTCCCATGGCAATAGGCAGAAATGGCGGCTCTTGTGTGAAGTAAACGAAATTTTTTCAACTTTCTGCTAATATATATGACTTTTTTTGCAACGAAAATGCGGGGATTATGAAATCATGATAGCCCCGCATATTTTGCACGCGGAAATAGGCAATTTATGCGGCGAAAGTGCGGCGTATTTGAAAAAATGCGGCCCCCGCATGAATATGCGGACTTTGGCTGATTATGCGTTAAATCACGCGATCGCATAATCGCGTTTTTCTGGAGGGACTGGTTATTAGACTCTTTTCTTTCTTTTTTTTTTTTTTTTGCCGACGGCCGGGGGACGGCCCTCGGTTGGACGGCCGTTCTGGACTTTTCCAGAACGCACAGATTGTCAATCCGTCCCTGGCCAGTAGTCAGCCACACGTTTGTGGCTCTTTGGCCGATTGAACATGGAATAAGGAATAAGAGTCAGTGCACTCGAAACACCACAGACTGCTGACACCTGCTGGGCCAAAATGTACAACTCTTACAGGTTTTATAAAATGTTTTATTCATTTGTAGTCCTTGTTTTATGTGCTGTTAGCCAGGGTTTGGCAAATATAAATATTATAACCTAATTAGAACCTTTTTGTTTTATATATATGCATAAGTATTCAAATGAATGAACTGAGCCGAGATCAGTTAGACGCTTGTTTATGGGTTCACCAGATTAACACCCCTGCGAAACCAAGGTTCAAACAGTATTAGCTAAAAATGAAGGCAGTTTTGAAGGTAAAAGGTGGTCCAACCCGGTACTAGTACGGTATATAAGTGTATAATTTAAATTAATGTTGTTTGTGTGTACTTAGTATAACTATTACAGAGCTGGGGCTTCTAACTGCAAGGACACAATGACTTTACCAATTGGTGATGGCCATTTTTTATGTAGAAGGTGTGACCTATCGGCCATATTGCAATTTGCACTTTGTCCCGTTCATATTAAACCATCTGGGGTTCTTCTCAATCGGATCGCTGCATCCCATTAAGGCTGCCTATCTAGACTGCAATCATCATGCTCAAAGGCTGCCTTTCTTTGAAGGATCCTTGGCCTTTGTTTCACATCCTTCCTTTGGCTAAATTTGAAGGACGGATCAAATTTATTCTTCTCTTTGCATATATTCCAGTATACACTATATTGGCAAAAGTATTGTGCCGCCGTCCCTCCAAATCACTGAGTTCAGGTGTTCAACACTTCATGGCCACAGGTGTGTAACTCCAGCTCTAGGCCTGCAGACGCTTCTACACACATTAGAGAGAGAATGGGCCGCTCTCAGGAGTGTGTGTGTGTGTGTGTGTGTTCGCTTCTACACACATTAGAGAGAGAATGGGCCGCTCTCAGGAGTGTGTGTGTGTGTGTGTGTGTTCGCTTCTACACACATTAGAGAGAGAATGGGCCGCTCTCAGGAGTGTGTGTGTGTGTGTGTGTGTGTGTGTGTTCGCTTCTACACACATTAGAGAGAGAATGGGCCGCTCTCAGGAGTGTGTGTGTGTGTGTGTGTGTGTGTGTTCGCTTCTACACACATTAGTGAGAGAATGGGCCGCTCTCAGGAGTGTGTGTGTGTGTGTGTGTGTTCACTTCTACACACATTAGTGAGAGAATGGGCCGCTCTCAGGAGTGTGTGTGTGTGTGTGTTCGCTTCTACACACAATAGTATGGTCATACTGGTCATATGGTCAATAAACGCTGGTCATCCCATTCAGAGATCACGCTACAGGCAGCTCTTGATGACGTCGACTGGGACATGTTCCGCGCGAGTTCTGAAGACGTCAGCGAGTTCACAGAAGTGGCGCTCTGCTTTATCAACACACTGACAGAGCAAGCCACACAAACAATAACTATAACGTCCTTCCCTAATCAGAAACCGTGGGTGGACAGTTCAATTCGCACTGCAGTAAACTCGCGCACTATCGCGTACAATGCCGGTCTCCTAACGGGGGATATGAGGGAGTACAAAGCTTCATGTTACGCCCTCCGGCGCGCCGTTAAAGCCGCAAAACTCCGCTATAAAGACAGAGTGGAATCTCATTTCCAACTCAACGACTCCCGGCGGATGTGGCAGGGACTGAGGACCATCTGTGCTTTTGGAACTAAATCCTCTGCAGAGGTGAGAGCTGATCCGTTGCTGGTGAACGAGTTAAACTCTTTCTACGCTCGCTTTGATGGTAATCGCGGCAGCGCGACTCCGGCGAGTGACGCGTCAGAGAGAGTCCCTCAGAGCAGCAACGGTCACGTGATCTCTGTCTCGGAGGACGAGGTTTGGAGGGCACTCAAACGTGTGGATGTCAGGAAAGCTGCTGGGCCGGATGGTATTTCAGGTCGTGTTCTGCGGTCCTGTGCTGATCAGCTCGCAGGGCTCTTTACATCCATATTCAACGAGTCCCTTGCTACATCTGTTGTCCCCACCTCTTTCAAACGATCCTCCATCATCCCTGTACCTAAGATCAGTAAACCCTCTTGCCTAAATGACTATCGTCCAGTGGCTCTCACATCTTTAGTCATGAAGGTCTTTGAGAGACTCATTAAAAACAACATTTGCTCCTCCATTCCTGACACTTTGGACCCTCTTCAGTTTGCCTATCGTCCCAATAGATCGACTGAAGATGCCATTTCTCACGTCCTTCACTCCTGCCTCACTCACATCGACAGCAAAAGTGGGAACTATGTCAGGCTGCTATTTATTGACTATAGCTCAGCCTTTAACACCATAGTTCCCATTAAGCTAACACACAAACTCCTGGATCTAGGCCTGAATTCTTCTCTCTGCCTCTGGATTGAAGATTTCCTCACTGGCAGACCCCAGGCGGTGAGAGTAGGCCAGTTCACCTCCACCTCCATCACCCTGAGTGTTGGAGCTCCACAGGGCTGTGTGCTGAGTCCCCTGCTCTACTCTCTCTACACCCATGACTGTTTGTCCACACACAGCTCCACCTCTATCATCAAGTTTGCTGATGATACTCTTGTCCTGGGTCTCATCTCCAACAACAATGAGACGGCATACTTGGACGAAGTGGAGCAACTGACATCATGGTGCCAGGACAACTGTCTCTCTCTGAATGTTAGCAAGACCAAAGAACTGACTGTGGACTTCAGGAAGAGACAGCATCGGTCATACTCCCCTCTCATGATCAGCGGGACACCGGTAGAGAGAGTGAGCAGCTTCAAATACCTGGGTGTGAACATCTCCGAGGATCTGACCTGGACTACACACATCCAGACACAGGTGAAAAAAGCCAGGCAAAGACTGTACCACCTGCGCCAGCTGAGGAAATTCAGGGTTTCACCAGCCATCCTGAAAACTTTCTATCGAGGGGCGATAGAAAGTGTCCTGACTCAGTGCATCACAGCGTGGTACGGGAACAGCACCAGTCACGACTGCAAAGCCCTGCAAAGAGTGGTGCGCTTATCCGAGCGCATCTCAGGCTCAGCTCTCCCGTCTCTGCAGGACACCTACACCAAACGCTGCAGAGGTAGAGCTACTAAAATCATCAGAGACATTAATCACCCTGCAAACTCTCACTTCACCCTGCTGCCATCTGGTAAGCGCTTCCGTAGCCTGATGGCAAAGACTGAAAGACTCAGGAGGAGTTTCTTCCCCCAGGCCATCAGACTCCTGAACTCAGTCACGTGACTTCACTTCACCCCGCACACGCATAAACATCCAGTTTATACATTAACATTCACATACTGCCATTGCACTGCACTTTACTTTCCTATTGTTACTGCGTAACAACCTGTAATAAACCTGTTTGCACATCATACTCCTGTTTGCACATCATACTCCTGTTTGCACATTATACTCCGATTTGCAATTATACCTATTGCATGCACATCATACTTCTCTATATATAAATATATATATATATATTTTATGTTAACCACTTATTTTTAAGTCTACAGTTTCTCACTTATCATATCCACTTACTTTATATTTTATATTTTTATTTTATTTTTTTATTTTTATCTTATTTCCTATTTTTATCTTACTTGATTTATTTATAACTCTACTTATGTTAATACTTTTTATTCTAATTTTATTCTATTTCTATTTTAATTTCCCTTGTGTTCTTGTAACTGTTATTTGCACTGTCCATGGAGCGGACCTGTTTACATTTCACTGCCAGTTGTATATTGTGTATATAACTGTGTATGTGACAAATAAAACTCTTGAATCTTGAATCTAGTAAGAGAATGGGCCGCTCTCAGGAGTGTGTGTGTGTGTGTGTGTGTGTGTGTGTGTTCGTTTCTACACACATTAGTGAGAGAATGGGCCGCTCTCAGGAGTGTGTGTGTGTGTGTGTGTGTTCGCTTCTACACACATTAGTGAGAGAATGGGCCGCTCTCAGGAGTGTGTGTGTGTGTGTGTGTGTTCGCTTCTACACACATTAGTGAGAGAATGGGCCGCTCTCAGGAGTGTGTGTGTGTGTGTGTGTGTTCGCTTCTACACACAATAGTAAGAGAATGGGCCGCTCTCAGGAGTGTGTGTGTGTGTGTGTGTGTGTGTTCGCTTCTACACACATTAGTGAGAGAATGGGCCGCTCTCAGGAGTGTGTGTGTGTGTGTGTGTGTTCGCTTCTACACACATTAGTGAGAGAATGGGCCGCTCTCAGGAGTGTGTGTGTGTGTGTGTGTTCGCTTCTACACACATTAGTGAGAGAATGGGCCGCTCTCAGGAGTGTGTGTGTGTGTGTGTGTGTTCGCTTCTACACACAATAGTAAGAGAATGGGCCGCTCTCAGGAGTGTGTGTGTGTGTGTGTGTGTGTTCGCTTCTACACACATTAGTAAGAGAATGGGCCGCTCTCAGGAGTGTGTGTGTGTGTGTGTGTGTGTGTTCGCTTCTACACACATTAGTGAGAGAATGGGCCGCTCTCAGGAGTATGTGTGTGTGTGTGTGTGTGTGTGTGTGTGTTCGCTTCTACACACATTAGAGAGAGAATGGGCCGCTCTCAGGAGTGTGTGTGTGTGTGTGTGTGTTCGCTTCTACACACATTAGTGAGAGAATGGGCCGCTCTCAGGAGTGTGTGTGTGTGTGTGTGTTCACTTCTACACACATTAGTGAGAGAATGGGCCGCTCTCAGGAGTGTGTGTGTGTGTGTGTTCGCTTCTACACACAATAGTAAGAGAATGGGCCGCTCTCAGGAGTGTGTGTGTGTGTGTTCGCTTCTACACACATTAGTAAGAGAATGGGCCGCTCTCAGGAGTGTGTGTGTGTGTGTTCGCTTCTACACACATTAGTAAGAGAATGGGCCGCTCTCAGGAGTGTGTGTGTGTGTGTGTGTGTGTGTGTGTGTTCGTTTCTACACACATTAGTGAGAGAATGGGCCGCTCTCAGGAGTGTGTGTGTGTGTGTGTTCGCTTCTACACACATTAGTGAGAGAATGGGCCGCTCTCAGGAGTGTGTGTGTGTGTGTGTGTGTTCGCTTCTACACACATTAGTGAGAGAATGGGCCGCTCTCAGGAGTGTGTGTGTGTGTGTGTGTGTGTGTTCGCTTCTACACACATTAGTGAGAGAATGGGCCGCTCTCAGGAGTGTGTGTGTGTGTGTGTGTGTTCGCTTCTACACACAATAGTAAGAGAATGGGCCGCTCTCAGGAGTGTGTGTGTGTGTGTGTGTGTGTGTTCGCTTCTACAAACATTAGTAAGAGAATGGGCCGCTCTCAGGAGTGTGTGTGTGTGTGTGTGTGTGTGTTCGCTTCTACACACATTAGTGAGAGAATGGGCCGCTCTCAGGAGTGTGTGTGTGTGTGTGTGTGTGTGTTCGCTTCTACACACATTAGAGAGAGAATGGGCCGCTCTCAGGAGTGTGTGTGTGTGTGTGTGTGTTCGCTTCTACACACATTAGTGAGAGAATGGGCCGCTCTCAGGAGTGTGTGTGTGTGTGTGTGTTCACTTCTACACACATTAGTGAGAGAATGGGCCGCTCTCAGGAGTGTGTGTGTGTGTGTGTGTTCGCTTCTACACACAATAGTAAGAGAATGGGCCGCTCTCAGGAGTGTGTGTGTGTGTGTTCGCTTCTACACACATTAGTAAGAGAATGGGCCGCTCTCAGGAGTGTGTGTGTGTGTGTGTGTGTGTGTGTGTTCGTTTCTACACACATTAGTGAGAGAATGGGCCGCTCTCAGGAGTGTGTGTGTGTGTGTTCGCTTCTACACACATTAGTGAGAGAATGGGCCGCTCTCAGGAGTGTGTGTGTGTGTGTGTGTGTTCGCTTCTACACACATTAGTGAGAGAATGGGCCGCTCTCAGGAGTGTGTGTGTGTGTGTGTGTGTTCGCTTCTACACACATTAGTGAGAGAATGGGCCGCTCTCAGGAGTGTGTGTGTGTGTGTGTGTGTTCGCTTCTACACACAATAGTAAGAGAATGGGCCGCTCTCAGGAGTGTGTGTGTGTGTGTGTGTGTGTGTGTGTGTGTTCGCTTCTACACACATTAGTAAGAGAATGGGCCGCTCTCAGGAGTGTGTGTGTGTGTGTGTGTGTGTGTTCGCTTCTACACACATTAGTGAGAGAATGGGCCGCTCTCAGGAGTGTGTGTGTGTGTGTGTGTTCGCTTCTACACACATTAGAGAGAGAATGGGCCGCTCTCAGGAGTGTGTGTGTGTGTGTGTGTGTTCGCTTCTACACACATTAGTGAGAGAATGGGCCGCTCTCAGGAGTGTGTGTGTGTGTGTGTGTTCACTTCTACACACATTAGTGAGAGAATGGGCCGCTCTCAGGAGTGTGTGTGTGAGTGTGTTCGCTTCTACACACAATAGTAAGAGAATGGGCCGCTCTCAGGAGTGTGTGTGTGTGTGTTCGCTTCTACACACATTAGTAAGAGAATGGGCCGCTCTCAGGAGTGTGTGTGTGTGTGTTCGCTTCTACACACATTAGTAAGAGAATGGGCCGCTCTCAGGAGTGTGTGTGTGTGTGTGTGTGTGTGTTCGTTTCTACACACATTAGTGAGAGAATGGGCCGCTCTCAGGAGTGTGTGTGTGTGTGTTCGCTTCTACACACATTAGTAAGAGAATGGGCCGCTCTCAGGAGTGTGTGTGTGTGTGTGTTCGCTTCTACACACATTAGTAAGAGAATGGGCCGCTCTCAGGAGTGTGTGTGTGTGTGTGTGTGTTCGTTTCTACACACATTAGTGAGAGAATGGGCCGCTCTCAGGAGTGTGTGTGTGTGTGTTCGCTTCTACACACATTAGTGAGAGAATGGGCCGCTCTCAGGAGTGTGTGTGTGTGTGTGTGTGTTCGCTTCTACACACATTAGTGAGAGAATGGGCCGCTCTCAGGAGTGTGTGTGTGTGTGTGTGTGTTCGCTTCTACACACATTAGTGAGAGAATGGGCCGCTCTCAGGAGTGTGTGTGTGTGTGTGTGTGTTCGCTTCTACACACAATAGTAAGAGAATGGGCCGCTCTCAGGAGTGTGTGTGTGTGTGTGTGTGTTCGCTTCTACACACATTAGTAAGAGAATGGGCCGCTCTCAGGAGTGTGTGTGTGTGTGTGTGTTCGCTTCTACACACATTAGTGAGAGAATGGGCCGCTCTCAGGAGTGTGTGTGTGTGTGTGTGTTCGCTTCTACACACAATAGTAAGAGAATGGGCCGCTCTCAGGAGTGTGTGTGTGTGTGTTCGCTTCTACACACATTAGTAAGAGAATGGGCCGCTCTCAGGAGTGTGTGTGTGTGTGTGTGTGTGTGTTCGTTTCTACACACATTAGTGAGAGAATGGGCCGCTCTCAGGAGTGTGTGTGTGTGTGTTCGCTTCTACACACATTAGTGAGAAAATGGGCCGCTCTCACGAGTGTGTGTGTGTGTGTGTGTGTTCGCTTCTACACACATTAGTGAGAGAATGGGCCGCTCTCAGGAGTGTGTGTGTGTGTGTGTGTGTTCGCTTCTACACACATTAGTGAGAGAATGGGCCGCTCTCAGGAGTGTGTGTGTGTGTGTGTGTGTGTTCGCTTCTACACACAATAGTAAGAGAATGGGCCGCTCTCAGGAGTGTGTGTGTGTGTGTGTGTGTGTTCGCTTCTACACACATTAGTAAGAGAATGGGCCGCTCTCAGGAGTGTGTGTGTGTGTGTGTGTTCGCTTCTACACACATTAGTGAGAGAATGGGCCGCTCTCAGGAGTGTGTGTGTGTGTGTGTGTGTGTGTGTGTTCGCTTCTACACACATTAGAGAGAGAATGGGCCGCTCTCAGGAGTGTGTGTGTGTGTGTGTGTGTTCGCTTCTACACACATTAGTGAGAGAATGGGCCGCTCTCAGGAGTGTGTGTGTGTGTGTGTGTTCACTTCTACACACATTAGTGAGAGAATGGGCCGCTCTCAGGAGTGTGTATGTGTGTGTGTGTTCGCTTCTACACACAATAGTAAGAGAATGGGCCGCTCTCAGGAGTGTGTGTGTGTGTGTTCGCTTCTACACACATTAGTAAGAGAATGGGCCGCTCTCAGGAGTGTGTGTGTGTGTGTGTGTGTGTGTTCGTTTCTACACACAGTAGTGAGAGAATGGGCCGCTCTCAGGAGTGTGTGTGTGTGTGTTCGCTTCTACACACATTAGTGAGAGAATGGGCCGCTCTCAGGAGTGTGTGTGTGTGTGTGTGTGTTCGCTTCTACACACATTAGTGAGAGAATGGGCCGCTCTCAGGAGTGTGTGTGTGTGTGTGTGTGTGTGTGTGTGTGTGTGTGTGTGTGTGTGTTCGTTTCTACACACAGTAGTGAGAGAATGGGTCGCTCTCAGGAGTGTGTGTGTGTGTGTTCGCTTCTACACACATTAGTGAGAGAATGGGCCGCTCTCAGGAGTGTGTGTGTGTGTGTGTGTGTTCGCTTCTACACACATTAGTGAGAGAATGGGCCGCTCTCAGGAGTGTGTGTGTGTGTGTGTGTGTTCGCTTCTACACACAATAGTAAGAGAATGGGCCGCTCTCAGGTGTGTGTGTGTGTTCGCTTCTACACACATTAGTAAGAGAATGGGCCGCTCTCAGGAGTGTGTGTGTGTGTGTTCGCTTCTACACACATTAGTAAGAGAATGGGCCGCTCTCAGGAGTGTGTGTGTGTGTGTGTGTGTGTGTTCGTTTCTACACACATTAGTGAGAGAATGGGCCGCTCTCAGGAGTGTGTGTGTGTGTGTTCGCTTCTACACACATTAGTAAGAGAATGGGCCGCTCTCAGGAGTGTGTGTGTGTGTGTTCGCTTCTACACACATTAGTAAGAGAATGGGCCGCTCTCAGGAGTGTGTGTGTGTGTGTGTGTGTTCGTTTCTACACACATTAGTGAGAGAATGGGCCGCTCTCAGGAGTGTGTGTGTGTGTGTTCGCTTCTACACACATTAGTGAGAGAATGGGCCGCTCTCAGGAGTGTGTGTGTGTGTGTGTGTGTTCGCTTCTACACACATTAGTGAGAGAATGGGCCGCTCTCAGGAGTGTGTGTGTGTGTGTGTGTGTTCGCTTCTACACACATTAGTGAGAGAATGGGCCGCTCTCAGGAGTGTGTGTGTGTGTGTGTGTGTTCGCTTCTACACACAATAGTAAGAGAATGGGCCGCTCTCAGGAGTGTGTGTGTGTGTGTGTGTGTTCGCTTCTACACACATTAGTAAGAGAATGGGCCGCTCTCAGGAGTGTGTGTGTGTGTGTGTGTTCGCTTCTACACACATTAGTGAGAGAATGGGCCGCTCTCAGGAGTGTGTGTGTGTGTGTGTGTTCGCTTCTACACACAATAGTAAGAGAATGGGCCGCTCTCAGGAGTGTGTGTGTGTGTGTTCGCTTCTACACACATTAGTAAGAGAATGGGCCGCTCTCAGGAGTGTGTGTGTGTGTGTGTGTGTGTGTGTTCGTTTCTACACACATTAGTGAGAGAATGGGCCGCTCTCAGGAGTGTGTGTGTGTGTGTTCGCTTCTACACACATTAGTGAGAAAATGGGCCGCTCTCACGAGTGTGTGTGTGTGTGTGTGTGTTCGCTTCTACACACATTAGTGAGAGAATGGGCCGCTCTCAGGAGTGTGTGTGTGTGTGTGTGTGTTCGCTTCTACACACATTAGTGAGAGAATGGGCCGCTCTCAGGAGTGTGTGTGTGTGTGTTCGCTTCTACACACATTAGTGAGAGAATGGGCCGCTCTCAGGAGTGTGTGTGTGTGTGTGTGTGTTCGCTTCTACACACATTAGTGAGAGAATGGGCCGCTCTCAGGAGTGTGTGTGTGTGTGTGTGTGTGTGTGTGTGTGTGTGTGTGTGTGTGTTCGTTTCTACACACAGTAGTGAGAGAATGGGCCGCTCTCAGGAGTGTGTGTGTGTGTGTTCGCTTCTACACACATTAGTGAGAGAATGGGCCGCTCTCAGGAGTGTGTGTGTGTGTGTGTGTGTTCGCTTCTACACACATTAGTGAGAGAATGGGCCGCTCTCAGGAGTGTGTGTGTGTGTGTGTGTGTTCGCTTCTACACACAATAGTAAGAGAATGGGCCGCTCTCAGGAGTGTGTGTGTTTGTGTGTGTGTTCGCTTCTACACACATTAGTAAGAGAATGGGCCGCTCTCAGGAGTGTGTGTGTGTGTGTGTGTGTGTTCGCTTCTACACACATTAGTGAGAGAATGGGCCGCTCTCAGGAGTGTGTGTGTGTGTGTGTGTGTGTTCGCTTCTACACACATTAGAGAGAGAATGGGCCGCTCTCAGGAGTGTGTGTGTGTGTGTGTGTGTTCGCTTCTACACACATTAGTGAGAGAATGGGCCGCTCTCAGGAGTGTGTGTGTGTGTGTGTGTGTTCGCTTCTACACACAATAGTAAGAGAATGGGCCGCTCTCAGGAGTGTGTGTGTGTGTGTTCGCTTCTACACACATTAGTAAGAGAATGGGCCGCTCTCAGGAGTGTGTGTGTGTGTGTTCGCTTCTACACACATTAGTAAGAGAATGGGCCGCTCTCAGGAGTGTGTGTGTGTGTGTGTGTGTGTGTTCGTTTCTACACACATTAGTGAGAGAATGGGCCGCTCTCAGGAGTGTGTGTGTGTGTGTTCGCTTCTACACACATTAGTAAGAGAATGGGCCGCTCTCAGGAGTGTGTGTGTGTGTGTTCGCTTCTACACACATTAGTAAGAGAATGGGCCGCTCTCAGGAGTGTGTGTGTGTGTGTGTGTGTTCGTTTCTACACACATTAGTGAGAGAATGGGCCGCTCTCAGGAGTGTGTGTGTGTGTGTTCGCTTCTACACACATTAGTGAGAGAATGGGCCGCTCTCAGGAGTGTGTGTGTGTGTGTGTGTGTTCGCTTCTACACACATTAGTGAGAGAATGGGCCGCTCTCAGGAGTGTGTGTGTGTGTGTGTGTGTTCGCTTCTACACACATTAGTGAGAGAATGGGCCGCTCTCAGGAGTGTGTGTGTGTGTGTGTGTGTTCGCTTCTACACACAATAGTAAGAGAATGGGCCGCTCTCAGGAGTGTGTGTGTGTGTGTGTGTGTTCGCTTCTACACACATTAGTAAGAGAATGGGCCGCTCTCAGGAGTGTGTGTGTGTGTGTGTGTTCGCTTCTACACACATTAGTGAGAGAATGGGCCGCTCTCAGGAGTGTGTGTGTGTGTGTGTGTTCGCTTCTACACACAATAGTAAGAGAATGGGCCGCTCTCAGGAGTGTGTGTGTGTGTGTTCGCTTCTACACACATTAGTAAGAGAATGGGCCGCTCTCAGGAGTGTGTGTGTGTGTGTGTGTGTGTGTTCGTTCTACACACATTAGTGAGAGAATGGCCGCTCTCAGGAGTGTGTGTGTGTGTGTTCGCTTCTACACACATTAGTGAGAAATGGGCCGCTCTCACGAGTGTGTGTGTGTGTGTGTGTGTGTTCGCTTCTACACACATTAGTGAGAGAATGGGCCGCTCTCAGGAGTGTGTGTGTGTGTTGTGTGTGTTCGCTTCTACACACATTAGTGAGAGAATGGGCCGCTCTCAGGAGTGTGTGTGTGTGTGTGTGTTCGCTTCTACACACAATAGTAAGAGAATGGGCCGCTCTCAGGAGTGTGTGTGTGTGTTGTGTGTGTTCGCTTCTACACACATTAGTAAGAGAATGGGCCGCTCTCAGGAGTGTGTGTGTGTGTGTGTGTTCGCTTCTACACACATTAGTGAGAGAATGGGCCGCTCTCAGGAGTGTGTGTGTGTGTGTTGTGTGTGTGTTCGCTTCTACACACATTAGAGAGAGAATGGGCCGCTCTCAGGAGTGTGTGTGTGTGTGTGTGTGTTCGCTTCTACACACATTAGTGAGAGAATGGGCCGCTCTCAGGAGTGTGTGTGTGTGTGTGTGTTCGCTTCTACACACATTAGTGAGAGAATGGGCCGCTCTCAGGAGTGTGTGTGTGTGTGTGTGTTCGCTTCTACACACAATAGTAAGAGAATGGGCCGCTCTCAGGAGTGTGTGTGTGTGTGTTCGCTTCTACACACATTAGTAAGAGAATGGGCCGCTCTCAGGAGTGTGTGTGTGTGTGTGTGTGTGTGTGTGTGTGTTCGTTTCTACACACAGTAGTGAGAGAATGGGCCGCTCTCAGGAGTGTGTGTGTGTGTGTTCGCTTCTACACACATTAGTGAGAGAATGGGCCGCTCTCAGGAGTGTGTGTGTGTGTGTGTGTGTTCGCTTCTACACACATTAGTGAGAGAATGGGCCGCTCTCAGGAGTGTGTGTGTGTGTGTGTGTGTGTGTGTGTGTGTGTGTGTGTGTGTTCGTTTCTACACACAGTAGTGAGAGAATGGGCCGCTCTCAGGAGTGTGTGTGTGTGTGTTCGCTTCTACACACATTAGTGAGAGAATGGGCCGCTCTCAGGAGTGTGTGTGTGTGTGTGTGTGTTCGCTTCTACACACATTAGTGAGAGAATGGGCCGCTCTCAGGAGTGTGTGTGTGTGGTGTGTGTGTTCGCTTCTACACACAATAGTAAGAGAATGGGCCGCTCTCAGGAGTGTGTGTGTTTGTGTGTGTGTTCGCTTCTACACACATTAGTAAGAGAATGGGCCGCTCTCAGGAGTGTGTGTGTGTGTGTGTGTGTTCGCTTCTACACACATTAGTGAGAGAATGGGCCGCTCTCAGGAGTGTGTGTGTGTGTGTGTGTGTTCGCTTCTACACACATTAGAGAGAATGGGCCGCTCTCAGGAGTGTGTGTGTGTGTGTGTGTGTTCGCTTCTACACACATTAGTGAGAGAATGGGCCGCTCTCAGGAGTGTGTGTGTGTGTGTGTGTTCACTTCTACACACATTAGTGAGAGAATGGGCCGCTCTCAGGAGTGTGTGTGTGTGTGTGTTCGCTTCTACACACAATAGTAAGAGAATGGGCCGCTCTCAGGAGTGTGTGTGTGTGTGTTCGCTTCTACACACATTAGTAAGAGAATGGGCCGCTCTCAGGAGTGTGTGTGTGTGTGTTCGCTTCTACACACATTAGTAAGAGAATGGGCCGCTCTCAGGAGTGTGTGTGTGTGTGTGTGTGTGTGTTCGTTTCTACACACATTAGTGAGAGAATGGGCCGCTCTCAGGAGTGTGTGTGTGTGTGTGTTCGCTTCTACACACAATAGTAAGAGAATGGGCCGCTCTCAGGAGTGTGTGTGTGTGTGTGTGTGTGTGTCGCTTCTACACACATTAGTAAGAGAATGGGCCGCTCTCAGGAGTGTGTGTGTGTGTGTGTGTGTGTGTGTTCGCTTCTACACACATTAGTGAGAGAATGGGCCGCTCTCAGGAGTGTGTGTGTGTGTGTGTGTTCGCTTCTACACACATTAGAGAGAGAATGGGCCGCTCTCAGGAGTGTGTGTGTGTGTGTGTGTGTGTGTTTGCTTCTACACACATTAGTGAGAGAATGGGCCGCTCTCAGGAGTGTGTGTGTGTGTGTGTGTTCACTTCTACACACATTAGTGAGAGAATGGGCCGCTCTCAGGAGTGTGTGTGTGAGTGTGTTCGCTTCTACACACAATAGTAAGAGAATGGGCCGCTCTCAGGAGTGTGTGTGTGTGTGTTCGCTTCTACACACATTAGTAAGAGAATGGGCCGCTCTCAGGAGTGTGTGTGTGTGTGTTCGCTTCTACACACATTAGTAAGAGAATGGGCCGCTCTCAGGAGTGTGTGTGTGTGTGTGTGTGTGTGTTCGTTTCTACACACATTAGTGAGAGAATGGGCCGCTCTCAGGAGTGTGTGTGTGTGTGTTCGCTTCTACACACATTAGTAAGAGAATGGGCCGCTCTCAGGAGTGTGTGTGTGTGTGTTCGCTTCTACACACATTAGTAAGAGAATGGGCCGCTCTCAGGAGTGTGTGTGTGTGTGTGTGTGTTCGTTCTACACACATTAGTGAGAGAATGGGCCGCTCTCAGGAGTGTGTGTGTGTGTGTTCGCTTCTACACACATTAGTGAGAGAATGGGCCGCTCTCAGGAGTGTGTGTGTGTGTGTGTGTGTTCGCTTCTACACACATTAGTGAGAGAATGGGCCGCTCTCAGGAGTGTGTGTGTGTGTGTGTGTTCGCTTCTACACACATTAGTGAGAGAATGGGCCGCTCTCAGGAGTGTGTGTGTGTGTGTGTGTTCGCTTCTACACACATTAGTGAGAGAATGGGCCGCTCTCAGGAGTGTGTGTGTGTGTGTGTGTGTTCGCTTCTACACAAAATAGTAAGAGAATGGGCCGCTCTCAGGAGTGTGTGTGTGTGTGTGTGTTCGCTTCTACACACATTAGTAAGAGAATGGGCCGCTCTCAGGAGTGTGTGTGTGTGTGTGTGTGTTCGCTTCTACACAAAATAGTAAGAGAATGGGCCGCTCTCAGGAGTGTGTGTGTGTGTGTGTGTGTTCGCTTCTACACACATTAGTAAGAGAATGGGCCGCTCTCAGGAGTGTGTGTGTGTGTGTGTGTTCGCTTCTACACACATTAGTGAGAGAATGGGCCGCTCTCAGGAGTGTGTGTGTGTGTGTGTGTTCGCTTCTACACACAATAGTAAGAGAATGGGCCGCTCTCAGGAGTGTGTGTGTGTGTGTTCGCTTCTACACACAATAGTAAGAGAATGGGCCGCTCTCAGGAGTGTGTGTGTGTGTGTTCGCTTCTACACACAATAGTAAGAGAATGGGCCGCTCTCAGGAGTGTGTGTGTGTGTGTGTGTGTTCGCTTCTACACACATTAGTGAGAGAATGGGCCGCTCTCAGGAGTGTGTGTGTGTGTGTGTGTTCGCTTCTACACACATTAGTGAGAGAATGGGCCGCTCTCAGGAGTGTGTGTGTGTGTGTGTGTGTTCGCTTCTACACAAAATAGTAAGAGAATGGGCCGCTCTCAGGAGTGTGTGTGTGTGTGTGTGTTCGCTTCTACACACATTAGTAAGAGAATGGGCCGCTCTCAGGAGTGTGTGTGTGTGTGTGTGTGTTCGCTTCTACACAAAATAGTAAGAGAATGGGCCGCTCTCAGGAGTGTGTGTGTGTGTGTGTGTGTTCGCTTCTACACACATTAGTAAGAGAATGGGCCGCTCTCAGGAGTGTGTGTGTGTGTGTGTGTTCGCTTCTACACACATTAGTGAGAGAATGGGCCGCTCTCAGGAGTGTGTGTGTGTGTGTGTGTTCGCTTCTACACACAATAGTAAGAGAATGGGCCGCTCTCAGGAGTGTGTGTGTGTGTGTTCGCTTCTACACACATTAGTAAGAGAATGGGCCGCTCTCAGGAGTGTGTGTGTGTGTGTGTGTGTGTGTGTGTGTTCGTTTCTACACACATTAGTGAGAGAATGGGCCGCTCTCAGGAGTGTGTGTGTGTGTGTTCGCTTCTACACACATTAGTGAGAAAATGGGCCGCTCTCACGAGTGTGTGTGTGTGTGTGTGTGTTCGCTTCTACACACATTAGTGAGAGAATGGGCCGCTCTCAGGAGTGTGTGTGTGTGTGTGTGTGTGTTCGCTTCTACACACATTAGTGAGAGAATGGGCCGCTCTCAGGAGTGTGTGTGTGTGTGTGTTCGCTTCTACACACAATAGTAAGAGAATGGGCCGCTCTCAGGAGTGTGTGTGTGTGTGTGTGTGTGTTCGCTTCTACACACATTAGTAAGAGAATGGGCCGCTCTCAGGAGTGTGTGTGTGTGTGTGTGTGTTCGCTTCTACACACATTAGTGAGAGAATGGGCCGCTCTCAGGAGTGTGTGTGTGTGTGTGTGTGTGTGTGTTCGCTTCTACACACATTAGAGAGAGAATGGGCCGCTCTCAGGAGTGTGTGTGTGTGTGTGTGTGTTCGCTTCTACACACATTAGTGAGAGAATGGGCCGCTCTCAGGAGTGTGTGTGTGTGTGTGTGTTCACTTCTACACACATTAGTGAGAGAATGGGCCGCTCTCAGGAGTGTGTGTGTGTGTGTGTGTTCGCTTCTACACACAATAGTAAGAGAATGGGCCGCTCTCAGGAGTGTGTGTGTGTGTGTTCGCTTCTACACACATTAGTAAGAGAATGGGCCGCTCTCAGGAGTGTGTGTGTGTGTGTGTGTGTGTGTGTGTGTGTGTGTGTGTTCGTTTCTACACACAGTAGTGAGAGAATGGGCCGCTCTCAGGAGTGTGTGTTTGTGTGTTCGCTTCTACACACATTAGTGAGAGAATGGGCCGCTCTCAGGAGTGTGTGTGTGTGTGTGTGTGTTCGCTTCTACACACATTAGTGAGAGAATGGGCCGCTCTCAGGAGTGTGTGTGTGTGTGTGTGTGTGTGTGTGTGTGTGTGTGTGTGTTCGTTTCTACACACAGTAGTGAGAGAATGGGCCGCTCTCAGGAGTGTGTGTGTGTGTGTTCGCTTCTACACACATTAGTGAGAGAATGGGCCGCTCTCAGGAGTGTGTGTGTGTGTGTGTGTGTTCGCTTCTACACACATTAGTGAGAGAATGGGCCGCTCTCAGGAGTGTGTGTGTGTGTGTGTGTGTTCGCTTCTACACACAATAGTAAGAGAATGGGCCGCTCTCAGGAGTGTGTGTGTGTGTGTTCGCTTCTACACACATTAGTAAGAGAATGGGCCGCTCTCAGGAGTGTGTGTGTGTGTGTTCGCTTCTACACACATTAGTAAGAGAATGGGCCGCTCTCAGGAGTGTGTGTGTGTGTGTGTGTGTGTGTTCGTTTCTACACACATTAGTGAGAGAATGGGCCGCTCTCAGGAGTGTGTGTGTGTGTGTTCGCTTCTACACACATTAGTAAGAGAATGGGCCGCTCTCAGGAGTGTGTGTGTGTGTGTTCGCTTCTACACACATTAGTAAGAGAATGGGCCGCTCTCAGGAGTGTGTGTGTGTGTGTGTGTGTTCGTTTCTACACACATTAGTGAGAGAATGGGCCGCTCTCAGGAGTGTGTGTGTGTGTGTTCGCTTCTACACACATTAGTGAGAGAATGGGCCGCTCTCAGGAGTGTGTGTGTGTGTGTGTGTGTTCGCTTCTACACACATTAGTGAGAGAATGGGCCGCTCTCAGGAGTGTGTGTGTGTGTGTGTGTGTTCGCTTCTACACACATTAGTGAGAGAATGGGCCGCTCTCAGGAGTGTGTGTGTGTGTGTGTTCGCTTCTACACACAATAGTAAGAGAATGGGCCGCTCTCAGGAGTGTGTGTGTGTGTGTGTGTGTTCGCTTCTACACACATTAGTAAGAGAATGGGCCGCTCTCAGGAGTGTGTGTGTGTGTGTGTGTTCGCTTCTACACACATTAGTGAGAGAATGGGCCGCTCTCAGGAGTGTGTGTGTGTGTGTGTGTGTTCGCTTCTACACACAATAGTAAGAGAATGGGCCGCTCTCAGGAGTGTGTGTGTGTGTGTTCGCTTCTACACACATTAGTAAGAGAATGGGCCGCTCTCAGGAGTGTGTGTGTGTGTGTGTGTGTGTGTTCGTTTCTACACACATTAGTGAGAGAATGGGCCGCTCTCAGGAGTGTGTGTGTGTGTGTTCGCTTCTACACACATTAGTGAGAAAATGGGCCGCTCTCACGAGTGTGTGTGTGTGTGTGTGTGTTCGCTTCTACACACATTAGTGAGAGAATGGGCCGCTCTCAGGAGTGTGTGTGTGTGTGTGTGTGTTCGCTTCTACACACATTAGTGAGAGAATGGGCCGCTCTCAGGAGTGTGTGTGTGTGTGTGTGTGTTCGCTTCTACACACAATAGTAAGAGAATGGGCCGCTCTCAGGAGTGTGTGTGTGTGTGTGTGTGTGTGTTCGCTTCTACACACATTAGTAAGAGAATGGGCCGCTCTCAGGAGTGTGTGTGTGTGTGTGTGTTCGCTTCTACACACATTAGTGAGAGAATGGGCCGCTCTCAGGAGTGTGTGTGTGTGTGTGTGTGTGTGTGTTCGCTTCTACACACATTAGAGAGAGAATGGGCCGCTCTCAGGAGTGTGTGTGTGTGTGTGTGTGTGTGTTCGCTTCTACACACATTAGTGAGAGAATGGGCCGCTCTCAGGAGTGTGTGTGTGTGTGTGTGTTCACTTCTACACACATTAGTGAGAGAATGGGCCGCTCTCAGGAGTGTGTGTGTGTGTGTGTGTTCGCTTCTACACACAATAGTAAGAGAATGGGCCGCTCTCAGGAGTGTGTGTGTGTGTGTTCGCTTCTACACACATTAGTAAGAGAATGGGCCGCTCTCAGGAGTGTGTGTGTGTGTGTGTGTGTGTGTGTGTGTTCGTTTCTACACACAGTAGTGAGATAATGGGCCGCTCTCAGGAGTGTGTGTGTGTGTGTTCGCTTCTACACACATTAGTGAGAGAATGGGCCGCTCTCAGGAGTGTGTGTGTGTGTGTGTGTGTTCGCTTCTACACACATTAGTGAGAGAATGGGCCGCTCTCAGGAGTGTGTGTGTGTGTGTGTGTGTGTGTGTGTGTGTGTGTGTGTGTGTGTGTGTGTGTGTGTGTGTGTGTTCGTTTCTACACACAGTAGTGAGAGAATGGGCCGCTCTCAGGAGTGTGTGTGTGTGTGTTCGCTTCTACACACATTAGTGAGAGAATGGGCCGCTCTCAGGAGTGTGTGTGTGTGTGTGTGTGTTCGCTTCTACACACATTAGTGAGAGAATGGGCCGCTCTCAGGAGTGTGTGTGTGTGTGTGTGTGTTCGCTTCTACACACAATAGTAAGAGAATGGGCCGCTCTCAGGAGTGTGTGTGTGTGTGTGTGTGTGTTCGCTTCTACACACATTAGTAAGAGAATGGGCCGCTCTCAGGAGTGTGTGTGTGTGTGTGTGTGTGTGTTCGCTTCTACACACATTAGTGAGAGAATGGGCCGCTCTCAGGAGTGTGTGTGTGTGTGTGTGTGTGTTCGCTTCTACACACATTAGAGAGAGAATGGGCCGCTCTCAGGAGTGTGTGTGTGTGTGTGTGTGTTCGCTTCTACACACATTAGTGAGAGAATGGGCCGCTCTCAGGAGTGTGTGTGTGTGTGTGTGTTCACTTCTACACACATTAGTGAGAGAATGGGCCGCTCTCAGGAGTGTGTGTGTGTGTGTGTTCGCTTCTACACACAATAGTAAGAGAATGGGCCGCTCTCAGGAGTGTGTGTGTGTGTGTTCGCTTCTACACACATTAGTAAGAGAATGGGCCGCTCTCAGGAGTGTGTGTGTGTGTGTGTGTGTGTGTGTGTTCGTTTCTACACACATTAGTGAGAGAATGGGCCGCTCTCAGGAGTGTGTGTGTGTGTGTTCGCTTCTACACACATTAGTGAGAGAATGGGCCGCTCTCAGGAGTGTGTGTGTGTGTGTGTGTGTGTTCGCTTCTACACACATTAGTGAGAGAATGGGCCGCTCTCAGGAGTGTGTGTGTGTGTGTGTTCGCTTCTACACACATTAGTGAGAGAATGGGCCGCTCTCAGGAGTGTGTGTGTGTGTGTGTTCGCTTCTACACACAATAGTAAGAGAATGGGCCGCTCTCAGGTGTGTGTGTGTGTGTGTGTGTGTGTGTTCGCTTCTACACACATTAGTAAGAGAATGGGCCGCTCTCAGGAGTGTGTGTGTGTGTGTGTGTGTGTGTTCGCTTCTACACACATTAGTGAGAGAATGGGCCGCTCTCAGGAGTGTGTGTGTGTGTGTGTGTGTGTGTTCGCTTCTACACACATTAGTGAGAGAATGGGCCGCTCTCAGGAGTGTGTGTGTGTGTGTGTGTGTTCGCTTCTACACACATTAGTGAGAGAATGGGCCGCTCTCAGGAGTGTGTGTGTGTGTGTGTGTGTGTGTGTGTTCGCTTCTACACACATTAGTAAGAGAATGGGCCGCTCCCAGGAGTGTGTGTGTGTGTGTGTTCGCTTCTACACACATTAGTGAGAGAATGGGCCGCTCTCAGGAGTGTGTGTGTGTGTGTGTGTTCGCTTCTACACATATTAGTGAGAGAATGGGCCGCTCTCAGGAGTGTGTGTGTGTGTGTGTGTTCGCTTCTACACACATTAGTGAGAGAATGGGCCGCTCTCAGGAGTGTGTGTGTGTTCGCTTCTACACACATTAGTGAGAGAATGGGCCGCTCTCAGGAGTGTGTGTGTGTGTGTGTTCGCTTCTACACACATTAGTGAGAGAATGGGCCGCTCTCAGGAGTGTGTGTGTGTGTGTGTGTGTTCGCTTCTACACACATTAGTGAGAGAATGGGCCGCTCTCAGGAGTGTGTGTGTGTGTGTGTGTTCGCTTCTACACACATTAGTGAGAGAATGGGCCGCTCTCAGGAGTGTGTGTGTGTGTGTGTTCGCTTCTACACACATTAGTGAGAGAATGGGCCGCTCTCAGGAGTGTGTGTGTGTGTGTGTGTGTTCGCTTCTACACACATTAGTGAGAGAATGGGCCGCTCTCAGGAGTGTGTGTGTGTGTGTGTTCGCTTCTACACACATTAGTGAGAGAATGGGCCGCTCTCAGGAGTGTGTGTGTGTGTGTGTGTTCGCTTCTACACACATTAGTGAGAGAATGGGCCGCTCTCAGGAGTGTGTGTGTGTGTGTGTGTTCGCTTCTACACACATTAGTGAGAGAATGGGCCGCTCTCAGGAGTGTGTGTGTGTGTGTTTTCGCTTCTACACACATTAGTGAGAGAATGGGCCGCTCTCAGGAGTGTGTGTGTGTGTGTGTGTGTGTTCGCTTCTACACACATTAGTGAGAGAATGGGCCGCTCTCAGGAGTGTGTGTGTGTGTGTGTGTGTTCGCTTCTACACACATTAGTGAGAGAATGGGCCGCTCTCAGGAGTGTGTGTGTGTGTGTGTGTGTGTGTGTGTTCGCTTCTACACACATTAGTAAGAGAATGGGCCGCTCCCAGGAGTGTGTGTGTGTGTGTGTTCGCTTCTACACACATTAGTGAGAGAATGGGCCGCTCTCAGGAGTGTGTGTGTGTGTGTGTGTTCGCTTCTACACATATTAGTGAGAGAATGGGCCGCTCTCAGGAGTGTGTGTGTGTGTGTGTGTTCGCTTCTACACACATTAGTGAGAGAATGGGCCGCTCTCAGGAGTGTGTGTGTGTTCGCTTCTACACACATTAGTGAGAGAATGGGCCGCTCTCAGGAGTGTGTGTGTGTGTGTGTTCGCTTCTACACACATTAGTGATAGAATGGGCCGCTCTCAGGAGTGTGTGTGTGTGTGTGTGTGTGTTCGCTTCTACACACATTAGTGAGAGAATGGGCCGCTCTCAGGAGTGTGTGTGTGTGTGTGTGTTCGCTTCTACACACATTAGTGAGAGAATGGGCCGCTCTCAGGAGTGTGTGTGTGTGTGTGTTCGCTTCTACACACATTAGTGAGAGAATGGGCCGCTCTCAGGAGTGTGTGTGTGTGTGTGTGTGTTCGCTTCTACACACATTAGTGAGAGAATGGGCCGCTCTCAGGAGTGTGTGTGTGTGTGTGTTCGCTTCTACACACATTAGTGAGAGAATGGGCCGCTCTCAGGAGTGTGTGTGTGTGTGTGTGTTCGCTTCTACACACATTAGTGAGAGAATGGGCCGCTCTCAGGAGTGTGTGTGTGTGTGTGTGTTCGCTTCTACACACATTAGTGAGAGAATGGGCCGCTCTCAGGAGTGTGTGTGTGTGTGTTTTCGCTTCTACACACATTAGTGAGAGAATGGGCCGCTCTCAGGAGCTCAGAGAACTCAAGCGTGGGGCCGTGATCGTGGACACCTGTGCAATAAGTCCATTCGGGACATTTCCTCACTACTAAATATTCCAAGCTCAACTGTTAGTGGGATTATAACAAAGTGGAAGGGATTGGGAACAACAGCAGCTCAGCCCCAAAGAGCGGGGTCAGCGCATGCTGAGGGTCACAGAGCGGGGTCAGCGCATGCTGAGGGTCACAGAGCGGGGTCAGCACATGCTGAGGGTCACAGAGCGGGGTCAGCGCATGCTGAGGGTCACAGAGCGGGGTCAGCGCATGCTGAGGGCCACAGAGCGGGGTCAGCGCATGCTGAGGGTCACAGAGCGGGGTCAGCACATGCTGAGGGTCACAGAGCGGGGTCAGCGCATGCTGAGGGTCACAGAGCGGGGTCAGCGCATGCTGAGGGCCACAGAGCGGGGTCAGCGCATGCTGAGGGTCACAGAGCGGGGTCAGCGCATGCTGAGGGTCACAGAGCGGGGTCAGTGCATGCTGAGGGCCACAGAGCGGGGTCAGCACATGCTGAGGGTCACAGAGCGGGGTCAGCGCATGCTGAGGGTCACAGAGCGGGGTCAGCACATGCTGAGGGTCACAGAGCGGGGTCAGCGCATGCTGAGGGTCACAGAGCGGGGTCAGCGCATGCTGAGGGCCACAGAGCGGGGTCAGCGCATGCTGAGGGTCACAGAGCGGGGTCAGCGCATGCTGAGGGTCACAGAGCGGGGTCAGTGCATGCTGAGGGCCACAGAGCGGGGTCAGCACATGCTGAGGGTCACAGAGCGGGGTCAGCGCATGCTGAGGGTCACAGAGCGGGGTCAGCGCATGCTGAGGGCCACAGAGCGGGGTCAGCGCATGCTGAGGGTCAGCGCATGCTGAGGGTCACAGAAGTCGCCAACTTTCTGCAGAGTCAAGAGCTCCAGACCTCCAAACTTCTGTGGCCTTCAGATGAGCTCAAGAACAGTGTGTAGAGCTTCATGGAATGAGTTTCCATGGCCGAGCAGCTCATCCAAGCCTTACAGCACCAAGTGCAATGCAAAGGGTGGGATGCAGTGGGGTAAAGTGCGCCGCCACTGGACTCTAGAGCAGTGGAGACGTGTTCTCTGAGTGACCAATCACGCTTCTCTGTCTGACAATCCCATGGACGAGTCTGGGTTTGGCGGTTGCCAGGAGAACGGGACTTGCCTGACTGCATTGTGCCAAGTGTAAAGTTTGGTGGAGGGGGGATTATGTGGTGGGTTGTTTTTCAGGGGTTGGGCTTGGCCCCTTAGTTCCAGTGAAAGGAACTCTTAATGCTTCACCAAGACATTTTGGACAATTTCATGCTCCCAACTTTGTTTAACTTCAGTTAAAGCACGCAAGCAGACCATCTACAGGACAAGCCGGATTCCACCAAAGCTCCCTAAGCATATGACATGAAGGCATGTTTATAATTATGTACACAATAATCTTCTTTTACATTTTAATCCTTTAATTTGTCATACTGCGTGTCCCTGAGTGTGTAATAATCAGAGTGATTGTGCACCGCCTATAGGCTCATATTACGAACACCCATTTAAATATCATAAATTGACTTTTGACCAGGTTTGTGTTGGTCATTGGCGAAGTCGTTTTCAGTTCCTCACAATAGCAACGCTCCAACAATGCTCCTGAACACACCTCGTTTTCAGACCAGATGCCCATGGGTGAACAATAACACCATAATGACCAACATTAAAATACAGCGTAGTAGGCCTAACTATTCAGCTACAGCTGTATATTGTAAATACACAGTTTGTACATTAACACTGCACTGTGCTTACATACAGGTAAATACAATAATTAAATAATGATTCAATTAAAATGTGTTGTAAAGTTAAATTAAAACTGTACTGTACATAAATGTAAAAAAAAAACTTTACTCAAATAAAGATTACATTAAAATGTATTGTGTTTTAACATGAATTAATTTAGTGATTCCTCTGCGTACCACTAGAGGCAGCCTGAGTACCAGACTTTGAGAACCACTGCATTAATTAAAAGTTACCAAACCACCCAAGTTTTGTGTTTAATGCTAAGGAGGTATCTAGCTTAGAAGCCTCAAAAGGACAGGTATGGGAAGGATGCACTGAGGCAGTTTCTGAGCGCATGCTGCTTCCACCAGCTTCAAGTTCACATAAATGTGCCTCTTTATCTAAAGTTTTATAGGCTATATTAAACACATCAATGAGAAGTAGTGGCTTTAGTTAGCATGAACAAGTAGCCTAGCCTATTTCTTGTCAGTCCCACAGGAACTTTTTGCTGTCCGTTTAGTTTGTTCTAACTGGAGAATTACATGATGATAGTCTACATTCATTTACCAAATTGTGTGCTGTTCCAATTCTTGCACTTTTAATGGTCCATTTTCATTACATTAACAACATGACCTGGATTAACATGAAGTGGAAAACACTTGTGGCAACACATGTGAACAGAAGGCAGATGACCTGTTTTGGACACACAAACAAACCTTTACCAGCAGTATCACACAAACCACAACTAACAGGTAAAAATATCATTTAACTCAACCATTATGATGCTTTATTTCTTATGTTTGTAAAAGTAAACAGGCAACAAGAAATGACTTACATTTTCTTTGTATGTAGATTTTAATGTTCATTTATGCTGCCCATCCAGGCCATTGGTGAATTAATTTTTTTCTCTTATCGAGACTTTTAATTTCACACAACATGTTACTGGCTCTACCCACAAAAAAGGTCATTAGATCTTTTTTTATCATTTGGCATTTCTGTATCTAATTTGGTGGTCTCAGATGTTGCCATCTCCGACCATTATTCAGTGGTTTTTGATGCTGGTTGTTCTTTTGTCCCTCCAACCTCTTCCCAGTCTTCACATTATGCGAGGTCCATCAATTCCTTAACTGCAAACCTTTTTACTGAATTTTATTCATCACATTTTATAGACAATGCCTCAATGCCTTAATGTTTTTCACTCAAAAAATCGCAAAGATCAAAAGTGCAATTGTACCTTCACATTCCCTTTTATTAACTAATCCAGCACGGTCTAGCCATTTCTCTAACTTTGAACCAGTCTCATCAGCACAGCTGGCGGACATTGTCTCTAAAATGAAAGGAGGTAGCTGTACACTGGATATTCTCCCTCCTCATCTCTTTAAAGATGTTTTTCCTTCTGTGAGATCCAGCCTAACAGCTATAATCAACAGCTCTCTGAGTGGAGTAGTACCAACCAGTTTCAAACATGCAATTCTTCATCCCCTGTTAAAAAAAATCTAATTTAGATCAAACAGTATACAATAATTACAGACCGATCTCTAAATTGCCTTTTATTTCCAAGATTTTAGAGAAAGTGGTCTGCGTACAGTTCTACTAGTATCTGAATACTTTTGATATTTTAGACACATTCCAGTCAGGTTTCAGGACCTGTCACAGGACAGAATCAGCTTTGCTTAAGGTCACTAATGATATATTACTATCGTTGGACTCAGGATCACGTTGTTCTAGTTTTATTGGATTTGAGCCCTGCCTTTGATACGATTGACCATGAGATTCTTCTCAACCGTCTGGAATGTTGGGTTGGTGTCCAGGGTACAGCCCTCCAGTGGTTTACATCGTATTTAAAGGACAGGACAGTTGCCGTGAATCTGGGACACTTTTCTTCCTCTTCAGCACCTTTAGTTTGCGGTGTTCCTCAGGGGGCGATCTTGGGACCGTTGCTGTTCTCTTTGTACTTGCTCTAAGCTCTATTCTTCAGAAGTATAGTATTGCATACCACTGCTATGCTGATGATCTTCAGTTTTACTTTCCTGTGAGCTTAGATAAAACATGCTCTCTGCACAAAGTACAGGAATGTTATAATGACATAAAGCTTTGGCTCTCTAATAACTTTCTCCAATTAAATGAGAGCAAAACTGAGGTTTTAATTGTAGGTTCTGCCACATCACATGCCTTTGCTGGTCAGTAAGTTAATGACCATGTTAGGAGTTTAGGGGTAATTATGGACTCATCCCTAAACTTCAACAAACAGATTGGGGCCATTGCTAAAGGTAGCTTTTTTAACCTGAGATCGATTGCCAAAGTAAAGCATTTTCTATCCAGGAAGGATTTGGAAACTGTGATTCACTCCTCCATCTCATCAAGGTTAGATTATTGTAATGCGTTATATATTGCACTCCCCCAGTCTGCCTTAGCTCGCATGAAGTAAGCAAGGTTTCTGACAGGAGCGAGGAAGAGAGATCATATTACCCCTGTACTGCGATCCTTACATTGGCATCCTGTGAGATTCAGGATAGATTTTCAAATTCTCTTGTTTGTCTACAAGGCAGTTTCGGGCCTGGCTCCTCAGTACATTTGCAATCTTCTCACTCCCTACTCTCCCTCTAGAGTGCTTAGGTCCTCAGAACAAAGGCTTTTAAAGGTCCCTCGCTGTCATTTTAAAATGAGAGGAGAACGCGCTTTTTCTGTGGTAGGTCCAAAACTCTGCAATAGTCTCCCACTCTATGTGAGGTCAGCTCCTTCATTTGTCATTTTTAAGTCTTATTTAAAAACGTATTTATTTTCGTTAGCATTTGAATGTTGAGTTTGCTTGGGTATATGCAACATTAAATGTTGTTTTAATGTTTTAATTTTATCTCTGTACAGCACTTGCACTAGCAATGGCGGTTGTTTAAAAATGTTGCTTGCTTGCCAGAAGGTTTTCTAACAATCATCTCTAACCCTAACCCTAACCCTAACCACTGAATCCTCCCCATAGCATTAATGACGTCACCAGTTATTGGCTGATTTTCACTAATACCCAGACTCACAGAGATACTGGTCAATACGATTTTCACCATGTGGATCTGCATCATATTTTTCATTTGTTTGGAGGGTAAGCTATTTCTAATTATTTATAGGCTACTGCTTTTTGTAAAGTGAGTTTAACAATGAGTTTTTGTCTTTTAGTTTTTGATTAGTACATCAGCCCAATTAGGCATTAAACCACTTATGCATTATAACTATTTGGTACTAATAGTACAACAAAACTACAGAATAAACCCTTGATATTTAGTTGCTCCAGTTGATCAGATGCAGTTTTATTTCAGGAGTGTTTGCTGATGGTGATGAAGTGAAGTCAGTGTGTGTGACTGAGGGAGATTCTGTCTCTCTACACACTGATGTTAGTGGAATACAGAGAGATGATCAGATCCTGTGGATGTTTGGACCTCAGGAGACTCGTATCGCTGAACTCTATAAGCTGGACATATCTGTATATGATAATAAAGAGAATCTCCAGATGGACAGTCAGACTGGATCTCTGACCATCAGAAACATCAGATCTGAACACACTGGACTCTATAAACTACAGATCTTCAGAAACAGAGGAACTTCATACAAGAGATTCATTGTTTCTGTCTATGGTGAGAATTATTTTTTTATTCAATTATATGTATTCCATTTTGCCTCTCTAGATTTCTAAACTGAAATATTATTGTCAATATAATAATAACATAATTATTCCATGTTCTACACCGATCAGGCATAACATTATGAGGTGAAGTGAATAACACTGATTATCTCTTCATCTCCTGTTAGTGGGTGGGATATATTAGGCAGCAAGTGAACATGTTGTCCTCAGAGTTGATGTGTTAGAAGCAGGAAAAATGGGCAAGCGTAAGGATTTGAGCGAGTTTGACAAGGGCCAGATTGTGACGGCTAGACGACTGGGTCAGAGCAGGGGCGCAACTACCCAGTGCCAGAGGGGTATGCAGCAACAATTTTGGCCAATACTAGTAACAATGTTGCTACCAAACATTCTAGAGCGCTCTTTAGTTCCTACTAAATTGTAACAGATCAGCTGAGGATGGGAACCGATGATGGTGAATTTAAATTTGACTATAACTTTAATCATAGCCGCGAGCGAGATGATTGACAGGACGATAGCGGAGGCACAAGCGCAAGATCACTTTTGTTAATAACAAAAAACACAAACCACAAACTGAGGGTTCCCCGTTTTAAAGGGGTAATTTCCAAATATATTTTATTTATTTGTTATAATTCGGGTATAGCTATTTTATGTCATCCGTCTTATTCGTTTTAAAAAAAAAGTTGAATATACGCAAGTTTTATTACTGTTTTATTGTTGTCGTACTTTCATAAAAAATAAGCTAATAACAAACAAAAAATAAACATTTATTTGAAAGTAATTAAAGAGGAAATGATGAGTTAAGCAATATCATACGAGCAAGAGTGCTATTTTCCAGAGTAGCCTATATCAGCACGATTGCAAAATGTGATTTTCATTTTATACAACAGTTCAATAAACAACAAGTTGACATTTTTTACAGTTTTGCTCTATTTTTCCAACAAAAATAGATTCAAACAAAGTATAGGTTTCGTTCTCGAATAATTCACAGTTTTTGAACAGTCGGTTAGAACGAATTAGTTGAATGATTCAAGAATCCACTCATGCCGCCAACTATACTGGCAGTTTATAGTTTCATAGGCCTGGAATAATTTCATATTTCTATAATTGAAATATTATATTTAGAACACAAATCTACAAATCTCATTACATTATTTAGGCAATTGTAATTACAGTGTAAGTGGATTTTGATAAATGGTAAGATGGATTTTGTTGATACTGATTTCATTTAATTCTTATAACAGCCATAGTGTCTCGTGGTAAATAGTGTAATTACTTAAAAAGATGGTCAACAATATGTAATGTTACTTTATAAGAGGTGTGCCCTAAAACGTGAGCATGCAATCTTGAGAACACCAAGGAAAGAGCACGTTCTTTTCGTCTGTTTGGATACTTCAAACACAAGTTTGCACTGCCAGTTTGGTTTACCTGTTTAGCCTAAACGTTAATAACGTGCATAGCGCGCGTCCTCGACGTGTGTTCTTAACGTGCGCTCTGGGGTCACGGAAAAATAGCAAATCACGTGTCGAGGACCTGCGCTTTGATATAAAAACCCGCATCGGAGACGCGCGTTTTCGGGTCACGCGCGTTTTTTTGGGTCAGAGCATCTCCAAAACTATAGCTCTTGTGGGGTGTTCCCGGTCTGCAGTGGTCAGTCTCTATCAAAAGTGCTCCAAGGAAGGACCAGTGGAGAACCGGCCACAGGGTCATGAAGGACCAGTGGAGAACCGGCCACAGGGTCATGGAGGACCAGTGGAGAACCGGCCACAGGGTCATGAAGAACCAGTGGAGAACCGGCCACAGGGTCATGAAGGACCAGTGGAGAACCGGCCACAGGGTCATGGAGGACCAGTGGAGAACCGGCCACAGGGTCATGAAGGACCAGTGGAGAACCGGCCACAGGGTCATGAAGAACCAGTGGAGAACCGGCCACAGGGTCATGAAGGACCAGTGGAGAACCGGCCACAGGGTCATGAAGGACCAGTGGAGAACCGGCCACAGGGTCATGAAGAACCAGTGGAGAACCGGCCACAGGGTCATGAAGAACCAGTGGAGAACCGGCCACAGGGTCATGAAGGACCAGTGGAGAACCGGCCACAGGGTCATGGAGGACCAGTGGAGAACCGGCCACAGGGTCATGAAGGACCAGTGGAGAACCGGCCACAGGGTCATGAAGGACCAGTGGAGAACCGGCCACAGGATCATGAAGGACCAGTGGAGAACCGGCCACAGGGTCATGAAGGACCAGTGGAGAACCGGCCACAGGGTCATGGAGGACCAGTGGAGAACCGGCCACAGGGTCATGGAGGACCAGTGGAGAACCGGCCACAGGGTCATGGAGGACCAGTGGAGAACCGGCCACAGGGTCATGAAGGACCAGTGGAGAACCGGCCACAGGGTCATGGAGGACCAGTGGAGAACCGGCCACAGGGTCATGGAGGACCAGTGGAGAACCGGCCACAGGGTCATGAAGGACCAGTGGAGAACCGGCCACAGGGTCATGGAGGACCAGTGGAGAACCGGCCACAGGGTCATGAAGGACCAGTGGAGAACCGGCCACAGGGTCATGGGCGGCCGAGGCTCATTGATGCCCGTGTGGTCCGATCAAACAGACGAGCTACTGGAGCTCAAACTGCTCAAGAGGTTAATGCTGGTTCTGATAGAAAGGGGTCAGAATACACAGAGCATCTCAGTTTATGGAGTATGGGGCGGCACAGCCGCTGACCAGTCAGGGTGCCCATGCTGACCCCTGACCCCGCCCAAAGCACCAACAGTGGCCCGTGAGCATCAGAACTGGACCAAGGAGCAATGGAAGAAGGTGGCCTGGTCTGATGATCACGTGTTCTTCTACATCACGTGGATGGCCGGGTGTGTGTGCGTGGCTTACCTGGGGAACACATGGCACCAGGTGCACTATGGGAAGAAGGCGTGGCGGCGGAGGCAGTGATGCTTTGGCCAATGTTCTGCTGGGAAACCTTGGGTCCTCCATCATGTGGATGTGACTTTGACCCGTCTAACCTACCTCAGCATTGTTGAGACCATGTCCAGCCTCTCATGGAAACGGTTTTCCCTGTGGCTGTGGATCTTTCAGCAGATAATGCGCCGCCACAAAGCACAAACGCTTCAGGAATGCTTTGAGGAGCACAACAACGAGTTTGAGTCCAAATTCCCCAGATCTCAATCCAGGGGTCTCAACGTCAGGGGTCTAGAGAAGTCCATGCCTCAACGGGTCAGCAAAAGGGGGACCATCACAATATATCATAATGTTATGCCTGATCAGTGTATAAGTATATTATATTTGGAAACAGGATGGGTTCTGAATGGGCTTTTGATTCCAGCACTCTCTGATTTCCCTTTCAGCTCCTCTTCCCATTCCTATCATCACTAGAAACTCTTCAAACTGTTCTTCTTCATCCTCCTCAGTGTCCAGATGTGCAGTGGTGTGTTCAGCTGTGAATGTGAGTCATGTGACTCTCTCCTGGTACAAAGGAAACAGTTTATTGTCCAGCATCAGTGTGTCTGATCTCAGCATCAGTCTCTCTCTACCTCTGGAGGTGGAATATCAGGATAACAACACCTACAGCTGTGTGCTCAACAATCCCATCACAAACCACACCACACATCTGGACATCAGCCATCTCTGTCACACATGTGCAGGTATGTGATATTAGAGTTTATGCACTAATATGGAATGTGTTTCCCAAAAAAAGCCTAGATCGTAGAGACCATTGGAGCCAATGATTTCTACTTTGGATTACAATGATTTGGGTAAATGCAGCCCTAATCAATTATCTGAATAATCTCCAAACATCTCAACATCACTCAACTCTGTTATACATGAACGGCCTTGACGATATTCTTGATTATTTACTGAATATTATAGATTATCTGTGTCATTATTTACTGGTTTATTTCGTGATAAAATGTTATCATGTTACATATTATTAGATTAGATACAGATCTTTGTAACTGATAGTATAGTTTGAGCATCTGTTTAAATGAGTTTGTTAAAGTACACTAATGATTCAGTGTTTGATTCTGTTTCTTCCCTCAGACTCTGCCCAGTGTTGTGGTTTCACTGAAGCTGTGATCCGATTGGCTCTCTCTGTTCTGGTGGGCGTGGCTACTGTTGCTGCTGTGGTTTATGACATCAGATCCGGAGTTAAACAAAAGAAAAGGGCTCAGATACATGCATGAGGACTCTAGCAGGCAATACTTTTGAAAAAGGAAAAAAAAGCTTAATGTCAAGTTTATGAATATAATACGAAAAATAACTGAAAACATTACAGTGAAAATTATTTGTGGCCAATGAAAATAGATAGATATTAGAAACATTTAACAAAAACGCTTTGTACATAGCAGCTGTCCTAAATTTAGGCATAGGCATATTTGGCTTAATTATTTTTTATTATTATTCTTGTGGTCCAAACAGAAAAAAATAAATTTCTTATTTTTTCACAAAAAGGTTGTAGTCATAACTGTGTTTTGTACTATGCATAATTTACTATTGATTGAAAATTGGGCCTAAGAAATGTGCATCTTATAAAAAGCTTTCCTTGTAGTTGTGTGTACTATTCTGTTATCCAATAAATAATACAATACAACCCCTCACAGGCCAATCACAGACTCTCCTTCAGCTCCAACACGAACACATGAGAATGCGTATCAATAGTACGAGTGTGCAATGTCGTGGAATGTATACGAATAAAAATTAGTTTATGGCATGTATATGATACGCTCTTGGGTAGGGTGAGGGGTGGGGGGTTTGTGCGTATATTATGCAATAAAGGGGCTGATAAAGATTGAAAGGAAACATTACTTGCAAACTGTTAGAAGGCAAATCCTCTAAACTCAAATACAACAAACAGCAGTTTGTGCTTATATATGCCTTCATTTGAATGTATTCAAATGGCTTTTTTTGTCAAGACACCAAAACATAAGTCATTATAGTGAGATGATTAAGGTTAAAGATTAATATATCCAAAAACCACAAGAACAGTGTTATATATTTTGTTGACTTATGTACTTACATTATCCCAAATGGGTCCAGGAATGTTTAAATCCAGAGAAATAAGCAATCCGATTTCAGAAAACATTTATGATTATTAAAAATATATAAGAATATTTTAGAAATATGGAAAATGGCATATAGTAGGGGGTTTTCAGGAGTCACGTGAACGCAAGAACATAATTATTTTATTTGAAATAAAAATCTTTTGTATAATTATGTCTTTACTGAACAATATGTGTCTATTTTGGATGCTTTCGTTTCTCTGTAAACTCGGCATTGTGGTTAAAGCTTTTTTTTGGTTTCAGGATGTGGTTTGTAAAGTGAGAGACACAAAGTCACACTTAAAACATAAAGACCTGTAAATAATAAATCTCTGTAACGTAAGGTCGACTGGAGGCAAGCTTGATGAGCCCATGAGTAGTGATGGGACATTTGACCCGAGGCGTCAGAGCTTGTGTCGAGAGTAAATGGGCGTGCCAGATGAAGCCCTGATTCGAGGCTTGTGTTGTTAACGGAAAAAATCATGTGACCAATGACAAACGAGGCCTCGGTTTGTGTAAAATACGTCATCGGTTTGGTCTGAGTGTCGCTTCGGGTTCGAAACTCACGCCACCTTGTGGTTGTTGTGGCATTTCAGAGAAGTGTCAGGAGTAGTAGGAGTGTGAGTGTCAGAGAATTATAGAGTTATGTGATTGTGGTTCATATGTGTTAGGGCTATATTACATTATAATATTATACTACACTCAAAAAAATTATTTGTTGAATTTACTTAGCAGCGTCAAGTGGTTCCACACAACTATATTGAGTAATTTTTACAAATAACAATTTAGTTATATGAACAAAAGAAAGTCAAGTAAAGCTGACAAAATTTCTTTAAGTAAATACAAACCATTTGAATTTGTCACTGTTACATAATATTTATATGTGCAGTTTACTTAAGAATGTTATGTTAAATTTATAAAAGTTTATTATGTTAGTTGCACACATTTATTGATTTAATTTACCTTATTAAATTAACTACTTGCTCTACAAGTGTAAGTGGAAAACTATTAAATATAACAACAAGCATATTTTTAGAAACAAAATTCAAAAATAACTTAATTGAGAACAGGAACTCCATCCAATAAATCAAGCGCCAGCGTTAGTTCTGGCAGGCCACGTAGTCAAGCTCCGCTATCAGCTGATTGGGAAATTCTAACTCCGCCCCTCTTTCAGCTGATCTGTTTCAGCTGATCCTATGCTCTCAATTGGCTTCTCTCAAACAGGGCGGCTTACTTAAGCACAGCTTCACTTCAATCTGCCTGCTTGGACGCTTCTGCTGCACGCTGCTTTGCAACCCACCTCCAGGTTAGGATAGTTTTCTAATAATTTTTTTTCTCTATTATTAGGTGTCCTTTGGTATCTGCTGGATAGGTTGATCACAGTATAAATAATTGATTCATTAACAGTGTGTCTGACAGTTGTCTTTGTGCAAGTTAAGTCCGACAGAGAAAGATGCATATTTTATTTTATACCCAGGAAATGGACAAATGTCTGATCAGGATTAATCAGGTCAAGTCAAGTCAAGTCAACTTTATTTATATAGCGCTTTAAACAATGCAGATTGTTTCAAAGCAGCTTTACAGTGTTAAACAGGAAAATAATGCAGCATAATTTTATTCAGCTGTATAGCCATTCTGGAGAAAACGGTGATGTCATCAGTTCATGACATCAGTTCAGTTAACAAACAGCGTATGATTATTATTCTGGAAACTTTACAGGTCAGAGGTCATAATAGATTGGAATATTTGATTTTTGATCCGCGACTATGCCGTCTCACCGTTACCCAGTTTCCCTGCTGCGAGGGCCCTGCAGCCGGAACCGGAGAATGTACAGAGTTCACTAAGCTATTCGCATCCAAATCAGTGTCTAAAGCTGTTACATCCTCACTACTCTCAGATAAAGTATGGATGCGTGTTTCTAATTCTGAAATCTTCTCCGTCAGCCTAACTATCTCCTTACATTTATCACATGTGAAGCCCTGTTCGCCAGCGGAGAAGCCTACACTAAACATGCGGCAAGCAGTGCAAGTGACAATGACAGGAGAAGACATGACTTACCGTGTTTGTTGATTAATCCAATTTACCACAGTTGTTTGCGGGACACTATTTACTAATCCAACTCACCACGGTTGTTTAATGAACTCAGAAAACAGGAGACCCGGGTGCAGAGATGACAAGCTAACAGGCTAGCGAAATGCTAACCTGTGACGTCACGTGGCAAGTCGAGCGTGAAGCTGAGTGAGACCAATGGTGATAATTTATCCATCTTTTGTATAGTTCTTTCTTAAATGTATGTTTCTCTCAAGGGGTGTTCGATTCCAGGTTTTTTGGAGTCGACTCCGATTCCAGATTACCACTATAGGAGTCTATGGAATCGACTCCTCGACTCAAAACAGGGGCAGAAATAAGACAAAATTGCAGTTGTTACACACTTAAATTATTTCCCCCCGACACAAAGCCGTAAAATCCCCTTATTAAAACAGCACACTTTTAGTGTGACCGTCCAGATTAGTACAATTTAGCGGTGACTTGATGAGCGGCGATCAGCGTTGCTACCTAGCTGTTGACCATACCTAATTATACAGAGGAAAAAGTCACGAAAAAACAGCTGTTATCAAGTGTTTTTATGCTTTATGGTTAGTTTAATGATTATGAACACAAGGTTAACCATGTAAAACCACATCTATACCTATTAATATACTATCAGTTAAACTAAAGCTATGTGTACAGGCCTCAAAATTAAACTTTTCTACTTCAAAAAGTAAGGAGCACCACAACTAAATGTTTATATATTATATTATATGATGTTTAAATGTGTGTGTGTGTGTGTCATGTGCAAGGAAATCAGTCATTTAATTAGTCAGAATAAAAAGTTGAGTTGCTTGTCTGGAAAAATATACATATATTGTCGTGTTGTAAATACAGGTGCTGGTCATATAATTAGAATATCATCAAAAAGTTGATTTATTTCACTAATTCCATTCAAAAAGTGAAACTTGTATATTATATTCATTCATTTCACGCAGACTGATATATTTCAAATGTTTATTTATTCAGTATCTCAGAAAATTTGAATATTGTGAAAAGGTTGAATATTGAAGACACCTGGTGCCACACTCTAATCAGCTAATTAACTCAAAACACCTACAAAGGCCTTAAATGGTCTCTCAGTCTAGTTCTGTAAGCTACACAATCATGGGGAAGAAGCTGACCTGACAGTTGTCCAAAAGACGACCATTGACACCTTGCACAAGGAGGGCAAGACACAAAAGGTCATTGCAAAAGAGGCTGGCTGTTCACAGAGCTCTGTGTCCAAGCACATTAATAGAGAGGTAAAGGGAAGGAAAAGATGTGCTAGAAAAAATTGTACAAGCAATAGGGATAACCGCACCCTGGAGAGGATTGAGAAACAAAACCCATTCAAAAATGTAGGGGAAGTTTAACAAAGAGTGGACTGGAGCTGGAGTCAGTGCTTCAAGAACCACTACACACAGACGTATGCAAGACATGAGTTTCAGCTGTCGCATTCCTTGTGTCAAGCCACTCTTGAACAACAGACAGCGTCAGAAGCGTCTCGCCTGGGCTAAAGACCAAAAAGGAAAAAAAGTGGTACAAAGTTATGTTCTTTGATGAAATTAAATTTTGCATTTCCTTTGTAAATCAGGGTCTCAGAGTCTGGAGGAAGAGAGGAGAGGCACACAATCCACACTGCTGGAGCTCCAGTGTAAAGTTTCCACAGTCAGTGATGGTTTGGGGTGCCATGTCATCTGCTGGTGTTGGTCCACTGTGTTTTCTGAGGTCCAAGGTCAACACAGCCGTATACCAGGAAGTTTTAGAGCACTTCATGCTTCCTGCTGCTGACCAACTTCATGGAGATGCAGATTTCATTTTCCAACAGGACTTGGCACCTGCACACAGTGCCAAAGCAACTAGTACCTAGTTTAAGGACCATGGTATCCCTGTTCTTAATTGGCCAGCAAACTCGCCCGACCTTAACCCCATAGAAAATTTGTGAAGAGGAAGATGCGATATGCAGAAGAGCTGAAGGCCACTATCAGAGCAACCCGGGCTCTCATAACACCTGAGCTCAATGCCACGCCGTATTGCTGCAGCAATTCAGGGAAAATTAAAAAAACTAAGTATTGAGTGCTGGACATGCTCATACTTTTCATGTTCATACTTTTCAGTTGGCCAAGATTTCTAAAAATCCTTTCTTTGTATTGGTCTTAAGTAATATTCTAATTTTCTGAGATACTGAATTTGGGATTTTCCTTAGTTGTCTGTTATAATCATCAAAATTAAAAGAAATACACATTTAAAAATATCAGTCTGTGAGTAATGAATGAATATAATATACAAGTTTCACTTTTTTAATGGAATTAGTGAAATAAATCAACTTTTTGATGATATTCTAATTATATGACCAGCACCTGTATAGCCTAATTTATTCTGACAGTGTTCTATAAGTTCTATCATATTTAAATCTGCATTTTATTAAATTTTTACATTTATAAAGGATATTTTTCCCTTAATCTTATTAATTGTGTGCTTCATCTTTCATTTTAAATTCTTAAATGTGATCAATAAATTCAATAATAAAACGCTACAGGGCTGTTGCCAATCAAATTAAATAATTTACACAGAGAAATTTATATTTATATTTTATAAAAAATGTTTTAAATATATTTTGAATATACAAATAAGAAATGATGGAGAGAATGATACTTTTAAACATGAAACTAAACCGCCATTAGGTGGCGGCAGGTGACCGTCTTACAGTTTTTTACGGACGCTAGGACACATTTCTCAACACTTGGGTCACTTTTGCTAAACTCTTCACACAGTTCTCCTAACCAACTTTCAGTTTGGCAAAGCAGTTCATTTCACATTCAAAATGCACTACAACTACCAAAACACTTTATTCAGGTCTCAAATCAACTCATTCTTCCAGAACACTAGCAAAGGTTGACAGTCGACAAACACACTTTGTCACCCACAAAACAACGACCTAAAAACACACACACAACATGTAGCATTATACAAAACAAGGACACATCTCTGTTTATAATTCACTGCAATATATGTTACTGGAATCAATCAGACATGATGCAGAATTTGTCAATATTTTATGTGGTTTATTTATTTTTGCACGGAGTAATTCCAAAATACAAAAATATAAATACACACCATCCACCATCTAAAATGAGAATCAGCTGTAGCTGGTCCAATTGTCTAATTATTTTTAAAGCATTTAATTTTAAGATTTAAAATATCTTTCATCAGCAGCCATATCACCCTGTAGCCCAAGACTGGTTTCCCACTGAAGCTAAGCAGGGCTGAGCCTGGTTAGTACCTGGATGGGAGACCAACTGGGAAAACTAGGTGTCTGCTGGTAGAGGTGTTAGTGAGGCCAGCAGGGGGCGCTCACCCTGTGGTCTGTGTGGGTCCTAACACCCCAGTATAGTGATGGGGACACTATACTGTAACAAGTCCTTCTGATGAGACGTTAAACCGAGGTCCTGACTCTCTGTGGTCATTAAAAATCCCAGGATGTCCTTCGATAAAGAGTAGGGGTGTAACCCCGGCATCCTGGCCAAATTTGCCCATTGGCCCCTCTCCATCATGGCCTCCTAATCATCCCCATAAATATATATACGATTGGTATCATCCCTCAGTCTCCTCTCCACCAATCAGCTGGTGTGTGGTGGGCGTTCTGGCGCAATATGGCTGCCGTCGCATCATCCAGGTGGATGCTGCACATTGGTGGTGGTTGAGGAGATTCCCCCCTTCTATGTAAAAGCGCTTTGAGTGCCTAGAAAAGCGCTATATAAATGTAATAAATTATTAATTAATTAAAATATTAGCTGGGGTTGTGTAATAAAACTGATTAATGGGGGCGGAGTCGTGTCATAGCTGGGGTTGTGGCGTGGGGGCGGAGTCGTGTCATAGCTGGGGGTGTGGTGTGGGGGCGGAGTCGTGTCATAGCTGGGGTTGTGGCGTGGGGGCGGAGTCGTGTCATAGCTGGGGGTGTGGTGTGGGGGCGGAGTCGTGTCATAGCTGGGGGTGTGGTGTGGGGGCGGAGTCGTGTCATAGCTGGGGTTGTGGCGTGGGGGCGGAGTCGTGTCATAGCTGGGGTTGTGGCGTGGGGGCGGAGTCGTGTCATAGCTGGGGTTGTGGCGTGGGGGCGGAGTCGTGTCATAGCTGGGGTTGTGGCGTGGGGGCGGAGTCGTGTCATAGCTGGGGGTGTGGTGTGGTGTGGGGGCGGAGTCGTGTCATAGCTGGGGTTGTGGCGTGGGGGCGGAGTCGTGTCATAGCTGGGGTTGTGGCGTGGGGGCGGAGTCGTGTCATAGCTGGGGTTGTGGCGTGGGGGCGGAGTCGTGTCATAGCTGGGGGTGTGGCGTGGGGGCGGAGTCGTGTCATAGCTGGGGGTGTGGTGTGGGGGCGGAGTCGTGTCATAGCTGGGGTTGTGGCGTGGGGGCGGAGTCGTGTCATAGCTGGGGTTGTGGCGTGGGGGCGGAGTCGTGTCATAGCTGGGGTTGTGGCGTGGGGGCGGAGTCGTGTCATAGCTGGGGTTGTGGCGTGGGGGCGGAGTCGTGTCATAGCTGGGGTTGTGGCGTGGGGGCGGAGTCGTGTCATAGCTGGGGTTGTGGCGTGGGGGCGGAGTCGTGTCATAAGGTGTGTTGGACATCGGCTGCGGCCGGATGCAACTGATCGGCGAGAGTAGCCGCGTGCAGGCGGGGAGGAGCTGCAAACGGAGACGGGAAGTCGGACACTTTCTGCTTCCCGCAGTGACGCTCGCGCTGTGTTTGCATACTTTATCAGCTGAAGTGAAATAAATGGAGTATTTGGCAATACACAGATGTTTCAGAGACATTATTGTCATGTAATACTTTATGCACTGCTTAATACAGCGTGTGCTTGTACAAGAATAAAGTTCAACATATCAGCCTACACTATCAATGAAGTGGGGTCTATGTTTTTAATCAGTTCTATTTTGATAAACATGACAATATATCATCGTGACTACATGAAAGGAGGTTTTACTGTTATAAAAAACAGATTTGTGCGAGCTGAAGGTTTTAAAATAAACACGAAACACACGTGATCGCGGTCATGCGGTGAATCTGGCCAATCGTGGAACGGCTGTGTCGTCATCATTTAAACTGCTATGAAATGTTTTTCTGAATATGCAAATGGCGTTTGTTTATGTGTTTGTTTGGGCTAGAATAAAGACATGAAATGTGCAGAGTCTAATGTCAAACATTAATTTACCGTTTGCCCAACCAGTCCACATGTGTTTTGTGGATTTGGAGAAGGCATTCGACTGTGTCCCTCGCGGCATCCTGTGGAGGGTGCTGTGGGAGTATGGGGTCCGGGGTCCTTTGCTGAGGGCTGTTCAGTCCCTGTATGACCGGAGCAGGAGCTTGGTCCGCATTGCCGGCAGTAAGTCAGACTTGTTCCCGGTGCATGTTGGACTCCGGCAGGGCTGCCCTTTGTCACCGGTTCTGTTCATAATTTTTATGGACATAATTTCTAGGCGCAGCCAAGGGCCGGAGAGTATCCGGTTTGGGGACCATACGATTTCGTCGCTGCTTTTTGCGAATGATGTTGTCTTGTTGGCCTCCTCAGACCAGGACCTTCAGCGTGCACTGGGACGGTTTGCAGCCGAGTGTGAAGTGGCTGGGATGAGAATCAGCACCTCCACGTCCGAGGCCATGGTTCTCAGTCGGAAAAGGGTGGCTTGCCCGCTTCAGATGGGTGGAGAGTTCTTGCCTCAGGTGGAGGAGTTCAGGTATCTTGGGGTCTTGTTCACGAGTGAGGGAAGGATGGAACGGGAGATTGACAGACGGCTCGGTGCAGCGTCTACGTATACAGGCGGCCGAAATTAGCTTTCTCCGTAGGGTTAGAGGGTGAGAAGCTCGGTCACTCAGGAGGAGCTCAGAGTAGAGCCGCTGCTCCTCCACATCGAGAGGGGTCAGCTGAGGTGGCTCGGGCATCTATTTCGGATGCCTCCTGGACGCCTTCCCAGGGAGGTGTTCTGGGCACGTCCCACCGGGAGGAGGCCCTGGGGAAGACCTAGGACACGCTGGAGGGACTATGTCTCCCGGCTGGCCTTGGAACGCCTCAGGGTCACCCCAGAAGAGCTGGAGGAAGTGGCTAGAGAGAGGGAAGTCTGGGCGTCTGTGCTTAGACTGTTGCCCCCGCGACCTGGCCCCCGTCTTCTTCACCTGTGTTTTGATCAGGAGATTCTGTACTCATTCAGAAGATGTGTAATAGCACCCGCTAGCGTATAACAGTGAAAACACAGAAACCCAGGACTGATGTGCATCTCCAAACTATGGTGATTCTTGAATGAATCTGGGTCTAGAACGATTGAAAGAATGACTCACACATTAAGACTTGCCGCCTTCTGGCGGTTTTATTTTCATATTTACACTGTACATAGGCTGTTTTTATTTAAAATATATTAGATAATATATATATATATATATATATATATATATATATATATATATATATATATATATATATATATATATATATATATATATATATATATATTTAAACATATTTCTAAGTAGAAAAAAGTATATTTAAAACATTCATTCAACCTTATTTACCCATGAGCTGCATTTAACAGTCTGTGTAAATGTGTCTAGAGCTTCTGCGCCCCTTTCTGCAGTGCAAATATAGATCTTTTGATGCTGATTTCATTTGATTGGTCGGATTGTGTCTTATTGTTCTACTGTTTAAATTAACATTTAAAGACAAAATTTATATTTTAATTTAAGAAAATTACAAAAGATAGTGCATATATTTAATACAATTAGAAAACAAATGCTCTTATAATGGTAATCATATCACCCTGTAATGGCAAAGTGATCAGAAAGTGCTAGTGTAGAGCCCTGCTATGTCATCTTCATTATGTTTCTGTAAGAAAACACAAAAGTAAAAATCTGTGTTAATGAACTGATGCGAAATTGGAGAAAGAGTTAAATCTTTCAGAAAATAACAATTACACATGAAAATCCATCATTCAATAAAGAAGAAAGTAAGATGTTCTGCTCCCAAACTGTCGTTTTGCCTGAAATTTCTCTTTGAAGAACAGTGACGACCACTCTAGTAAACCAAACAAGATGTTCATCCATCCTTTTAAATCTCACCCAGTGTAACTCTTGAGAGTCTGTGAATCTGCTTCGATACATTCTTTTGTGTGAAAACTGCATAACTGACCTATCGTAAGCCCCGCCTCCCTTAGTTACTGTTGATAACTCGGACAAACAATCAGAGTTGCTAACTGTCTTACAATGACAGCTGTCCGTGAGAAAACATTATCCCAAAATGTTTTTGCTAAATTTCGGACACAGAAGGAGCACCTCTCGTCGAGGAGCATTCAAGTGGGATAAATAAAAGGTTTTATAATAAATATGGTGGGTAAAAAGATACATTCGGAGGGTTTAGAGATCACATGCATAGGCCGCCTACATGGTCAAATACACACAAACGTATGTGCAAAATTACCGTTGTGACGAGTATACACGTAAACACAGTCGTGGGAGCAAGAACTTTTGGACCCACTTTATATTAGGTGGCCTTAACTACTATGTACTAACATTTTAATTAATCATTTGATACAATGCACTCATTGTGTACATACATGTTTTTACATTGTACTACTTACATTTAAAAAAATACCTGCATGTAATTACATCTGTAATTAATTTCTGTAGTTACATTTGTAATTACAAAGTTGACACTTCCCTTACACCTAACCCTACCCTTAAACTCACCCACACCACCACACCTGTCCCTAACCCTACCCCTACCCTTAAACTTACCCACACCACCACACCTGTCCCTAACCCTACCCTTAAACTGACCCTTACCACCAGACCTGTCCCTAACTCTACCCTTAAACTGACCCTTACCACCACACCTGTCCCTAACCCTACCCTTAAACTGACCCACACCACCACACCGGTCCCTAACCCTACCCTTAAACTTACCCATACCACCAGACCTGTCCCTAACCCTACCCTTAAACTTACCCATACAACCAGACCTGTCCCTAACCCTACCCTTAAACTGACCCTTACCACCACACCTGTCCCTAACTTTACCCGTATTCCAACTCAATATCAGCAAAGGTGTTTTGCAATACAATTTGAACACAGTAAGTACATAGTAGTTAAGGCCACCTAATATAAAGAGGGGCCGAACTTTTTTCTCTGTTCTTGCGGAGTATGTAGCGGCCTTTACATCCATAATTAATCTTCACACAGAGCAGAATGTTTGCTTCGGCTATGATAAGACAAGCGCAGACAGGCACGGACATTTCCTTTCTAAATGATCATGAGTTTTCTACAGGCAGCGAGACACAACACGCACAGCAACACTGGATCTTACAGTTTTGTGTAACTGACGTGCACAGAATGTTGTTGTAGCATAATGTATTTCTTCACTTTCAAATGTTTAACAATAATCACATTTTAACTGTAAAAATTACACATGAACCTGAAACGCTGAAGGGCTGGGCGGTATGACGATATTCAGTATATACAGGGGGGCAAAAAAGTATTTAGTCAGCCACCAATTGTCAGCCAGCAATTATTAGAAAATGGAAAACATACAAGACCACTGATAATCTCCCTCGATCTGGGGCTCCACGCAAGATCTCGCCCTGTGGGGTCAAAGTGATCACAAGAACGGTGAGCAAAAATCCCAGAACCACACTGGGGACCTAGTGAAAGACCTGCAGAGAGCTGGGACCAAAGTTACAATAGCTACCATCAGTAACACACTACGCCGGCAGGGACTCGAATCCTGCAGTGCCAGACGTGTCCCCCTGCTTAAGCCAGGACATGTCCGGCCCGTCTGAAGTTTGCTAGAGAGCATTTGGATGATCCAGAAGAGGACTGGGAGAATGTCATATGGTCAGATGAGACCAAAATATAACTTTTTGGTAAAAACTCAACTTGTCGTGTTTGGAGGAGAAAGAAGAACACCACACCTACTGTGAAGCATGGGGGGGGAGGGGAGACATCATGCTTTGGGGCTGTTTTTCTGCAAAGGGACCAGGACGACTGATCCGTGTAAAGGAAAGAATGAATGGGGCCTTGAGTAAAAACCTCCTTCCATCAGCAAGGGCATTGAAGATGAAACGTGGCTGGGTCTTTCAGCATGACAATGATCCCAAACACACCGCCCGGGCAATGAAGGAGTGGCTTCGTAAGAAGCATTTCAAGCTCCTGGAGTGGCCTAGCCAGTCTCCAGATCTCAACCCCAATGAAAATCTTTGGAGGGAGTTGAAAATCTGTTGCCCAGCGACAGCCCCAAAACTGCTCTAGAGGAGATCTGCATGAGGAATGGGCCAAACTACCAGCAACAGTGTGTAAAAACTTTGTGGAGACTTAGAGAAAACGTTTGACCTCTGTCATTGCCAACAAAGGGTATATAACAAAGTATTGAGATTAACTTTTGTTATTGACCAAATACTTATTTTTCACCATAATTTGTAAATAAATTCTTTAAAAATCAGACAGTGTGATTTTCTAGATTTTTTTTCTCATTCTGTCTCTCATAGTTGAAGTGTTCCTATTAGGAAAATTACAGGCCTCTCTCATCTTTTTAAGTGGGAGAATTTGCACAATTGGTGGCTGACTAAATACTTTTTGGCCCCCCTGTATATCCCTACCACTGTATAAATGTCTGTTAGAGATATTGATATATCATTACGGTATGGAAATATATAGCACTATTGACTCTTCAGACTGAGGAAATGCAGGAATGAGAATATAAAGAGCGGGTCGTGCTCGATGGTAAAAACCCTTAAAAGCTAAATTTTTCCTGAAAAGTGTTGTGAACTTCAGTTGTATCTTGAAGTATGAAAACCAGGAGACGTCGGGATCAAACAGAAGTAATTCTTTTAATGAGAACTCTCTGCGCAGCAGGTCGCCCGAAAACAGTCTGATTTTAACAGTGTAGCGACTATGAGTCAGATAAAATAATAACTCAACGGGGAACTGAATTAAAATGAAAGACTCGAATGACACTATATTATAAATAATTCAGAATTAATGTTTACACCTTAACTTGTTCGTCCGCCGATATGTAAGAACTTAAAGGGGGCTCTGTTAAAGGGAAACATGTATATTTAGCTCAAATGAATGAATTAATGAATTCATAGGGAATTTTGAGAGTCTATTTTACAGCCGAGCAAATGACTCTTCTAGCGTTCATTTGAAACGCTATAGCGTAAATATCAACTCTGCAGCGGATATTAATATCCGAACAATAGTGAAACACTATTTAACAGCCAGGTAACTTAGATCGGCAGTTCAAGACATTAAATTGATAAGCACATAACACAAGAACAGTTATCTTTGAATACAAACGGAACTTTATTGATTAATCTAACACATCAAACTAATATCTAACATAAACACACGCACTCGCACATTCACACGTTGCAGAAAGGAAGAAGGTGAGGAAAGAATAAGTTCTAAGAGAGAGAAATTATGAAATCCTAAGCAATCTATGCATTTATGAAACATGACCTGCAGAAACCATTGATCAGTAATTTAACTTCCTATCGTTTCTTAGGCAGGGTTATTACATTTGATCTAATGCACCAGTTCAGCTTGGAATCAAAAGGCGTTACTTGCGTTTGGGTTTCGAGTGTCGTCTGACAAGGGGGATTCCCTTTTCCTGGCTGTACAGGGGTTTCCCCGGATCTTTGATTCGCTGAAGGTCTGGTCGACGTCTGGGGAAGCCAACCACGTGGGGTGTTGGCGGCTGGATGGAAGTCTTGTGGGCGTTGTTTGAAGTTGGAGCGCGCTGTTAGAAACTCGTTGTTGAGAGACTTTTGCGGCGAAACTTAACAGAACCCGAGACTTAACGGAAATAAAATAAACTTTAAGAAAAGAAAAGAAAAGAAAGGAAAGTGAGAGAAAAGCAGATGGCCTGAATGAAATCGTTGTTAACCCATTTTCTCTGTATTGGTCTGTCACGATCGTCAGATCGTCTCCTGGGAGCTCTCCGTTCAGAACTCGCTCTGGTCAAACTGCTAGGACTTAGCTCATCTCTGAACTGCGAACAGGCCGCGAACCAGCTCGAACCGAACTGGAACCGAACTTGAGCTGAACTCTGCACTGCTTCTGGTCTGAACTGTACAGAACTGTGAACAGAACTGTGAACAGAACTGAGAACAGAACTGTGAACAGAACTGTGAACAGAACTGAGAACAGAACTGTGAACAGAACTGAGAACAGAACTGAACTCTTCGTTCGTGTTCTGAGACTAAACTCAAACATTTGCCCATCCCCTGGATGGGTTCTGGCCAATTAGGCTTCAGGGGTGACTGTGTCTCCACCCCTTCTACAAAATTGGGTTATCTATAGAATTTAGTTTCCTGCTCTTAAGCAGAGAGTAAATTTAGACCTAATTTCTTACTATAAGGACATGATCAATTCTATAAAGATTTCATTCAGCTCATCTGTTGGATTATACCCATACGAACGCACCGGTACCAAACACGATGCTTTTTCATCCACTCATTCAATAGTTACATATTTGCATGAATTGTGAGTAATATACATGCATGATAGTCACGTGTATCAGTTGTAAACACACTAACAAGTTATGTCGAAGGCTATTTGAATGAAAGTCCAATAATCAGCGATTTGGTGCACTCATATGTAACAGTTTCTGTGAGCTTGCTTGGAGTTTTAGCTGTCACGTGGAGTTAATTTACCGGTCATTGCAAAGACAGAGATCTGGTTTGTTTCTTTGTCTTGTGTTAACAAGAGCCCTCTGTCCTTTTTTAACTGAGTTTGGTCATGAGGAAGTCAGTTGTTATGAAGTCACAACTAGTAGCTCCGGGCAGAATCGAGCTCCCATCTCCCTCGTGATCGATGGTCGATTTCCGGGAGATCTGGAGCTGAATTGTGCTTTGTTGAAAAGGATGTTAATTTGATCGAATCATTGAAAGATTCATTAACTATGTCTGCGGCCATAATTGCTACATTCGTTACAACAGTACAAAATAAGGCAATTTATCTACATGTTAGGGGGAGTGGTTATACAGCAGAGGAGGAGACATTCACACAAAGGAATGCATATGTTGTGTAGGTAAAGGGCACACCCAACTTAACTGTGTCCCTCGTCCAGATTCAATCAGCATAACAGTGCCATTCAACTGCATAGATGCTAATCCAATCACTCAGGCAGTATTGCTCTAAACTTGTCATGGTAAATAGTCAGGAAATTGCATAGAGACAAAAGACTTAATGTCTCAACCACTTACACAGCCTGACGTAATCTCCCTCAAGTTTACTTCAAAATGTAAAACACAAATATAGATAATGTTTTCAGTTATATTCTATTACATTGGAACCTATATATAACAATGTATAAATTTGTAATCTTACAAAAGGAACTCGTGCTGACTGCCAAAGTGCACTCATGGAAAGCTGCCTAAAAATGTGTGACGTGCTCGATGTTAAAAAGTGTTAATGTTAATAAGCAGTGAAGAAGAGCTCAAAGCGGTGCATAAAGACGTGCACAAAAACACACAGTATGCGATCGCGAATTTGGTTCTCTTTCATGTCTTATTGCGCTTGAATGGTCGAATGCAAACACAATAATGTCAAAATGCATATCGTGTGGAGTCATGTAAACGCAGCCGGTTATTTCTGGAGTGTAAACCGGGTGTGTATTAGTATAACGGATCTGTGTTTGCGCTCTTAAAGGGACAGCAGCCTAATAACCCTGATGTTCTGTGTCATTAATGCTGCTCATTAATTACTGCTCCACACTGAATAACTGTTTAATTCAAGTCTATGCTATATTTTATTTTTTACATTTGATGAACACATTTCTGTACTAACAAGTTGAATAAACCTATTGTACCTGAAAAAACTTATTTGTTTAATTCATATTTTTTGTTAAATTGAATTTGTCATATTGTTAGTACTTTGCTTATTTTTCTTATTTTTAATAACAGAACACAAAATAACTATATTGTGATATATATCATTATTGTGGAATTAAGTTTCTCATATTGTAATATTAATTTAGTCATATCGCCCAACCCTGAAATGATGAAACAGAAAGACTGGTGTGAACTGCAGGAATACTTGCCGGGTTGTGGTTCTTGTTAACGGTTCTTGATGATCCAGAACACAATCCCTCCTGTAATTATGGCCAGCAACGACACCACACAAACTACCACTGGAATAATATATGACTGGTGACTCTGTTCTGTAATAAACACACAGAAAACAGAACATACTGTACATTAGTCCTGCCAGTCTGAGATCAACCCGAGACACAAGACAGCAGATCAGATCAACTCATCTAAAACACAACTGGAGATACTCTTAAAATAGTTCAACTGTTTATCTTGACGTGATGCTGACCTGCCTTTGGTCAGAGAGTTTCAACACCTGGTGTTACAGTAATGGAAGCTCTAGTATTAAACAATGACATACTCAAATATTGTGTTGAGGTTATAGCTCACAATAATAAACCTACAAAATATCCCCATCAGTACAGGTCAGGAGACAGTAATCTCAGCTCTGCTGTACCTGCACATGTGTGACAGAGACGGCTGATGTCCAGATGTGTGGTGTGGTTTGTGATGGGATTGTTGAGCACACAGCTGTAGGTGTTGTTATCCTGATATTCCACCTCCAGAGGTAGAGAGAGACTGATGCTGAGATCAGACACACTGATGCTGGACAATAAACTGTTTCCTTTGTACCAGGAGAGAGTCACATGACTCACATTCACAGCTGAACACACCACTGCACATCTGGACTCTGAGGATGAGGATGACGATGATGAAGAACAGTCTGAAGAGTTTCTGGAAATGACAGGAATGGGTAGAGGAGCTGGAAAACATGAAAGAACATGCAGGTTTTATCTCAGTATTATTATAAAATCCATTGCAAAAATAACACGATACAGATGTTTTAATAGACACTGGATCCGTTGTCATTTAGGAAAGATTGTGTGTGTGTTTGAATCGAGATTGCGATCTTTTAATGATTACTCGTGCAGCTCTAATCTAAACTAAGACACCGATTGATCATTTGAACAGCTATTGTGCATATATTTCTTATTTCGACTATTTGTTGATCATCTCTGCAGCAATTTTGAGCATTTGAAATATCATTTAAATTCAGCATTAAAAGGCACAACATGTAATATTTTTAGATCAAAATATCCAGAAACCACTAGAACAGTGTTAGATATTTTGTTGACTTGTGTACATTATCCCAAATGTTTCCATAATGTTTAATGAAATCAGCCATTTTAACCAGGACTTGGGGTGCGTCTCAATCAGCTCTAGTTCAGTAGTCAGGGCACTGATCAAGACATATGTAAATGGGCTGATCCCTGATCAGTGCCCTGACTACTGAACCCACGCTGTCTGCATGTTGCTGTCAATAACGTCATGTCCACACATATGCAACGGAAAGAGCGGAAGTGGCCGACTGCACCATAAGCTTAAAGGGTTAGTTCACCCAAAAATGAAAATTCTGTCATTAATGACTGAGCCTCATGTGGTTGGACACCCGTCAGACCTCCGTTCATCTTCAGACACAAATGAAGATATTTTAGTGTAAAGCTGATGCTGAGAAAGGCTTCAGATAGGCCTCCATTGGCATTCAGTACATTTACACTCACAAGACCCATAAAAGGCACTAAAAACGTTGTTACAAAGTCCATCTCACCACAGTGACTCTACAATAATTTTACGAAGCGACGACAATAGTTTTTGTGCGCAAAAAAAAAATCAAAATAACACCTTTATCCAACCTCTTCTTGTCTTCTGTGTGTGTCTCCACGACGCATGCGTGAGAATATGAGCAGATCCGGCGTTCGGGAATCCATGAAATGCCACTTTAACCCCATTTTGAGAACTACACCGAGACCTAAAGCACGATCAGTGTAGAATTCAACAGCTGAGATACGCACGTCTTCCTCTGCTCGTGAACAAACCCATGACCCTTCTTCTGGGTCATGTGTCCGAACGCCGGATCTGCTCATATTCTCACGCATGCGTCGTGGAGACACACACGGAAGACAAGAACAAGTTAGATAAAGGCGTTATTTTGATTTTTTTTTGCGCACAAAAACTATTGTCGTCGCATCGTAAAATTATTGTAGAGTCACTGTGGTGAGATGGACTTTGTAACGACGTTTTAAGTGCCTTTTATGGGTCTTGTGAGTGTAAATGTACTGAATGCCAATGGAGGCCTATCTGAAGCCTTTCTCAGCATCAGCTTTACACTAAAATATCTTCATTTGTGTCTGAAGATGAACGGAGGTCTGACGGGTGTCCAACCACATGAGGGTGAGGAATTAATGACAGAATTTTCATTTTTGGGTGAACTAACCCTTTAATAAAAGCCCAGAGAACGGTGTGAATCGCCGGTGTCTGAGCATTCACTCCCACGAGACTCGACCCGTCCTGCTTCAAGCCACCGTGATGTTAATAAAACTTGAATGCATTCACTCATCCATGAACATGATTTCTGCCGTCCATCGGCTGTGGAGCTGAAGACAACAACTCCCATGATTCCACACTCATTCACAGCATCATCAAATTAGACTTTTGTTATGAATAAGCAACCTCTAGCCACGAACATTTTAATTTTGCGCTTTTAAAGCTGCACTATGTAAGATTTTTCCAGTAAAATATCCAAACACCTCTAGGCCAGTGTTATATATTTTGTTGAGTTCTCAATATCCCAAATGTTTCCAACTATTTGTAAATGGTGAGATGCTCTTTTACCCGAGGAACCGGGACGTGTGAGGGTGTGGCCTGTTGGTGACATCATATCCGGGTTAGTTTGCGTTTTTATTCTGCAGAAGCGCTTTCCTCTCACTGCAGTGTGAACAAGTGTCATAGCAGCCGCTGAGAGAACGCACAGAGTAACGCCATCCCATCATCAACACACTCAGATGAGTCTAATATGATCAACAGAGCTGCGTTACACACACTCATGAGCGGAGGAGCGGAAGTGGCGACTGTGGCTTCATAATAAAAGTCCCGCTGCTCGCGAGGCGTGTGTTGCATTCATCTTATTAACAATCGCTCCAGCGGTTCCTCAGCTCCACAACACTCGTCCTGCTCTGCTTCACTACAGTAATGTTAATAATCACATCATCAACATGATTTCTGCCAGAGTCCTATCCCGATTCTTTCCCACCGGCTGTGAGCTGAAGACCACATGACCCAAGAGTCTGCGCTCAAACGTGCAGTCATCAAACTACGCCTTTGTTTTGAACAGGCGACCTCTAGCGGACGGAAGAATTACATAGTGTAGCTTTAAGGAAACTATTATTCAATACACTGAGTTTAGCCTAGAATAAAAATAAAAAATAAACTGTATCATTTGTGACATGATTCATAGAGTTTACTCACCATAGACAGTAACTCTGAATCTCTTCACTGAGGTTATTCCTCTGATGATGACGGTCAGTTTATAGAGTCCAGTGTGTTCAGATCTGATGTTTGTGATGGTCAGAGATCCAGTCTGACTGTCCATCTGGAGTCTGTCTCTGAATCTCACATCATTACTCACAAATATATAGTTTATTGGGTCCCTTTTAATGATTTCAGCGATACGAGTCCCTTCAGGTTCAAACACCCACAGAATCATAAGATCTGTCTGTACTTCAGTAACATCAGAGTTTAGAGAGACAGAATCTCCCTCAGTCACACACACTGACTTCACTTCATCATCACACACTCCTGAAACACATTCAAACTAATTAATGTCATAACAAACAAACAAACAAATAAAGAAGGAAGGAACATAGTGTGTTTTATTAAATTAAGTCAAAACATTTAAAATAACAAAAAAGTTGTATGACAAAGTATTTAGGGAGCACAATCATGTGTTCAGGCAGGCCCGTCGCAAGGTGAAGGCCCAGGGGAATATTAACGGGGTATATTGTTGCTATAGTGACTAACCATTTGTTGTTTATGTGGATATTTAGGAAGAAAAAATATCGTATATTCAGTTTAACATGATAAGGTTCAAGAAGTTAAACTGTGTAACTGAACTGCGCACATTTTGACGCTTAAATTATGTTCTAATTAAATTATGAATGGGTCAAACGCGTTTACAAAACGGCCTGAATCCACTTGAATGAGTTTGGACTGCTCTCTCACTAAATCATCAGACGCGATTTCTCAATAAAATAAAAAGACAGGAGAGGACCAGCGCTGTTTTTCAGTATTTCCTCTGTGGACATGCGCTAAATGGATTTCTGACCATTTCGTTGCTTTTTCAGATTTAAAAACGTTTAAAACTCCTATAGACAGAGTAGCTTTTCTCGTTCTGCGGTGCCATCTCACTGATGCTCCGACAGGTGCGTAATAGTTTGGCTACGCTTATTTAACTTTATGGTGTTAAATAAAAAAACCTTTTTATCAGATGAAATGCAGGCGTCCGTGCTTTCTCCGTCCATTCAATAAATGCATATCCTTGAATGAGCGCGCATTTCTAGCATATTTACTGGAACTTCTTAGGTAATATCTATGCTTTGACCCATTTCAGAGGCAGCCATGCCGCGCTTAATGACTATGCGCACGAATCTATATCGCACGTAACTATTTTGAAGGACAAAACATAAACTTTAACTATTGGCTTTACATCAGGTCAGCTGTCACTTCAGTTTTGCGCGAGACCCTGTGCGGTCGCACACTTGGCACAACCCTTGCGATGATACTGTGTTCAGGTGTGTGTTCAGGTGTGTGTTCAGGTGTGTGTTCTGCATGTGCTGCTCCAGTCGCGGTATGAGATGAAACTCACCGTTTGTGATCAGAATGCATAGACAGATGAAAGCAGTTTCTAAAATCATTCCTCAAGAGATGACCGAACACTTTCTGATAAATAAAGTCCTCATAGCGCCGTGGAGAACGGGCTTTCAAACGGATTAACAACTGTCTCTCTCTACAAAACTTGTTAGTGTTTTTTGCGGAGGCGGTGTTTAACAGGGATGGGCGTCCCGATCTTTACTTTTTTTTTTTTTTTTTTTTTACTTTTTATTTATTAATGCCATAACCAGAACAACACCACGAGACACATTCATCCAAAGCAAAAATACAAAATGACTAAAGTAAAATAAAATAAAACAGTGCCAGAGGACAAGAACAAAATTATAAAGGACAAGGGTGCCATTTTTTGCAACATCATACCGGAGGCCAGGGACGGACTGGGGCTAAAAAACAGCCCTGGACTTTCTCCCAAATAGGCCCATCATCCGGCCATTCGCCCTTAGCCGTCCGCAACAGAAACTAGCAAGGATGTACTATGCCACAATACTGTCAGACTATCAGACAAGGTATTCACAACAAGTGACATCTCAAAACCTATGGCTAGGCCCTATTCATTTGGTCTGTGAAGCTTTCACAAACAACCACCAGGTCTTTGCCAATTCCACAATAATAAACACAAATATGAAAGACAAGGAAAAACTGCACTCTGATGGAAGACAGACAGAAAGTGCAAGCTAGGATTTTTTGGTTAAACAAAAACGTAGTCAATTTTTTAGCCCCCTCCCTTGTATGTTAGCACGTTTAGAGTGGTAGCAATGCATGCCTGATGTTTTCCCATTTAATTCAATACCTTAGTCTTCATTCCACCAGAAAATCTGAGCTCATCACTACAACCTCTCACAAACAACAAAGTGAATGAAAGAAATGAAAACCAATGCGATGATGAATGTCCAAAAGATGACACCCACAGACTGTTTTTAAATGGGGTTGGATACATATTATTTGCTTTTAATCTATGTGTATGTGTGTGTGTGTGTGTGTGTGTGTGAGAGAGAGAGAGAGAGAGAGATATTTTGGTTAGATGACAGTTGTAGGTTACAGTTTGACAAAAGCACAATGTTTTGTTTTATTGCGAGTGTACACAAATATAAGCAAACACTTTGCAGTTTGAATGATGTTCTGTATGAACAAAATGACGGAGTATGTATTGTTCTTATGTTTCCAATGTTCGATCGTAGCATCGCGTTCGGGCCTCTCTCTCTCTCTCTCTCTCTCTCTCTCTCTCTCTCTCTCTCTCTCTCTCTCTCTCTCTCTCTCTCTCTCTCTCTCTCTCACACACACACACACACACACACACACACACATCACGTCTCTCTCTAACTGTAGTTCTCCGCATTACATTAATTTTCGCGCAAGTTTTATTTATTTTTATATCGTGTATTCTCAACCCGTTCTCACTCCCAGCGGTAAATTCATGCACCGAGCCGTGACGCCCGTGCCAATTCCGGATTCCGGAAATCCGAGGACCAATCACAAACTGGCTAGTAGGCCGACTCTTCTTTCTCAGGTTTTTTTTTTTTTTGTTGCACATAGCAGCATATAAGTGATTGTATTAGTCCCCCTGCTGTTGGCTGTTCATATTGCGTTATTCAGTCCTTCCAGAAAAATGTGGCTTTTTTTTGTGATTGTTGCGGGCAAAAATCCTTGATTATGCGGCACGTTTTCTTAAAAAATGCGATGAAAAATGCGGGATATTTATGCAATTTTATGCGATAAAATTGCGGGAACTTGCAAAAACTGCGGTTTGATGAGAAAGAGAAAAAAAACACTACATCACAGAAAGTGCTGGAATATTTAAGTTCTCATCTTGTTTTATTGAAGACCTTAATAATGGCTCAAATTTACAAAACATTTAGTCAATCAAGTTCTGTAGCTTTACAAAAGGAATATGCTACAACTTCTGCAAAAATTAATAAATAACTTCCTGTTTTACAGATGTCGCTATACAAAACAGACATTTGAGTGCTTCCAATGCACAAAGTGCAATCTCTTAAAGGGTTAGTTCACCTAAAAATGAAAATTCTGTCATTAATGACTTCCCTTGTTGTTGGACACAAATTAAGATATTTTAGTTGAATTCCGATGGCTCAGAAAGGCCTCCATTGGCACAATGTACACTCTCAAGACCCATAAAAGGTAGCCTACTAAAGACGTCGTTACAAAGTCCATCTCACTACAGTGGTTCTACAATAACTTTATGAAGCGACGATAATAGTTATTGTGTGCAAAAAAAACTAAATAACGACTTATATAGTGATGACTGATTTCAAAACACAGCATCATGATGATATGAATCATCGAGTCGATTCATGATTCGGATCGCGTGTCAAACTGCTGAAATACGTGACTTTGGCGATCCAACCCGCTGAATCGACTCATTGATTCATAACGCTTCAAACCGCTGAATCGACTCATTGATTCATAACGCTTCAAACCGCTGAATCAACTCATTGATTCATAACGCTTCAAACCGCTGAATCAACTCATTGATTCATAACGCTTCAAACCGCTGAATCGACTCATTGATTCATAACGCTTCAAACCGCTGAATCGACTCATTGATTCATAACGCTTCAAACCGCTGAATCAACTCATTGATTCATAATGCTTCAAACCGCTGAATCGACTCATTGATTCATAACGCTTCAAAGCTTCATGATGCTGTGTTTTGAAATCAGTCAGCACACAGGGAAACTGCTTTGCTCTTTTGCTGTTATTTTTGTTGGCCAATGGGAGTTTGTGCTTCATCATGGTTTCACCGGTGTCTATGGTTTCTCCACGGGGTTTGAAGCTTTTCGATGACGTTCGCGTCGGGTAATCACGTCACTTCAAAACTTTCCCATGGCAATAGGCAGAAATGGCGGCTCTTGTGTGAAGTAAACGAAATTTTTTCAACTTTCTGCTAATATATATGACTTTTTTTGCAACGAAAATGCGGGGATTATGAAATCATGATAGCCCCGCATATTTTGCACGCGGAAATAGGCAATTTATGCGGCGAAAGTGCGGCGTATTTGAAAAAATGCGGCCCCCGCATGAATATGCGGACTTTGGCTGATTATGCGTTAAATCACGCGATCGCATAATCGCGTTTTTCTGGAGGGACTGGTTATTAGACTCTTTTCTTTCTTTTTTTTTTTTTTTTGCCGACGGCCGGGGGACGGCCCTCGGTTGGACGGCCGTTCTGGACTTTTCCAGAACGCACAGATTGTCAATCCGTCCCTGCCGGAGGCAGAGCTGCCAACTTTTCAAAAAAACTTAGAGTGAGATTTGGTGGGGCCAACCAAAATTTTTCCGCGAACAAAGCAAAAATTGCAACAAAAAATAAAATAAATAATAATATTATAATAATAGCAATATATATATATATATATATATATATATATATATATATATATATATATATATATATATATATATATATATAGCTATATACATAGCTATATACACACATATAATAGCTATATACACACACATCACAGAAAACACAGAAAACACTCTCTCTGCATCAGCATTTGAATGGGGTAGTATTGGTTCTCTTACGAGAGGTTCTCTCGTATTGCGTAAGTTCCTTACGCATCGGGAAAGTATTCTTTCTTCGAGATTTCTGAAAAACCCAAAATTATCCTTAATTTTGTAACATTGTCAACGCAGTGCGGCAGCCTGGCAGACCATAGCAGGCTATTCCAGCGTGCTATTGGCTGCTCTGCTGGCAACTGCAGCAGCTTATCGGTGAGCGCGCGTGACGTGGCGACCACCTGGCTTCATTTGCCTACAGGTGGGGCGTGGCCACGTGTATATAAACAGGGCTCACGGGCTGCATATTCGATTTTCTTTTCTTCAGCGAAGCCCTTCGCATCGCTGGATCTGGAACCCGCCGCCGTGATCGTGCAGACGAGCAAGCAGAGGACAGCGCCTGAAGAAGCCGGCAGCATCGCGCCACCTTCAGCCATCCGTGCCTGCTCTGCTATCCGGCAGCCCATATCCTTTTTCACGCTCAGTGTTGTCGCCGCTGCGTCACACTTTCTCAAAAAGAGCCGAGCGTTTGGCTTTCCTGTAGCTCAAACAGTAGAGCATGGTGCTAGCAACGCCAAGGTCATGGGTTCGATTCCCAGGGAAAGCAAGAACTGACCAAATGTAAAATGTGTGTACCTTGAATGCAATGTAAGTCGCTTTGGATAAAAGCGTCTGCCAAATGCATAAAAATGTAAAAATGTAAAAAAAATGTTTGTTCCAAAATGTCTCGTTCCACCTGCGGCTCGTGTCACGCACAGCTCAGTTCCGGGGACCGCCATGTGATCTGCGCTCTCTGCCTGGGCCATGATCACGCCGCCGCCGCACTTCTCGCCGGCGGATGCCCGGAGGGCGAGGAACTGACGATGTCGACCCTGCGGGCTCGACTCGATCAGTTCGAGGACGACATCCCTCCAGTCTCTGCTAAGCCGCGCAGAAAGAAGCGCCGCTCGCAGCGGACTCCGGAGTTCGCTGAGAGAAGCTCGCCGGAACCCTTCCCGCCTGCTTCACTCTCGCCTTCCCCGCCCCCACCCCAGGCCGCCATTTCTGTTGCCGCCTCCGGGGATGAGGCGGATGCGGCCGCGGAACGCGCCGACAGCTGCTCCATCATGGCTTCCGACAGCGAGGAATGGTCTTCCGCGACCTCTTCAGTCCGAGCCTCCGGACGCTCTCGAGCGGGTGAGGACGCCGAACTGTTGCGCCTTCTCACCCGGGCTGTCGAGCAGCTAGGCCTCGAATGGGCCCCGCCCAAGGTGGCAGCGCCGAATCGACTTGACGGATGCTTCCTAAACAGTCGCCGCCGTGCGCCCACCTCCAGGACTGCACCTTTTCTGCCAGAGCTTCACGAGGAGCTCGCGAAGTCCTGGAACGCGCCATTCTCAGGCTTCTTCGACACTCTCACAAGTTGACGGCGCAGCTGAGAAAGGCTACAATGCTATCCCTCCGGTGGAAGAGGCGGTCGCAGCGCACCTTTGCCCACCTTCTGGTTGGCGCTCAAAGGCTGCCCTCCCGTCTACGGCCTGCAGAGTGACGTCATCGCTGATCGGCCGCGCTTTCGCTGCCTCCGGTCAAGCTGCATCTGCTCTGCACTCTATGGCCGTGCTGCAAATCCTCCAAGCCAATCTCCTCCGCGACCTGGACGAGAGGAGCTGTGACGCTGAGTTGATCACGGATTTGCGAAGCGCGACGGATCTCTCCCTCCGCGCTACCAAGACCGCAGCACAGGCCCTCGGACGCTCTATGGCCTCCCTCACGGTAGCTGAGCGCCACCTCTGGCTCATGCTCGCGGACATGCGAGAAACAGAGCGCGCAGCCTTCCTAAACGCCCCGCTCTCCCCGTCTGGGCTCTTCGGACCAGCGGTCAAGGGGATCGTCGATCGTTTCTCTGAAGTGCAGAAAACGACGCAGGCCATGAACCGCTTCCTGCCTAGACGCCCCGGCGCCAGCAATAGCTCCGTTGCTCGCCGTCCTCGCGACCAGCCAGCACCGAGCTCCGCGCAGCGCCCAGCGCTGCCCCCTTCGTCTCAGCGAAGACAGAGCGGCCGCCCCAGATCGCGCTCTTCCAGCCGTGGTAAGCCGCCTCCCCCTCGGGGCCCCCGGCCTAGGATCGCGCTGAAGTCCGAGCCTCCAAAGTCCTCCTAGCCAGAGGCAAAAAACGACGGTTAAGTCCCGCCGCGGCTGGACCACCGTCAAAACTCTCTTTCCTGTCAGCCCCCACCACTGTGGCTGCTGCAGATGGATTTCACACAGCCAACGAGCCGGCAAAAACGCCCTCTCGCATGTCAATAACCGCCGTTTTTACGGCGAACCAGAGAAATCACAAAAGTTGCATTATTTCTGGTTGCACGGCTCACGCCGTATGTGTTTCAAATGCAGTAAATGTGCCCACTTTTCTGTGTTCACCCCTGCACACAAGCACTATAAACCCCGTGTCCCCCACTCACATAAAGCGGCCTCCGGCCGCTCGAGTGCTAGAGTTAGGTCACGTGTCCGCTTGTTTGCGTCCACGCCTAGCCACCACACGCGCTGTCACACAGCCACTCTTAACCGGTCATGTTCCACACGTAAGAGTTGTGCCCGCTCAAACGCGCTCACACATTTTCGCGAACATTATGCCTCAGGCGCTACGCGCCGCGCCACACACCATTTGTTCTCCGCCCAGGGTGGCCGAAGCGATGAGTGTAGGGCCACACACAAGCCATTCCCCGCTCAAAGCGGCAGAGATACAGTGTGTAAGGCGGCCAGCCATCGAGAGCGATCGGCTGGCCCACAGCACAGAGAGCGCGCGCACCGCGCCCGCCCCTCCTATACAGGCCGTCAAACCCGTGAAGCGGGTTAGTAGCACATCTACTTCGAGCGGAGATAGCCCCTTTGCACAGCAGTGTGGCTATAGAACCGGTTCCCCATTCTATGAGCGAGTCAGGCTTTTACAGCCGGTATTTTCTCGTGCCAAAAAGGGATGGGTCGCTCAGACCGATTCTGGATCTGAGGCGTCTGAACAAAGCTCTTATGAGGAGATCGTTCAAGATGCTCACGACCAAGCAGATCCTCGCGCATATTCGCCCGAGAGAGCATATTTCCCTAGATTTGAAAGACGCATATTTTCAAATCAAGATAACGCCGCGTCACAGGCCATTCTTACGATTCGCCTTCGACGGCCAGGCTTATCAATACACCGTCCTTCCGTTCGGCCTGTCACTAGCACCCCGTACATTTACGAAGTGCATGGACGCGGCCCTCCGAGGGATGCGAATATTGAACTACCTGGACGATTGGCTCATCCTGGCGCAATCAGAGGCCGAGCTCCTCGCCCACAAGGCAATGCTGCTCAGCCATCTGGACAGCCTGGGGCTCACGGTCAATTGGACCAAGAGCTCATTAGTGCCCACGCAATCAACCTCATTTCTGGGTTTGAATCTGGACACTGTGGCTATGTCAGCCCGCCTGTCACCCCAACGCGCGCGCCAAGTTCGGCGCATGGCTGCGTACTTCCGGCCGGGCAAAATCGCACCTCTCAAGCTTTTTCAGAGGATGCTGGGACGTATGGCCTCAGCTGCAGCTGTGCTCCAGCTGGGCTTAATGCGCATGCGCCCGCTGCAACGCTGGTTAAACGCCCGAGTGCCTCACAGAGCCTGGGCGTCCGGAGGCTTCAGGATCAGAGTGACTCAGGGCTGCGTTTCAGCCCTAGAGCCCTGGTTAGTAGCCGACTGGTACCAGCGGGGAGTGACAATGGGAGCCATCTCACACCGCAAAGTCATCTCGACGGATGCCTCCACCTCGGGTTGGGGCGCCGTTTTCGAGGGCAGACCGGCCTCGGGCCTCTGGTCGAGCGGAGAAAAACTCCTACACATAAACTGTTTGGAGATGATAGCGGTAGAGAACGCGCTCAAGCAGTTTCTCCCGTTTATACGAGGACACCACGTGTTGGTCCGGTCGGACAATACCACGGTGGTGTCCTACGTGAACCGGCAGGGCGGTGTCAGGTCCAGGTGTCTGGGCAATCTGACGGAACGCCTGCTCGTGTGGGCACACAGCTCGCTGCGCTCGCTGAGGGCTGCGCACGGACCGGGCCACCTCAATGTGGGCCCGGACAAGCTGTCCAGGGTCCTCATTCTCCCAGGAGAATGGTCCCTGCACCCCCAGACAGTCCAGCTGGTATGGCGCCTATTCGGCAGAGCGGAGCTCGACCTCTTTGCAACAAAGAGAACGCCCGCTGCCCGACGTTTCTGTCCAAAAGCGAGGATGCGCTGTCCCAACCTTGGCCCAGCCTCCCGCTGTATGCTTTCCCGCCGATTTCCCTATTGACCCAGGTCATAGCGAAAATCAGGGAGACGCGCCGCCCGGTGCTCCTTATAGCGCCGCGCTGGGAGAACCAGATTTGGTACCCAGAGCTGGTGAAGCTGTCGCACTCACCCCCCTGGCCAGTTCCGCTGAGAGCAGACCTCCTCTCTCAAGCAGGAGGGTCAGTTTGGCATCCCCATCCAGAGCGATGGTCTCTGCATGTATGGGTGACCAACGGATACCCGTTGACCTGCCCGAAGGGGTTATGAACACGATTTCACACTCTAGAGCCCCCTCGACGAGGCGGTTATATAGTTCTAAGTGGTCGGTGTTCACTGAGTGGTGTGCTTCCAAGGGATTGGATCCACAGCAATGTGGGGTCCAGCGGGTGCTCTCCTTCCTCCAGGAGCTGTTGGAACTGGGCAGGTCCCCTTCCACGCTCAAAGTGTATGTAGCGGCTATAGCAGCGTTCGCTCAGACGACGCTAGGCAGCACGCTAGGAAGGAACGAGCTCATCATCCATTTCCTCAGAGGAGCCAGACGGATGAATCCCCCGCGGCCCCCATCGGTTCCTATTTGGGATCTGGCCTTGGTCCTAGAGGCCATGAAGGCTCATCCTTTCGAACCGCTTCGAGACTGTGGAACCAAGGTTCCTTTCGCTAAAAACCGCGTTCCTGATAGCTCTGGCTTCAGTAAAACGCGTGGGGGATCTACACGCGCTCTCAGTGAGCCCGACGTGTATGGAGTTCGGCCCAAATGACTCCAAGGTCATTCTTAGGCCGAGGCATGGTTATATCCCCAAAGCGATAGGCACTCCCTTCAGGGCGCAGATTGTCTCCCTCTCGGCTCTGCCAGCACCCGACGAGGGGGACGGTGGCAATGTCCTCTGCCCTGTCAGGGCATTGAGGGTTTACGTCACACGCTCCGCCGCCTTCAGGCGTTCTGAGCAGCTATTTGTTCCGTTTGGAGGGCGCACTAAAGGTCTCGCCTCCTCGAAACAGACCCTGTCCAGGTGGATAGTGGACGCGATTGCAGTAGCTTACGCTTCCAAACACCTGCAGTGCCCGCTAGGTGTCAGAGCACACTCCACTAGAGGCATGGCCTCTTCGTGGGCTTGGGCCAGAGGGATTTCCATCCACGATATTTGCATGGCGGCAGGCTGGGCCTCCCCGTCTACGTTCGTGAGATTTTACAATCTGGAAGTTCCTGCCTTACAGGCGAAAGTGTTATCAGTTCAATAAGGCTGTTGGTTCTGCCCAGTGATTCCGCGCAGACATAGCTCACATACTGGTAGTAAGTTCGGTATGAGGCTTATGTAAATTTGAAGGAGACCGGCGGTGCCGTTCCCTCATTTACGAAAAGAGCTGTTGTGAGTTTGAAGGTGACCGGCGTTGCCGTTCCCTCATTCATGAGACAAGGTGTGGTGAATTTGAAGGCGACCGGCAGGTGCCGTTCCCTCATTCATAAGACATTGTTGTAACCACCCGTTGTAACCACCCGTCAGTTCGAAGGGAGTGTCTGTATATGTGGTCGCCCGTTTTCCTTACCGGCCACCCTGCCCGAGCAGTGTTATGGTCCCCGGTTCCCTGGGATACATATGCTGTACGCGAGGCGCGCACGGCGTTGACAATGTGTTCCCGATGCGTAAGGAACTTACGCAATACGAGAGAACCTCTCGTAAGAGAACGATACTCGGTTACTTAACGTAACCTCGGTTCTCTCTAGAAGAGGGAACGAGTATTGCGTTCCTTGCCGTGCGCCCCGCGGGCTTTTACGCTTCAGAACTACGAAAACCGAATATGCAGCCCGTGAGCCCTGCTTATATACACGTGGCCACGCCCCACCTGTAGGCAAATGAAGCCAGGTGGGCGCGAAGCGCCCTCATTGGTCGGCACGTCACGCGGGCTCACCGATAGGCTGCTGCAGTTGCCAGCAGAGCAGCCAATAGCACGCTGGAATAGCCTGCTATGGTCTGCCAGGCTGCCGCACTGCGTTGACAATGTTACAAAATTAAGGATAATTTTGGGTTTTTCAGAAATCTCGAAGAAAGAATACTTTCCCGATGCGTAAGGAACTTACGCAATACTCGTTCCCTCTTCTAGAGAGAACCGAGGTTACGTTAAGTAACCGAGTATCGTTTTGTTTAAATAGAACAAATTGATTATACATCAACCTACAGCATAGTTTTACAGGGAAGAAAAAGGAAAATAACTGTCTGTCCTGTCTGTTGCTCTTCTGTCTGTTGTGTGGTTCTTTTTTAAAAAACAGTGTTGTAGTAAAAACTACTTTGAGTAGTTAAGTTATATTCAAGCTACCCTTTTGAAAATAGCTACACTACAAGTTACTATCAAAAAGTAGCTGGCTACATTGAAACCATGTTTCTTTTTCTTCTTCTTTTTTACAATGAGATTGTTACAAATAACTGAATAATTGTTCATGAAGAATGTTATAATATTTGGGGTTTCAAGCTTCATAATGCAATGTAATTATGATTTCAAAGAGTATAGGCATTCAGGGTTATTGGGACACTTTTCCCCAGTCATTTCAATGGAAAAAACTGTCAGAATCATTACACACAATACTCAAATATAGCCTATATCTCAAACTGGCTGCCCAAGTGCAAAATGGCTACAAATTTAACATCAGTGCAAGAACAAAATGTATGCAAATCAACTTTGCGATGCTGTTTGCGAAAGTTCGTTGGAACTATGGTTTCGGGAAACACGACTCGTTTAACTATGCTTATAATGACGGAAGTTGTGACCATAGTTAGCGAACGACACTTTGGGGAAACGCACCTCTGAGCGTCACAGCTCCACTTCGCTCATAACAGGCTCGTTCTCGTCAGAACCCAAAACGGAATGTAGCTTTAGGTCGCGCAACACCGTATTTATTTGCCCATTTATCTTGAACCCCCTCACCGAAAGCATGATCGGCTCAACATGTAGATGTAGATATATAGATAAACTCATCTTTCAGGCATTTGACAGACCGGGTTGGCACTTCAGCGTGAGAAATCGGGGGTGTGGCGTGTGAGACCAATCAAATGCGTGTCTCACGGCCAATGCGTGAGAGTTGGCAGCTCTGCCTGAGGCACGCTCATGCTCAAACCGGTGTTACAAGATTTTTGGTTTCTGAGACCAGGGCTGCGTTCAGCCCCAACAAAACGTTGCAAAACGTTTTTTAAACGGAAACGGTGCTGCGTTGAACACCCTGTTCTGAAGACGCAAGAGTTGCAACTATGGCAGCTGAGAAGGCCATTCTTTGTGTTCTTTTTGAGGAATTTTCGGAGCCTGATGAAATCGATATAAATAGGCTACGTGTTTAATACTGTAAAATACATGCAATCACTGCCCTTGCCGTCCAGAATAAAAGACAACATCCCAATCCCATTTAATGAACCTTTTTTTATCTCCTGGTAATTAAATTTAATTTAATTTCTAGTTCTTACTTTTTTAATAGCTTGTATTTTCTTTCTCATTTTTATGTAAAGCACTTAATTACCATATATGAAATTTGCCTTGCAATGAAGCTAAAAATATAAATAAATACATCATCATGTTGATATATATGCTGTATTTTTTTTATGACAATCATGTCTTCTAATATCTTCAAATGTTGCGTATACTGAGCTGTTGTAAACATCTTTATCCATTTGTAAACATCTTTACTTGGACCCATTGTGTGAGCTGTCTCTTTAATACTGCGTGGTTTATATATGTTGCTGCTGATTGGGCCATAGCTGTCAACATTGAACATTGAAAATAAGGGAGATTTCCCGGAATCCATCCACAAACCCCCGTTGATCCACTTCCCTCATAAACTGATAACTCTCCTACCTCACATCTTCCTTCACTTTGTTATTTGCACTACCGACTGTTTATCACAGTAACAACTGTTTACATATGCATCTTACACTGCCATATCTTAACTGGATTATGCTCATTTGCACTGCCGACTGTATTTATAGTACCAATGTTTACATTTGCATTTTGCACTGTACTTCTAACTGTAATATGCAACCACTTTCCACTGCACTTTACCTTTTTTTTTTTTTCCGGATAGCTCTGTCCATAATTTATTGCACTACCCTAATCCACTGCTATTCCTCATATTAGCCTAACATATTATTGTATACCTCTAACTGTAAAATTCTGTTTATAGTAATAGCCATCTGTATATTGTATTCATAGTACATATTCACCTGTAAATTCTGTTTATAGTAATAGCCATCTGTATATTTATTCACTGTACATATTCACCTGTAAATTCAGTTCTGTTTATAGTAATAACGTCTCTCTATTTATACATATTTATACATATTCAGTACATATCCATGTCCTGCACTTACGCATCCATTGTATATCCTGCACTTGCTGCTATTGCACTTCTGGTTAGACCTAAACTGCATTTCGTTGCCTTGTACTTGTACTTGTGTAATGACAATAAAGTTGAATCTAATCTAATCTAAAAATAAGGGATTTTTTTCCCCACGATTCTTACCCACAAACTTAAAAAAAAGCACTAATCATTAACAGTCTAAAGAGTTTATAACTACACAATAGTGCTGGGCGGTATGACCAAAAATGTATATCACGGTATTTTTCTAAATTATATCGGTTTCACGGTATATGACGGTATTTTTTCCCCTATGCATGACTGTGTTAATCACATTTTATGCTGATTAAGAGAGGAAATACTGCAGGAGATTCACTAGAATGCCCTGTTTTACTGTCATGACGAGTGAATATTGTAGAAAAATTCCACACTAGAGTTAATAGGCCTGGTTTACCAAGCCTCACAAAATGATGCTGTGGAGAGACAACAACCAATAAAACACAGACCTGCAACACACTCAGAGTCATACTTACAGACACCTGAATATTAAAAGTTGAGTTGAGGGCACCTTAAGCATTTAAAAAATCTAACCCTATATAACAACAAAAACGAGGAGAAACGCGGATATTTGCAATACACTTAAGAGCACTTTATGAACGAATGACACACATCAGTTTAACACAGAAAGAATAAAGCAGTAACTTTTTGCCCATTCTTCTTTGAATTGTCAGTTTATTTATTAATTTACATCATTGTCTTTTGTGTAGCAGAATAATCCATCGTGTCAGCGCGTTCGTGATCAGACATACGGTTGTATCAGTGTAATCAGTGCATTTCATTTTAATAAGACGTGATGAAATATGCGCGCATACACGCTTCTGGTTCATGTCTAGAGCACTAGAGTTTATGAAATATGTCCATAAAAAATGAAAACTCGCTCGCTCCGGTCTATATCAGTGCTATATGATCCATGTGGTGATCGTTGTTAATCCCATAGCGGCGCTCCGCGCAGAAACCGCTCTCTCTCGCGCGCCGCGTGTAGTTCGAATTATCCACTATAATCAAGGGCTGAATCCGAAATCGCCCCCATAACCTCAAATAGGGCATTATTTGGAGGGGACGGCGCTTTTTAGTGGTGTCCGAAACCCTAGTGGACGTTATTGAGTGCACTCATTCTATCCCGTTGCACCGCAATAACGAGTGTACAGCCGATGTACACACATTGCCTGTCCGACTTCACGCACGTTTTCATTCACTCCTTCAAATAAAGTGATAACATAGGGAATAATGAATGAGAGTATAGGATTCAGCCATAGGCTGTGCTGTTAATGCGATCTCTGTTAATGTGCTCTGACTGCTTACTACAGTGCATCAATGAAATGGGTCCCCTCTCAAACAATGACGTGCTGCGCCACGTTGTTTAAGCGACATATACCGGTATAGCGGTATCATCAAAATTCATATCATAAAATAAATAAATACCGGTATTCGGTATGAACCGGTATAGCCTACCGCCCAGCACTACTACACAATATATTTAGATTTTGTCCGTCAGCGTCCTGATCCATCATCGCACATCACACTCATCTACTCTACTCTCCTTGAAGTTCACTTCCCGCTACTTTTTCCCTCTTCCTCCCGCCGCCGCTGCAACTGTCTTCTTCTTCTTCGATATAGCCTAAGCCAGTGTTTCCCAACCTTTTTTCAGTCATCATGGCACCCTTTGAAAATGTTCTCCATTTTGTGGCCCCCCCTCGCATACGTTACGCTAGGGGTGTAACGGTACAGATTGCTCACGGTTCGGTTTGTGTCACAGTTTTAGGTTCACGGTTTCGGTACGGTTCAGTATTTGCTATGTTCAGGGAAAAAAGGACTATTGTCAAATAAAAATAAAGAAAATAATAAGAACAAATCATTTAAATACAAGCAGCAGCACAAATAAATACTATTGAGCAAAGATACTAATAAAATAAACTATGCTTTTCAGGTACGTCTAACATTAGTTTTCAGGTACAGAAATTGATTAAATGTAAAATAACATTGCATGTTTGACTGTATAAATTAAAGATTAATCCTATTAAGCTTACAAAAGCTATTCAATCAAGAGCAGTGAGTGATGTCCTTGTCTTTTGTTGTTTGACATTAAACAGACAGCAGTTAAGGCTACTGCCCCTTTAAGACCTAAGGCTACTGCCCCTTTAAGACCTAATGCATGGATATGCATCATCTTTTTCGACTGTATAAAGTTTACTTAAGGCATATACAGACTATGTCTGCTAGAATACTCATCAAGATGGACATGTTGACATACATTTTGCATGAGTTTGTCCGTTCAAGAGCAAGACTTGAAAGAGAACTCAATATTTGCGCGCTGTGAGACGTGTGCGCGCTTTCGGATGAGTGCACAGAGACACATTTTCTTACAGCGCGCGCGACTTCTCATTCGCGTCTTCTGGCACTAAACCCAGGTGATGACGGTGAAAATGGTCATATTCGAACATACGGCATGCAATGAACAAAGTTTACAAAGAGAGAATCATTTGAAAAATTTGAACAAAAAAAAAAATATTTGAAGGACTTTTACACGGCACCCCGGTTGGGAAACACTGGCCTGAGCTACTGTCTGTGTACTGCCACCTGCTGGACTGGAGGTTTAGCAACCCAAGAGCAAGCCACTTCACAGACACAGATAGTTGCGTGTTCTGAGTTAACACAATCAGAGCGTAAAAATACGGGATATTTTACGGGAAAATACTCAAACGGGAAAACAGCGGGAAAAGATCTAAAATACGTGAGAAACCCGGAAAAAACGGGAGGGTTGACAGCTATGGATTGGGCTGACATATTTGACACACCCACCAAACGAGAAAAAACGCATCTCAAACCCGTTGCACACCGCTACTCACCGTTTCCAGGAAACATGACGTTCAACCGGAAACCGTAGCAAAACGTTGCGCACCGGTTTGAGCTTTGAACGTGCCCCAGGGGTCAAAGCTCAAACCGGTGCGCAACGTTTTGCTACGGTTTCCGGTTGAACGTCATGTTTCCTGGAAACGGTGTGTAACGGGTTTGTACAGTGGCCCAGTAGTGCACAACACAACGAAATTTAAAAAGCATACATAAGTTCACAACACAACAAAATAAATCCACAACGAAATCAAGCCACAACACAAAGAAAAATCCACAACACAACGAAATCAAGCCACAACACAAAGAAAAATCCACAACACAACGAAATCAAGCCACAACACAACGAAAAGTCCACAACACAACGGAAATGCTCCCAACCACTCGCTGTAAAGTTTGCACTGTTCTATAGAGTCGGCAATCTTACAAAGAAATCAATACCACAATTAGTTTTAAAGGGGTGGTAAAACACATTGTTTTGAAGGCTTGATTGTGTTTGTGGGCTGCACTGTAACATGTGTTCATGCTTCGTTTAAAAAAAAATGTCATTATTTTTCATATATTTGACCTTTATTCTACACTGCTCTGTCCCTCCTTGTAAAACGGTCTGATGCTTTCCGGGTTGTATGAAGCCAGTCCCTCAAAAATACGCAATGGGCTCTGATTGGTTAGCTGGCCCAGTGTGTTGTGATTCGCTTACCGCAGTGCACGGTTATCGGGAACGCCACGCCCCTTCCCTTACCGGAGGCTGTGCTTTGGTCAGTATTAGAAACCATTGCGTCAATAAAAACATACCAATCTGAGCCCGAATCAGACCCAGAACATTTTAGTGAAGATGATCGAGCAGAACCTGTTCAGTCCTCAAGAGTAAAGACTGCAGATCTATAGTGATGATCGCTACTGAATGCACTGTTACTTTTGTATTTTTAGAACGATTATAGCCAAATATCTGTCGAAAGAACTATTAACCCAAAACGAACACTAAACACTGGCTTTACTAGTTGCCAAATCACACACAGAACCATGTTTAGCAAGCCTGTAGATAAATAATACATAAAAGCTCTAATCAAAGAATCATTTACACTAATGCCAAGTTCGCTGTTGAGATTTTAACGTTAGTGTTTGTAACTTTAGGTGTTCGTCGGATAACGTTAAGTATGAATGAGCATTTAACAGACTGGTTTGCAGAATAGCGTTGTCATCTGTTTACTTCCTTGCTACAACGTACAATTAACCTATTACAGGAAAACACATCGATGAAAAATAAATCAGACTTACAGGTTGTGGCCCGTAAACAGCTTCTGTTTGTAAATCCAGCTTTCAGGACAAGCCGAGGTGCATATCCTGTATTGAACTTGCGAAGATGGTGGAAGTTTTTCTCCGTTAAATGTGCTGCGGGAGGGAGCCCCGCACGCGTCGTGCATTCACACACTGGCCGCGTTTGTCTCACGCAGCTGACGTTGTGCAAATCCGGCATTGAACTCGCGAACATTGTGCAAGTTTTCCTCCGTGAGATGTGCTGCTGGAGCCCCGCACGCGCCTGTTCCCTTCTGTCTCAAACACACGTGCATATAACATGCTGTATGTTAAACGCTCTGCAACGCACCCCTGTCCCAAGGAAGGCTGAAGAAAGCAAGTACCCCAGACCTGAAATCCAGATGAAAATAACAGCGTTTCCTCGGCATCGCGGCAACAACACTCCAGCCTAACTATACCACAACAGCGCCGCGATACAAAATGGCCTCACCCCCCCATATTTAATATTCTCGGAGGAGGGGTTTATGTAAATATTGAGCCTGGTGATGTCACCAACCCTGGAGGAATGTCTGTAGTCGCCTACTGGCCGTTTGCTGTAGTTCTTAGAAATTGATTTCTTTAAAAGCAAATATCTCCCTTTGCTTTAAACTTTGAACGTTGTAACTTTGCAGATGTTGTTTATGCTCAAGCAGCAACATTACACGCTAGCTAAAGTTCGAATAGTGAAATCGTGGTTTACCACCCCTTTAAAAGTATGTAGGCTAACCATTGTTTATCTATATGAAATATTAATTTAAAATCACCTACATGCATTATAGCTGCATATTTATGCTCGAGAATGCTTTGACCCGATACCACGGCGCTAAGGGAACGTCTACCAATTCCACCAATTGGTTGAAATGTATAATTTGTATGAATTAAAATTACTTTTAACATTTAAAAACAGACATGTTAAAATTCCACAGCTTGATTGTATTGGTAAAATTGACTTAATAATGCACAATACAACATTGGAATTTGAAAAAAAAAAAAAAAAGTTAATTTAATTCATACAAATTATTTTTCAACTTGGTGGAATTGGCAGACGCTCCCTTAGTGCAGAGGCAGCGGGTCAAAGCGTTCTCGAGTATAAATATGCAGCTATTATGCACGTAAGTGATTTTTAATTGATATTTCATGTCGATATACAACTGCATACTTAAAACTGATCGTAGTGTTTAAATATTTGTAAGATTGGCGAATCTATATAGAACAAGGCAAGGAAAACGTCTCGGTTACGTATGTAACCCTCGTTCCCTGAGGAGGGAACGGAGACGTACGTTAGTGACTAACGAATGGGGGTTTCGCCTAGAAGCCAATTACCTTCGAGGTGTTTAACAGCGCCCAATGGCGTGCCAATGCCATGGGCATGCGGAATTTGCATGCGTAACTCCGCCCCACCACGAGGATATATAAGGAAGTACGCTGGCAACATCGCATTATGTATCTGCTGCGGAGCCAAGATCTGAACTCCGCGTTCCAGCAGCACAGCTGACGTGGCTGAGGAACGTACGTCTCCGTTCCCTCCTCAGGGAACGAGGGTTACATACGTAACCGAGACGTTCCCTTTCGTTCAGTCACTACGACGTACGTTAGTGACTAACGAATGGGGGTTCCAATATAACCGCGCCACTCAGCTGTCATCCAGTGCCCTGCGTAAGTGTGAGATCCCGCCACTTAAGGCCGCAGGACTCCCACTTATCACAGGATTACCAAGGTACACTGGGAAGCATATCCCAGTGAGGGAATGCCAAAGATGCCTACCTGTGGGGAGGACTTAGAGAGTACACATATGACCCGCTGTGGGCTGCATATGGGAAACTCTAGGGTACCAGCCGAAGGTGGATTTTTAACCCTAGGGGTGGCAGGGGCTTGCCAAGGGAAAGACACCTGCTCACTGAGGAGGCTTACGGTGGAAATACTCGTGTGGGGGTCGCCGGAGGGAACCATGCACACGGGGCACCTGGCCGGACATGAGGGTCTGGGCTCGAGAGGGCAGACTGAACTGATGTCGGGGTCGACAGTGCTGGAGGAGCTCAAGGCTCTCGGGGAGCTCACCTGAGGAGAATATCGCACGTATCCAGTCCGTGGAGTGGAATGGCGAGCAAGCGAAGACACCAGAGCCTGGTCCATTACCGGCCCCTCGGGGGGGCGAGTACATAGTCGGACACTGGCTCCACTCTGAGATTGTAGAATCTGGCGAATGTGTTGGGTGTCGCCCAGCCTGCAGCTCTGCAGATGTCTGTTAGCGAGGCGCCATGCGCTAGAGCCCAAGAGGAGGCCACACTCCGAGTGGAGTGTGCCCTCACACCAAGGGGACATGGTCTACCTTGCTGCTGGTAAGCCAAAACAATGGTGTCCACTATCCAGTGAGACAACCTCTGCTTTGAGAGAGCTCTTCCCTTCTGCTCTCCACCATAACAAACAAAGAGCTGGTCTGAGGTCCTGAAACACTGCGTCATGTCTACGTAAGCGCGGAGAGCGCGTACTGGACAGAGCAATGCCAAGGCTGGGTCTGCCTGCTCCAAAGGCAGCGCTTGCAGGTTCACTACCTCATCTCTGAAGGGAGTGGTAGGAACCTTGGGCACATATCCAGGCCGGGGTCTCAAGATCACGTGAGAGTTAGCCGGTCCGAATACTAGGCACGCTTCGTCAACTGAAAAAGCCTGCAGGTCCCCGACCCTCTTAAGAGAGGCCAATGCGGTCAGCAGAGCCGTCTTCATTGACAGGAACTTAATGTCAACCGACCGCAAAGGCTCAAAGGGAGGCCTCTGCAGAGCACTTAGGACTACTGAGAGGTCCCAAGAGGGAACAAGAGGAGAGCGAGGAGGATTCAGTCTCCTCGCTCCCCTCAGAAACCTGATGATCAAGTCGTGCTGACTTACCTTTTTGTCTCCCAAGAGGTCGTGATGGGCAGATATTGCAGCCACATACACTTTGAGGGTGGAGGGAGACAGCCTTCGCTCCAGCCCCTCTTGGAGAAACTCAAGCACGGACCTGATCGGGCAATTCCAAGGGGTCTTCTTGGCGGGAAGAGCACCAGGTGACGAAGAGGTTCCACTTCAACGCATAGAGGTGTCGTGTAGACTCTGCCCTAGCGGAAGTGATGGTGGCGGCCACCGTAGGTGGCAGGCCACTCAAACCTGCCGCGTCCCGTCCAGAAGCCACACGTGGAGCTTCCAGAGCGCTGGACGCGGGTGCCATAGGGTGCCCCGTCTCTGAGAGAGGAGGTCCGGTCTCAGAGGGATAGGCCAGGGAGGGGCTGTCGCAAGGAGTAGCAGTTCTGAGAACCAGGTCTGGCCGTGCCAATACGGGGCGACCAACATGACCTGCTCCTTGTCCTCCCTGATCTTGCACAGTACTCGTGCGAGAAGGCTCACTGGGGGAAACGCATATAAGCGTAGGCCCTGGGGCCAGCTGTGCGCCAGTGCATCCGTGCCGAGCGTGCCCTCGGACAGGGAATGGTACAGGCTGCAGTGGGAAGAGTCTTGGGAGGCAAACAGATCTACCTGCGCGTCGCCGAACTGTTACCAAATCAGCTGGACCGTCTGGGGATGGAGTCTCCATTCTCCAGGAAGTGGCTGAAGCCGTGAGAGCTCGTCGGCTGCACGGTTCAGGTCTCCCGGGATGTGGATTGCACGAAGGGACCTCAGGTGCTTCTGACTCCATAAAACGAGATGGCAGGCGAGTTGAGACATACGGCGGGAACGTAGACCGCCCTGGTGGTTGATGTACGCTACAGTGGCCGTGTTGTCTGTCCGGACAAGTACGTGTTGACCCCTCAGCAACGCTCGGAAGCGGTGCAGGGCGAACCGTACTGCCAGCAACTCGAGGCAATTGACATGCAGAAGGCGCTGGGGTCCTGTCCAGGAGCCCGCGGCTGCTTGTCCATTGCACATGGCACCCCAGCCCCTGGAGGAGGCATCCGTTGATACAACAACATGCCTGGAAACTCGTTCTAAGGACACGCCGGCCCGTAGAAAACTGAGGTTCGACCACGGAGTGAGTGTCTGTAAGCAGGCCCGGGTTATTTGGACCTGGAGCGTGCCAGACCGCCATGCCCATCTCGGGACTCGATGGCGAAGCCAGTGCTGAAGCGGTCTCATATGTAGCAATCCGAGCGCCGTTACCGCGGCTGCAGATGACATATGCCCCAGGAGCCTCTGAAAGTGTTTCAGTGGAACCGCACTCTTGCTCTCGATTTGACGGAGGCAAGTCAGCAGAGACTGCGCGCGCTCGCTCGTAAGCTGCGCGCACATGGCGACCGAGTCGATCTCCATACTGAGAAAAGAGATCCTCTGCACGGGGCAAAGTTTGCTCTTCTCCCAGTTGACCCGAAGGCCCAGACAGGCTAAGTGGTGGAGAACCAGATCTCTGTGTTCGCAAACCTGCTCTCGAGAGTGACTCAGTATGAGCCAGTCGTCGAGGTAGTTCAGGATGCGAACCCCGTGCTGCCGTAGGGGCGCAAGGGCTGCCTCGGCAATCTTCGTAAAGACGCGAGGGGACAGAGATAGCCCGAATGGGAGGACCGCGTACTGGTATGCCCGCCCCTCGAAAGCAAACCGTAGGAACGGTCTGTGTCGAGGTAGGATGGAGACATGAAAGTAGGCGTCCTTCAGGTCGATCGCTGCAAACCAATCGTCGGGACGAACGCATTCGAAAAGGCGTTTCGCTGTCAACATCTTGAACGGAAACTTGTGAAGGTAACGGTTCAAGATGCGCAGGTCCAGGATTGGTCTCAACCCACCGGTCTTTTTGGGTACAATGAAGTAGGGGCTGTAAAACCCGGACTTCATCTCGGCTGGAGGGACAGGTTCGATCGCACCCTTCGCCAGTAGGGTGGCAACCTCCGCTCGCATGACAGGGGCATTGGCCCCGACCATAGTAAAGCGGACTCCCCGGAAACAGGGAGGAACCTGCGCGAACTGAATCGCGTAGCCGCGCCTGACTGTCTTCTCGACCCAGCCGGACAGCCCTGGAATCTGAAGCCAGGCTCCCAGGAACTGCACCAGCGGGGTCATTCGGACTACAGGTGTACCCGGTGTGGGGCAGCGATGCAGCGTTACCGACCCGGACAAGGGAGGCTGTTGGGCATCCCGGTGTGGGGGTGCGGTTAACGGCTGCGTCCTGACAGAGGAGACCAGGGAAGGACACGCGTTCCACTGGGGTCTGCTCTGCCAGGAGGCTGGCGACAGAGTGGGATGCGAGTGGCGGGACCCGTGGGTGGCGCGCACTGACATCACCGATCTCTGGGGGCTCAGGGATGGGAGTGTTAATTCTTTCTTTGACCAGATTAGGGTGCTGCTGACCCGGGGGCCAGCAGCTGAACAAAGGATTCTCCCCCGGCCCTCCACCGGGGGAAGGAGTGGTTCTGCTACCATCTCCTCGAAAGAATTTCCCATCCCTGAGCCATCCGTCTCAGGAGCGCCGCTTGGCCTGGCGTTTAGCTGGGCGCGGGGCGGCCTGAGGGGACTTGGACGCCTTCCTACGGCTTCCTCCGCGACCCGGCCCGGGTGAAGGCTGCTGCTTGGACCGGGTGGGAGGGGCGCAACTCCACCCTCGTGCATGTCCCTGAGGATCCTGGCCTGGTAGACCTGTAGGATCGCCATGGCATGCAAAGAGGCGGCAGCCTGCCCCGCAGCTCTGTGCGATTTCGCCACCAATGTTGATGTGAATCGACAGGCTTTGGAGGGGTGCTTAGGGTCGCCTCGCCAGGTCGAAGCGCTCTGTACCCGTTGGCCGCGGCCCCATCGAGGATGGAGAAGGCGGAGGAGACTGCAGACCGGTCACGGGAAGACAACGGGGACTTCCAGGACCGGGCAATCTCCTCATGCAGCTCGGGAAAGAAAGGTATTGAGGGCGGGGACTGACGTGAGTCAGCGCGGGCCCCCAGATACCAATCATCGAGCCGCGAGCGTTCGGGACAGGGCGGAGGGTTCCACTCTATCCCTAGACTCGCGGCTGCCCGAGACAACATGGCTGTCAGCTCTGGGTCCGACTCGGGCAATGCTGGCGCGCCCGAAGGCGGCAGCACAGCCGAGTCATCATCCTCAGAGGACTCGAGCCCACCCTGTGATGCGGTGACCGACATCGCATCATCCTCCGGAGCGCCAAACGAAAAGCGCGGGGGAGCCGGAGCTGGCCCCGCGATTTCAGCCTGGACACTCGCGGGTTGCGGAACGCTAGAGGGAGGTGTGGCCCGAGGCATGAGCGTCGGGGCTTTGTTCCACACCGTAACCCTCAGGTCACCCTGACCACCAGCCGAAGTACCGACCACGGGGGGCACGGTAGATCGGGGTGTGGTTGAGGGGACTCTCACTTCATTACGAAGATCCTTGAGTCTTGACCGCAGGACCGCGATGGTCATGTTCCCGCAGTGGGAACTTGACTCATCCACGAACGCTGCTTGAGCATGCTGAACGCCCAAGCATACCAAGCAGAGATCGTGCCCATCAAAAGAATTCAGCGACCGGCCACACCCAGAAGTACACGGGCGAGACATCCTGAAAAGGACGTGCCACATGTAAGCTCTTTTATTAGAGGAAGCTTCGCAGAGACGCCGAAGCGCCCAGGGACCACACACCAGCTGTCAGACGGACCACTGCGCAGATCAGCAGGAAGGCAGTATGCGATCACTGGAACGCGCCGTAGATCCAACGCCTCTGGAAAGCTGCTCGTCTCGAAGGCTTGACAAAGACTCAGTTGTAGGCTTGAAGGAGTGAAGAGGTTCTCTTGGCTCCAAAGCAGAAACATAATGCGATGTTGCCAGCGTACTTCCTTATATACCCTCGCGGTGGGGCGGAGTTACGCATGCAAATTCCGCATGCCCATGGCATTGGCACGCCATTGGGCGCTGTTAAACACCTCGAAGGTAATTGGCTTCTAGGCGAAACCCCCATTCGTTAGTCACTAACGTACGTCGTAGTGACTGAACGAAAGGGAACAAACTTTACCGCACTCCGAGAGTCCCCTAGTGGTCGGGAGCATTTCTGTTGTGTTGTGGACTTTTCGTTGTGTTGTGGATTTTTCGTTGTGTTGTGGCTTGATTTCGTTGTGTTGTGGATTTTTCGTTGTGTTGTGGCTTGATTTCGTTGTGTTGTGGATTTTTCTTTGTGTTGTGTCTTGATTTCATTGTGTTGTGTCTTGATTTCGTTGTGTTGTGGATTTATTTCGTTGTGTTGTGAACTTATGTATGCTTTTTAAATTTCGTTGTGTTGTGCACTACTGGGCCATCGTAGGGTTTGAGATGCGTTTTATCGTTTTCTCTCGTTTGGTGGGTGTGTAAAAAATGTCAGCCCAATCAGCAGCAACATGTCTTGAGAAAGTGTTATTATTATACAATAAAGTATGGGAAGAAGGCAGTATACCAGGAAGTTGGAAAGAAGCAATAATTGTACCAATAAAGAAGCCAGGTAAGGATAACAGCAAGCAAGCCTATTGCTCTAACGTCGCATATTTGTAAAATTATGGAGCGTATGATAAATGAGAGATTAATGCATTTCTTAGAAAGTAGAAACATTTTAACAGCAAATCAAAGTGGTTTTAGAAAAAGAAGAGGTACAATGGACCCAATAATATGTCTAATGGATGAAGTGAGGAAAGCCCAAATAAATAAGGAAACAGTGGTGGCAGTATTTTTTGATGTTGAAAAGGCATATGATATGCTGTGGAAAGAGGGTCTTTTAATCAAAATGCATATAATGGGTATTGGAGGGAAAATGTTTAATTGGGTAATGGATTTCCTTGATAAAAGAAAGATACAAGTGAAGATGGGAATAGAGGTATATAAACAGTATGTAGTAGAGAATGGGACACTGCAAGGAAGTGTTCTGAGTCCAACTTTGTTCTCTATAATGATTAATGACATATTTTCAAACATAACATTAGATATGGGTAAGTCACTGTTTGCTGATGATGGGGCGTTATGGAAAAGAGGAAGAAATGTTGAGTATATAGGTAGGAAGGTACAAGAGGGATAAATAAAGTGGAAAGTTGTGGTGTAAAATGGGGTTTTAAATTTTCATATGAAGAGACTAAAGTTATGTTTTTTACAAGGAAAAAGACAAGAGGAAATCAGTTGAAACTATATGGAAATGTTTTAGAAAATGTTGAGTTCTTTCGGTTCCTTGGAGTTTTCTTTGATAAAAAATTAACATGGAAACAACATATAAAGTATATTGTTGAGAAGTGTAGCAAAGTAATAAATATCATGAGATGTTTATCTGGTCTAAAATGGGGAGCTAATGTTACAGCCTTGAAATATATATATAGCAATGATAAGATCAAGATTAGATTATGGTTGTATTGCATATAGATCAGCATCAAGGTCTGTTTAAAAAAGCCTAGATATAGTACAAGCTCGAGCTCTTAGAATATGTTTTGGAGCGGTTAGAACTACACCAGTATGTGCAATGCAGGTGGAAGCTGGGGAAATGCCTTTGGGTTTACGCAGACTTCAGTTGGCAGCCAACTTTTGGATTAATGTAAGAGGAAATAGAGAAAAACATCCAGTTAAAAATGTATTACAGTTGAGTTGGGAGAGGAGAAAGTACACAGAGAAAGCTTTGGATGGACAGGACATCAAATAGCAAAAGATGTAAGTATATAATAAAGAATTTGAGGAAAATATAATATGGCCAATGAAGCCATTTTGGGTATTAGAATGTCCAAAGGTAGATTTAGAGTTATTGAAGATCAGACAATATGATAGGTCATGTGATATAATAGAAGAATATTATAGGTATTGGGATTACAAGTATAAAAACAGTATTCAAATCTTTACAGATGGATCTAAGGAAGTAAATTCAACTGGTTTAGGAGTTACTGTGCCAAAATATATGGTAGATATTAGTAAAAGAACATCTGATTATTTAAGTGTGTATGCTGTGGAGTTAGTTGCCATTTTGCAAGAAGTAGAGTGGCTTGTAGAAAGCAGTGCCAATAGTTTTTTAATATGTAGTGATTCTGCATCAGCTCTTGCAAGCATTGAATCAGGTACAGCTAGAAGTCATCAGGGCTTGATTTATGATATTTTATTTATTTATACAACAGCAGTTAGGCAAGGGAAGAATATTGCATTTATGTGGGTAATGAAAGGGCAGATAAGTTGGCAAAAAATGCAACAAAAAAGGAAAATGTTGAAATTAGTATAAAGTTATCTAAGTCAGAGGGAAAGAGTATAGTGTGGAATGAAATAAGGGATAAATGGCATCAGCAGTGGAATAATGAAACAAAAGGGAGGCATTTATATTGTATACAAAATAAAGTGGGTGGAACAAGAAATTATAGTAAGAGTAGGAAAGAACAAGTTATTATAAGCAGAGTTAGAATGGGGCAATATAACCTTAATGGTATTCTTCATATTATGGGAAAACATCCAACAGGAATGTGCAGTCAGTGTAGGGAGTATGAATCAGTTGAGCATGTTTTAATATATTGTGGGAAGTTTAAGAAAGAAAGGCAAGTAATGATGACCCAGTTTTAGTAGAGAGAAATTTTAAATGTATTTTACAATGTGCAGAGAAACAGGAAGGAAGAGAATATTTATTAGATTTTTGTAAAGGAAACGGGACTGGACAAAAGAATATAGTGTGAAGGGAAGTTAATACAGTAGGTGGCGGTAATGCAACAAATTGGATGCAAGCTGCCGTAAAACTCCAAAAGAAGAAGAAGCAGCAACATTATGTATATAAAACACGCTGTATTAAAGAGACAGTTCACACAATGGGTCCAAGTAAAGTTGTTTACAAATGTGTCCGCTGCAGCTCAGTTTGTATACGCAACAATTGAAGATATTAGAAGACATGATTGTCGTAAAAAAAAGAAAAGAAACAGTATATATATCAACATGATGATGTTTTATTTATATTTTTAGCTTCATTGCAAGGCAAATTTCATATGGTAATTAAGTGCTTTACATAAAATGAGAAAGAAAATACAAGCTATTAAAAAAGTAAGATCTAGAAATAAAATAAAATTAGAATTGATTACCAGGAGATAAAAAAAAGGTTCATTAAATGGAATTGGGATGTTGTCAGTTATTCTGGACGGCAAGGGCAGTGATTGCATGTATTTTGCAGTAGCTATTAAACATGTATTTATAGCGATTTCATCAGGCTCCGAAAATTCCTCAAAAAGAACACAAAGAATGGCCTTCTCGGCTGCCATTGTTGCAACTCTTGCGTCTTCAGAACAGGGTGTTCAACGCAGCACCGTTTCCGTTTAAAAAACGTTTTGCAACGTTTTGTTGGGGCTGAACGCAGCCCAGGTCTGGGCGGAGCTTACATGAATATTCATGAGTTTCTCAGATATGCGCGTGGAACAATGTCGCGCAAATTTATGCATACACTTCAATTTTTTATTGCGTTTACAACGTATTTATTAGTTTGCAAGTTTTGTGCAGTTGACTGAAAGATTGCAGGCATTACATTTCATTTAATTCAAGCAAACTTCAACTAGTTGTATTGATTTCATTTCATTGTGCTTTTATTTTCCTTTGTACCATGAGATACTTTAAAACTGTCTTTTATTATTTGTTATCTTTTGTTCATAAACCTGTATAAATGTATTTGTGGACTAAAAAGTTAATCTATCCTGGTGTCATTGTTCTTAAATTCTTGTTAATTTTTATTCATCAAATAACTTAAAACCACACACAAGCATGAATGTGTTGATTTAATAGGTCTACATGAGTACAATTTGGATTAAAAGTGTCATGAGAAAAGTCTACTTGTTTTGTTATAGGCTAATAATACTGTTCAAAGGTCTTTGTTTTTATGTTCACCAAGCATTTACCATATTAAAAAAAACAGTAATGTTGTGAAATATTTTTACCAACTGTTGTCTATATTTAATATAAATATATAAATCTTGTAATGGCAGAGCTCCAGTCTTCATAAATGTTTTAACATAGGATCAATCGTTTAAAGAAGTTACATTTTTCAAGATTTTCTGTAAAGTCAAAAGTGCTTCTAATGAAGCCCAATTATGTTTATGAAACATACCCTCAGTTTCACAGAAAAGAATTAAGCTGTTTTAACTGAAAGCATATTTTAAAATATGTCAGTGCCATTGTTTTGTCTCAAGATGCAACATTTAATGTGTTTTATTAAGGCATGTTTAATGCTAAAGCTAAATGTCCTAATTTAGCCTAATGCTGGCTTAATCTAAACCCTGTGAAACCTGGGGCCTGTACCATGATGGTAGTTTAACAAACTCAGGGTTACAGGATTAGTTTCGAGTTGACAAAACCAAAGCAATCTATTCAGGCTTTGATCCTGAGTTTAGGAGTTTAGCTGTGACATCAGCAGTGAACAGCCAATCACACACTGAGATTCATTTCTCTCTTCTGCAGACTATTACATGATTGGAAAATATTAAGAATTTAAACAAATTTACACAGCAAGAAGAAAAGAGCTGTCTATAAAAGAGGACCACTTAAAGAAAATATTCACTCCGTCAATGCAAGTCAAAGTTATGAAGTTAGTTTTGTTGATATAATTGAACATTTAAGCTCACATGTAGTCATTTTTATTGCTTTATTTATTGATTTTAGCTTATTTGTATGATCTTTATATAGGCTATGTATATTCATTTTAACTGAGGGCCTATTAATGATTGATTAACTAAAATTATATGTGTAATTGATTAAGGATATAATTACATAAATGATATCTAAATCATTCAAAATTATTATTATTATAAATAAGCATTGTCAAAAGCCAGACGCTTTAGTCTTTATAAACCATTTGCTATGTAGTGACCTTTAATTTGTAGTAGAAAAAGGGGGAGTGGCTTTATTGCATCCGAGGTGTGCTCATTGCTGATTGGTCTAATTTCAGTTTGGGATCTCTTATCCAGAACATAACCTGCCCTGGAGCAGGTTAGCCGTGGAGTGTAAGTTACTATGGCGATGAATACGGCTAAAAGCCAAACCACTTTAATGGTACCTAAAACCCAGGATTGGCACAAACTAAGCTTAAACACATCTGGCTAACCAGCTAAACCGGCTTCATGGTTATTGCCCTTTATGACCAATAAATGAGTGTTTGTTGTGGATCAAAATAGATCATGTAGGTATAAATGACCATCATTGATCCAGGCACACAGAGCAACTCATGGTCAAAGACAGAGCAGATGACAGACAGTAATATCAGTGTTGCAGAATGTTTATAGGCCACTGATATGGTTGTGGATGTTATTTCAGTCAGAGGGATAACAGTTTTAAAGAAGAGCATAACAATAAATCAATTAAATCTCAATCTGTTCATAAGAATATTCTTTATCTGCTCTTCTATTGGAAATCAGTGTAATAATTCAGGTGTTCTGGAATTTTTGGTTTCACAGTGTAAGTGGAACCTTAAACCTTGTGGTAATTTTAATTTGTAGCCTAGGCTAAATTTATATTTGTTTGTAATTCCTAAAACTATTTTATTGTATTGTATTGGAAACGTGAAAAAAACAATGACATTTTTCAGCACTGTGACTTTTACAACCAGACAGCAGTCGCCGGTTCACAACAAACAAACAAACAAACAAACACACACACACACACACACACACACACACACACACACACACACACACACACACACACACACACACACACACACACACACACACACACACACACACGTTCGCCTCGCTCTGATGACGTCACGGCTCTCGACAGCGCAGTCTCTTCTGAGGTGGGTTCATGTTTACTGATTCATAAACTAATTTTACGTTTTATTGGGTCACTTCTGTATTGTGTTCATTGCCGCTATTGTTGTGTCTCTTCTGGGGTGTGTCTGACTGAGATACACGTTTAGCTTTAGCGACAATGTGAGGAACTGTTTAACGTTAATTCATTGAGAGCTCAGTGTGTGTGTGTGTGGGTGTGTGTGATCGTCTCGATAATGTTAGTCTGTGAGGATCGATGCAGTAAAGCCTCTTGAAGGCAAGTCGAAAAGAGGCCGTTTTTGTTTAATGGATGTCCACGGAGAGGCTTCACAGATGCTGAATAAACCGAAGGAAGGAAATAGCTTATCATCTGACCGCTAATCTTTGCCATGATTTACGCTAAACAACGCTTTTGTTATGAACTAACTTATAGGCTATGTAGGATTTTACTATGAGAAAAATATTATTTTATAAGAATATGCAGAGTAGGATAGATTTAAAGAAAATTAAAACTTTTGCTTTTAGGTTTTACCAATTATAGTAAGACTTCGGACTGTTAATGCCAATAAAAATGTATTATTTTATTGTATGTTGTCGAATAAAAAAAAAACATGATGTGTTGTTTCTATGGCTACCACGTTTCAACAAATAAATTAGATTGCGATTTATGACTGCCCTGTATAATAATGATATTTTAATGAATAAAGATAAAAAGATTATAATAAATAAATAATGTTTTTTTTTATTCTACGGCTTCCAAATTTCAATAATTCAATTACAAATACATTTTAGTGACTAGTATCTCTTCCATGTATGTCTAATAACTTCTAATTAATCTTAAAGGAACACGCCACTATTTTTGAAAATAGGTTCATTTTCCAACTCCCCTATACCCCTTTTCCACTGAGGCAGTGCTGGTTCAGAGATAGACTGGGTAAACCCAGATTTTAGATTTTTTTTGATTTTGACACCTGTACATTAATTTCTACTTCTTCTGTTACACTTTTGCGGGAACCAATCACAGACTGGCTTATCCACCTGGCGCGCTATTGGCGGGTTTAAAACGATGACAGATAGAGAAGCGATGGGTCGTTGTCCGTTGATCACGCCTCTTGTGGTCTGATTGGTTGAAGGACTATCCAATTGTGTACCGTGTCATTTGAATTATGCTCGTTGATCATGCTTCTTGTGCAGTAGAAAATACAGAGCAGACTCCCAGACCAATGTTCAATCTTAAATTGAGCTTGGCCTGGTGATAGCAGACAAGTTCGGAGCCAGAGCCTAGTCTCAAACCGGTTCCCAAAGCACCAGCTCTGAACCAGGAGAAGCGGTTCTTAAGTAGCACCAGAACATTCCTGGTCTAGAAGTAAGAACCACTTGCGTCAGGCTGGGGTTACCGTGACGGAAAACTTACTTAGTGCAGCTTTTAATAACGGATTTTTGTTGTTGTATTTTTATAGATCCTGCTCCTTCTATGACCACATTTTACCAATAAATGCTGGAATATTCGCAACAAGTGAAGATTTTATGAAAGAACAGTGAGAACATGAATGATCCAGAACCCTTCAGAATAAAGCAGGAAGAGGAAGGTTGGTGTTTATTCTTGATTCTTTATTAATGATGCTGAAGATTATTAAAGGGTTAGTTCACCCAAAAATGAAAATTCTGTCATTAATGACTGACCCTCATGTCGTTCGACACCCGTCAGACCTCCGTTCATATTCGGAACACAAATGAAGATATTTTAGTGTAAATCTGATGGCTCTGAAAGGCCTCCATTGGCACAATGCACTTTACACTCTCAAGACCCTTAAAAGACACTAAAGACTAAAGTTACAAAGTCCATCTCACTACAGTGGTTCTAAAATAACTTTATGAATCGGCGATAATAGTTTTTGTGCGCAAAAAAACCCTAAATAACGACTTACATAGTGATGACTATTTCAAAACAAGGCATCATGAAGCTTCGAAGCGTTATGAATCAGTGAGTCGATTCATGATTCGGATCGCGTGTCAAACTGCCAAACTGCTGAAATTTGGCGATCCAAACTGCTGAATCGACTCAATGATTCATAACGCTCTGAACCGCTGAATCGACTCACTGATTCATAACGCTCTGAACCGCTGAATCGACTCACTGATTCATAACGCTCTGAACCGCTGAATCGACTCACTGATTCATAACGCTTCGAAGCTTCATGATGCCGTGTTTTGAAATCGTCATCACTATATAAGTCGTTATTTAGGGTTTTTTTGCGCACAGAAACTATTCTCGTCTTCATAAAGTTATTGTAGAGCCGCTGTAGTGAGATGGACTTTGTAACTAGTCTTTAGTGTCTTTTAAGGGTCTTGAGAGTGTAAAGTTGAGCCAATGGAGGCCTTTCAGAGCATCAGATTTACACTAAAATATCTTCATTTGTGTCTGAAGATGAACGGAGGTCTGACGGGTGTCCAACCACATGAGGCTCAGTCATTAATGACAGAATTTTTATTTTTGGGTGAACTAACCCTTTAAGATTATAAAACTTTAAGCCGTTCAGTAGATTTAGTGGTTTTAGTTAGAGAAGTCATAACTTGAAACTACACTGAAGTAGCAAATAATATAAATGACCACGTTCCATGAGCTGGGTAATGTCACTTTCTCTCTGAGTTTTGCTTTTTAGCTTTTTACTTTCATTTTAGACGTGATGGAAGAGAACAAGGAGAGTGAAGAAATGAGTGAAGCAGAAGATCAGTGTGTCAAAACTGAAGAAAGTTGCTCACAGACGGAAAGTCATTTTGAACTGAAAAAAGAAGCTGACAGATCTTTCACCTGCTCTCAGTGCGGAAAGAGTTTCCCATACAAGAAAAGTCTTAAACTTCACATAAGAATCCACACCGGAGTGAAGCCGTACTCATGTGATCAGTGCGGGAAGAGTTTCACACTAAAAGGAAACCTCAAGAAACACACAGCAGTTCACACCGGAGAGAAACCGCACACGTGTGATCAATGCGGGAAGAGCTTCACGCGAAAAGGAAACCTTAAAGAACACATGAGAATCCACACCGGAGAGAAGCCGTACTCATGTGAACTGTGTGGGAAGAGCTTTGTTGGAGCAGATGCGCTGAAGAACCACCTGAATGTTCATTTAAAGGAGAAGCCTCATGCGTGTCCTGTGTGTGGGAAAAACTTCAGTCAGCTGGCTGCTTTAAAATTACACCACAAAAGAAGACATACCGGTGTGAAGAATTACATGTGCTTTGATTGTGGGAAGACCTTTTTTAAAAATGTTGAGTTGAAAAAGCACCAGAGAACTCACACTGGAGAAAAACCTTACAAGTGTTCACACTGTGACAAGAGATTCAGTCAGTCAGGAAACATGAGAATACATGAGAAGACCCACACCGGAGAGAAATCACACACGTGTGATCAGTGCGGGAAGAGCTTCACACATAAAGGAACCCTTAATGATCACATGAATATCCACACCGGAGAGAAGCCGTACTCGTGCGATCAGTGCGAGATGCGTTTCAAACATGTAAGCGCTTTTAAATCACATCTGTATTCTCATTCCGGAGAAAGAAAATATTTCTGTGATCAATGCGGTAAAAACTTTTTTGGGGCAGACACCCTGAAGAAGCACCAGAAAGTTCATGCAAATGAAAAGCCTTACATGTGTTCTTCATGTGGAAAGAGTTTTAAATGGCTGGGCGCTTTTAAAATACACCAGAAAATACACACCGGCTTTGATGCTCATGCATGCGTTGAGTGTTTGAGGACATTCACCACAGCTAACAAACTGAAACGCCACCAGAGAGTTCACACTGGAGAGAAACCTTACAAGTGTTCACACTGTGACAAGAGCTTCAGTCAGTCTCAACATCTGACAGCACACGAGCGGATCCACACCGGAGAGAAGCCGTATCACTGCCATGCATGTCGGAAGAGTTTCACTCAGTTAGCTACTCTACTCACGCACGCAAAAAACAGTTGTCCAAATTCACGGTATGTACTTCATTCTCAAAATCTGCATCCTCTCCAAATATGATGCAATAAGTGAAAAGTCTTAAAGGGTTAGTTCACCCAAAAATGAAAATTCTGTCATTAATTACTTCCCCTCATGTCGTTCGACACCCGTCAGACCCCCGTTCATCTTCAGACACAAATGAAGATATTTTAGTTGAAATCCGATCGCTCAGAAAGGCCTCCATTGGCACAATGCACGATACACTCTCAAGACCCTTAAAAGACACTAAAGACGTCGTTACAAAGTCCATCTCACTACAGTGGTTCTACAATAACTTTATGAAGACGAGAATAGTTTTTGTGCGCAAAAAACCCTAAATAACGACTTATATAGTGATGACGATTTCAAAACACGGCATCATGAAGCTTCGAAGCGTTATGAATCAGCGAGTCAATTCAGTGTTTTTTTCGCTTGTATCTCTGCGAAGGAAAGGTGGAACTCTGCGGGGGTCCCGAGCTACAGCCGGTTAAAGTTGAAACTTGAAAGTTCGCAAGATGCCAGTGTTTTTCCGGAATGGCGGAAGGTTAGGGTTAGGCTCATAATTTGGCCGAAACGCAACGAAAACTTCCAAAATTCATACCGTGCAGGTATTATTTGATATGATATGATGTCATCAACAGGCCACACCCTCACGTCTCGGTTCCTCGGGTAAAATAGCAATTTCTCACGATTTTAATAGTTGGAAACATTTGGGATATTGTAAGTACTCAACAAAATATATAACACTGGCCTAGTGGTGTTTGGATATTTTACTAAAAAAAAATTACATAGTGCAGCTTTAAAGGAATAATTCACCCAAAAATGTATTAAGTACTCACACTCACGTCGTTCCAAACCCATAAGACTTTCGTTCATCTTCAGAACACAAATGACACAAATGAGAGCTTCTGTCCCTCCATTTAAGCAACGCAACACTTGCGCTTCAAAAAGTTCATAAAGAGAACGTAAAGCTAATCCTTATTAATTGAGCACTTTAGTCCACGTTTTCTGAAGAGACAAAATCACTTTATATGATAAACAGATTGAACTTAGGCTTTTATTCACATATAAACATTCATCAACACACTTGATGTGCGAGAACCACTGAGGTTCATTCTCGTGTTAAGCAGAATTAAAATTTTTGGGTGAACTATCCCTTTAAGACAAACTTAAAAATGAACAACAAACAAAAAAAACAAACTTTGACAACAATTTATGTTATCAAGCCTGAGCTTGTCACTCATTTACATACATGTGATTAGTCACTAGGAATGAGTGCAGAATCTGAAATGTTGAATATTTATCTTGTCATTTTTTGTTGTGAACTGTTTTTGGCAGAACAATGACGGAGATCACAGTTACACTGGAAGAAGATGATGTTGAGGAGTGGACAGTTCTTCATGATACTGAAGAACGAAGAGGTTGGTGTTTATTCTTGATTTCTTATTAATAATGTTGAACATTTATGCATTTGGCAGACGCTTTTATCCAAAGCGACTTACATTGCATTCAAGGTACACATTTTTGTCAGTTCTTGCTTTCCCTGGGATTCGAACCCATGACCTTGGCATTGCTAGCACCATGCTCTACTGTTTGAGCTACAGGAAAGCACAGGAAGGACATGATGGTGACGAATTGATCCAGGCGTTTCACTAAATTTGGTGGCTAAAGATCATAGTAATGGTGTGTTCACACCAGACGCGACTTGCGCGGCTAAATCACGCTATTCACGTGTAGTTGGACACTTGAACATTTTGAGTTTACTCGCTTCATTTGTGCGTGAAATTCAATTCACAACAGACGTGAATTTGTGTCATGGGAGGGGCTTCTGCTTCAGTCTCGTTGCAAGATGGTGTCTGGGATCATCAGATCTTCATCCTGATTGGTTAACGTGGCGTGAATATCCGCCAAAGTTCAGATTTTTCAACTTGCACGATTTGCGTGAATCATGTGTTATGGGCTTTTCACACAGGATGCGGAATGCGCTGCGCTGGCCGCTGGGTTCAGCGCAGGCCTTCAGATACAAAGAGATTTGCGCTTCGCATAGTAGGTGGAGTTTTCAAAACTTTTAGCAGGATTTCTATATGTCGATATGAAGTGCAAGTGATTTACATGTTAAGTCAATACAAAGACGCGAATAGACATTCTGCGGCGCAAATTGAGCGTGATTCACACGAAAGTTGAAAAATCTGAACTTTGGTGGATATTCGCGCCGTGTTAACCAATCAGGAGTTTGCTCTAGTAGTGACAACAATGAGGACACAATCATGTGTGGATACCCGGAGCTGTACGACACATCTTCATACTTTATAGAAACAGGAATAAAAAGGATCTTGCTTGGAAGAAAGTGAGTGAGGAGGTCGGACAGTCTGGTGAGTTGTAAAAAGCGCTCTTTACTCAATTTGAGCTCTATATACACATATTGAGACTACAAGCTAGCTAAAGCCGGCAAATTGAGCTTATTCACCGTATTTTAAAACAATCCATGTCAGCCATTTCACAACGAGACTGAAGCAGAAGCCCCTCCCATGACACGAGTTCATGTCTGTTGTGAATGTCACGCGCAAATGAAGCGAGTAAACTCAAAATGTTCAAGCGATTTATTCACACAAGTCACGTCAGGTGTGTACGCACAGTTAGACTGTCTCTAAAGCTCACTGAACTCTGCACTCTTGCAAAAACTTTTATTTATGAATCTTTTATTTACATCATGTCTACATGTGGTTATAATGAAAAGATTTGTGTTGAACAAAACAAAACGTTGTGCAATTTCAGCTGTGTTAAGCCGTTGTCTACTTTCTATTCTTACATCCCTTTCCCTTCACATTTCTCTCAGATTTTTTTTATGATTTACTGAAAATTAACACATTTTAACTTTCATTTTAGACCTGATGGAAGAGAATAAGGAAAGTGAGGAACTGAGTGAAGCGGAGGAGAAAATTTATGTCAATACTGGAGAAGAATCGTAGTTGCTCACAGACTGGAAGTAATCTTTCACTAAAAGAGTAAAACAAAAGCTCTCATCTGGGAAACAGTTTCCCATGCAAAAAACCTTCACATTCCTTTCACATGTGATCAGTGCGGGAAGACTTTGACACTAAAAGCCTAAAGATACACATGAAAACCCACGCTAGACACATGTAAGTGCTTTTAATTTACATCTGGAGAAAGACCATTGAACTGTGATCAGTGTAGTAAATGTCTTTTTTGGGCAGATTCCCTGAAGAGCACCTGAAAGTTCATTCAAAGGAAAAGTCTCACGTGTGTTCTTTGTATGGAAAGTTTTTCATGACTGGACACACCAGAAAAGAGACAGTGGTGTAAAGTTTCAGATGTGCTGTGAGTGTGGGAAGGCCTTGTTTAAAGAGTTAGTCAGCTCAAGTCTTCTGAGGGGAGGTGAGTAGTTCACTTTTTCAATCACGGCAACTCAGAAAAAAAGGATTAACAGCATTTATTGCATCGCTCTACGCACACCTCGGCAATAGAACCGCCATTGGATAGTCTTTTTTTTAAGTTTACTATCCACACTAATGATTGATTAGCTGCTGGGTTCATGAATATTAATCACATTGTCTGCGTTCACTCAAACTGATTTGTTGACATCAAAACAATAGATGAGCGCCAGCCAATGAGATTGCGCGTTTTAGGGCTGTAGCGATACACTAATCTCACGATACGATACTCGATATTCAGCTCACGATACGATATATATCACGATATTCAGCCAACGATACGATTCGATATAATTCGATACTCTTACATCATTTTCTGAAAGATTTAAAAGGGACAGAGTGATTTTGGTGACATCTTGTGAGTGTTTCATTTACTTGGATTGAATTAACTGAACTGAAAACTAAAATCATCAATTACACAATATATGTGTCTGACTGGACAGAGAGTCTACAGCTTGCAAATGCTGGACAAAATGAATCAAAGATGTGTTCAGAAAATTAGTTCCATTTATTGAAACAGTGCAAACTGTAGCTTACAAGCCTTTGAAAAGTAAATAAAGTGCAGTATTGCAATTAACAATGGAGTTTTAAAAATTGCAGCAAGTGGCCTGTTCTGAACAGTTTCTTTGACAGCTTTTTTAGCTTGACACTGACATTTGGTAGTATTTCACGTTTGTGTCACACAGCTTGCAAATCAACCGCAATGCTTTGTCTAAGTCAAGGGTCTCCAACCTTTTTTCATTTGAGAGCTACTTTTAAAAAAAGAAAGTCACAGAGAGCTACTTAGTATATAATACTTAAAACTCTTAAATAATGCATCATAATTCTCATATTAACAACTATCCAAACTGTTTTACACCTGAAAGAGTATAGTAGTAGTTCCAGTAGTAGTTCCAGTAGTCGGTACAATACCACTATTTATTTATTTTTTTAAATAAATGTTTTATTATATATGATGATAATCATAAGTAAATAATACATAAACATGTAAAGGCTGTATGCTGTTTAAAAGTAAACATTGTTTATAAATGAAAGATCAAGTGAAAAATAAGAAAAAAAATAAGCAACCATTAATAATTATATAATTAGTATTATTTATTTCATAATTATTATTATTAGTAGAGACATATTATTATTACATAGAGACGTAGCTAAATGTACTGTAGGCTACAATCTGTAGTCAATCTCTTCACGTTAAACCGAACTTTTATTTTGACGGGTTGACGTGATTACCAGTGTCTGTGTTCATGATATGACAGTGGGTGCGCGTCTCAGTCATTCTGCTCCTGGTTCAGTCAGGAATCAGCCCATTGAGTCATGTCCTGATCAGTGCCCTGACTACTGAACCAGGAGCAGAATGAGACGCAGCCAGTTTTCTCAAATGAAACGGTAAATTCTCATGAAGTGAGGTTTGTGTTCGTGTCGGCAGAGACTACAAGAGCGAGTGCGCGCGCGGCGCTCGTCATCCACACAGACGCAGAACATGCAGGAGTAATATTTAAATAGTGTTTTGCAGTTTAGTATTTACAGACACTAGTATATATTCGGCTTCAGTCTGGAGCCCTGCGCTTAAATGAACACGGAAGCGACTGAACGCAGCTGCTATAGTGAGCTATTTTTAGAACAGACCCACGGGCAACTCGTGTGGTGCTTGCGGGCGACTCATGTTGTTGACCCCTAAGTCGTCGCTTTCCTTCTTCTTTTTAAACCCAAAGTGCTCCCACACATCTGCTTTTAAGCATGAAGGCGCTGGATTTATATTCGCCGCCATTTATTTGAATCTCCTCGCTCTGACTCCGTAAACAAGAAGAGATAGACGTCGGCGTAAAGTTAGTAGTACGGGTAACTTGCTCTACAGCGATACTAGCGGCTGGCTGACCAAATCGCTCTTCCTGCAACGCAAATGGGGATAAACACAGGGATTTGAATGGGACTTCTGTATCGATACTCGCGGCTTAAAAATCGATACTTTCTTGGGAGAAAAATATCGATTTATATCGCAGAATCGATAAAATTGCCCAGCCCTAGCGCGTTTGCTCATTAGTTCCACCCACTACCAGAGAAACTAGCATATCTTCTGCTTGTTCCGTTATTTTGCCAGGAAAATAAAGCATAAGAAAAGCAAAGCAAAGAATATCGTTTACATGTAAGTGAAACTGTTCAGCGAGTGAAAATATATTTGTGTTAAACTTAAACTTTCAAGTAAAGTCTAATGGCTAGTGATAGACATTATTTAGTCACCCAGAGTGAAGATTTGTCGCAGTGTAGAAGATTGTGTTGGCAAGAATATAGTGTGGGTAGAATTGGTCTTGGTGGACTAGATCTTCTTACACAGGTGGTGCTGGGGAGGAGGAGGGCAAAAAGGATTCCCATAGCTTGCAGTACTGAGCTAGTCTCGCGTAGATAATCTCTATCACAGCTTTCATGATGCTGCGTTCACACCAAACGCGAATAGAGTGTCTGGCGCGAGTGATTTCAATGTTAAGTCAATGGAAAGGCGCGTTGACGCGCGTCTGGAGGTCCCGCGGCGCGGAAGGTGTGTTTCGCGCGGCGCGAAGGATGCGAATCCGCCTCATTCAAGTCCAGTTCACGCGAATTGAGCGTCTTGCGCGATACGCGCGTTACATGTGAATGGTGCTTTTGTGCATTCACGCGTTAAGCGAATTCGCGTCTGACGCCAGAGTTGAAAAATTTGAACTTTGGCGTCAATTCGCGCCGCGTTAACCAATCAGGAGCCTGCTCGCTGCGTTCACGTGGTAAAGTGACGTGATGAGAAACCCTGCATAATTTAAAAATACAACTTTTGTGTCACAAAATGTAGTTTTAAGACTTTTTCAGGTGATAATGTAGTTGTTTAAAGCTCAAATCTGTGGTTTATTTATAAAGAGAGCGCCTATTTAAAAAAAACGAATCTTGTGTTTTTGGAGTTGTGAGATCCAGGCGAACACCGGGCAGTCAGCGCTCATAACCCCGGCGAGGGCAGCCTTTCCTCGGCCAGTCCTTCTGCCGTCTGCCGCCTGCCGCTGGCTCTGATGTCCTGTAGTGGTGCATCTTGTGTAGATCTAACGGCCGATCTTTGCTCTCATGGATCTATAATTTGTTGTCTGCCAAATCGTTTTGACTGAGGGCAAAGAGGATATTTTATATTTTAAGGATATTTAAATATACATGTAGTGAAGATAATGTAGGAGTTGCCTGAACCACATGTGTGTGGCTATTAATGCTTAATATATATATTTTATGAAATGGCAGAGTGGTGTTTTATGACATTTCTCATGGAGTGCCTTGAATGCGCGTCAATTTCGCTTCAAACGCTCGATTTCTACGCGCGTCCAATTCGCCGTGGACGCGCGAATGCATTCAAAGTGTTCGCGCGTGAAACTAGACGCGGTAGACGCGATTTTGACGCTCAATTCGCGTTTGGTGTGAACGCAGCATGAGTCAAGGGCCGCCCAAGAGGTTGTTTGATTGACATGTAACGCAACCAATCACAGTTCGATTTGTTCCGCGTCATGTTTATGGGTGTAAAAATGTAAGGCCAATGTCCCTGCAATAGTAGACCGCGTGCAAGTGTATGAAAGTGACCATTATAATGGGGTAATAAGATGTAGGCTACTATAATTAGTCTGTGCTTTTGTTTTTATTTTCATTTTAAGTTTAGTGAATTTAAGTTTTTAGAATAAAATAGAATGTTAAAATGTAATGTGATTTGTGCATCGCCTACATTTATTACATTCACTATATAGTATGTTTTCATAGCCTTCAATATCAACATAGTTTGTAGGACAACATTGGATATAGAATGTGGATGTGAAATACATTTATTTTTTAAATAAATACTTATTTTATTATCCAAATAGAAAAACGTAGAAAATACAGAGAAACATACCGTATCGCCATTTAACCCAACAATACAGAGATGTGATTTTTTGGCCGTATCGACCAGCCCTAGTTTTCATACTTGAATTCTGGCCTAACTGGTGGATTAATTCACAAGTGAAATTAGAAATCTAGATCTAGATTTAAAACTGTTGCGTATCGCCATTTAACCAAAAAAATACAAAGATATGATTGTTTGGCCATATCGCCCAACCCTAGCTGAGACTAGCACTGAGCTGAACCAGGACTGGGCATAAATGAGTCGAGTTGCCTAGATAGGAAACTCTCTTACCTCCATGAATATGAGATGACTCGGTTTGGAGTAGAGAAACAGGGCTTCACCTATTCATAATAAATGTGAAATAAGTAATAAAGTTGCTATCAGAGAAAGTGTTTACTGTCCTGTGCCAGATTTCCCATCTGAAAACCGTAATGACCTTTGTGTTTTCTGTGATGACCCAGAGAATATGTTCTTGTTTTGTAATTAATTCAGTTGATCATTATACAGTGAAATGATTCAAGAGTTGTCCGTTTGTTCTTATTTCATTCTGCTGTCAGTGGCTATGAAACATGCCAGACGAACTACAGCACATTCTGGCTGAACATCAGCCTTGTATTTCCATTGACCAAAGCCCACAGCGGGTCTTAACTCTGAATCTGAGCCGGTCCAGTGTGTGTCACAGAACTGTTTCTTGGTTATATAACTGGTTAGTAAAGCATCTCAAATAGGCAACAAACACTGAACTTTAGCAGGAAATATATCTCGTCATTCCATTGTGTTGACTCATTCGCCCTGATTTTATCACTGTTGCTGTGAATATTAAAGTGGCCATATTGTCCATTATTATCATTATATTTATTTTCTAGATTTTAAATGTTGTCTGTAGCTCCCTCTGGAGGTGTCTGTCTGACATAAAACTCAGTATTATAAATGTCTATGAGTATTAATGCTCCGTGATACTTCAAGAGAAATCTAAGAACAAAGTGACGTCATTTCAAATAAAATCAGGCCAAGATAAAGTTTGTTTTAGGAGTTCAAAATCTCGCTGGTAAACCTCTTCGTACTTCTATTGGTCCGTGGCGATACGTCATAGGTGGGTGTGGTCTGAGGCTCCGCCTTCTTTAACGTGAAATTCGGATCTTACTATAATCAGCTATAATAAGTAATTTTGTTCATTTCAGAAGAATATAATTTAAATGTTATTTCAATTCCCCACCATATCTACACAAACATTGATCACAAGAAGAAAAGAAAAAAACACTAAAAATAATACATTAAACTAAATATCTAGGGTTTAGTTTTCAAATCATATTCTTCTATTATAGCAATTTTTTTATTTTACTTTTCAACATTTTAACGGAAACAGAAATGATTAGTTTTGAGTTTTGAGTCTGTCACGTGACTTTGTCCCGGCTCAGTGTCTTAAATACATTAGTATTATTGACTGTATGTTGTATTATAGTTGTATAACTATAATTATCAAAAGATGTGCAATAAACATTTTCTGAAGAAAAACTATTTTCTTGTTGCTGTCAGTCTCTTTATTGTTAGATGTTTCTTGAGGATTTGTGCTGTGTGTGGGTTTAAAAGACAATAAACAATTATGCATGAATCCTAAATACATAACACTACACTTCTATTTTTTATCCTGAATAAAAGAACATTTTGATTTCAGGGCGTTCTTTTAAGCCCTCAGTTCTGTTGTTTTCTGTTGTAAAATGAATAAAGTTTTTGTTTCTCTACTCCTTCATCCGCAGTCCTTACTTTTATCTTCATGTTTTATATGATTATATTTTCTTCCTTTATTTCTCTTTTGACATTTTCCTTTGCAAATTGCCCTTGGAATTGCCCACTGCTGCTGTGGGGGGGTGTAAATTGCCGTTGGAATAATTCCCTCATAAAGGAAAACCCCTCCTGAATGGTGCTGGTAATGTTAGCAATGTTTGTGTTTATCTGCAGCATGTTGTCGGAGTTGCGTCTAGAAGAGTCCTCCATCAACTCCAACATCCTCCTCTTTATTTTAAGGTCCTCCTCTGCTGGATCGGTGGGAACCTTCCTCTTCAGCCGGTCTCCTCTATGGCTGTTCAACTTTGCCTTAAATATAGCAGAGAAAATTTGCATTATTACTACGCAAAATAAGTTCAGAAAAGCTATGTGAATAATGCACTAAACCAACACACCCACTAAGCAAAATGATGTCCGAAAGACGTCTTTGTAACAAAAATCGGACGTTGAAATGACGTCCACTGAGGAGCCAGAATGAAAAAGACGTCTTTCGGACATTATTTTGCTTAGTGGGCACCTACACAAAGAACATGCATCCATCCTTACTACACTGAAAAAAAAATTATTCATTGAATTTACTAAATGTTATGGTAAGTGGTTCCACACAATTGATTTGAGCTACATTTAAACAAATGCATTAAATTGAACTAAAATTAAAGGAATAGTTCACCTCAAAGTGGAAAATTGTGTCATCCTTTACTCACCCTCATGTTTCAAACCTGTATGAATTTCTGTCTTCTGCTGAACACAAAGAAAGTTATTTTGAAGAATGTCGGTAACCAGACAGTTGTTGGTGTTGGTACCCAATGACTTCCACAACTGTCTGGTTACCGACATTCTTCAAAATAACTTTCTTTGTGTTCAGCAGAAGACAGAAATTCATACAGGTTTGAAACATGAGGGTGAGTAATTGATGATACAATTTTCAAATTTGAGGTGGACTATTCCTTTAAAGGGTTAGTTCAGCCAAAAATGTAAATTGTGTCATTAATGACCGAGCCTCATGTGGTTGGACACCCGTCAGACCTCCGTTCATCTTCAGACACAAATGAAGATATTTTAGTGTAAAGCTGATGCTCTGAAAGGCCTCCATTGGCTCAACTTTACACTCTCAACAAAGACACTAAAGACGTCGATACAAAGTCCATCTCACTACAGCGGCTCTACAATAACTTTATAAAGTGACGAGAATAGTTTGTGTGCGCAAAAAAACCCTAAATAACGATTTATATAGAGATGACGATTTCAAAACAAGGCATCATGAAGCTTCGAAGCGTTATGAATCAGTGACTCGAATCATGATTCGGATCGCGTGTCAAACCGCTGAATCGACTCACTGATTCATAACGCTCAGAACCGCTGAATCGACTCACTGATTCATAACACTTCGAAGCTTCATGATGCCGTGTTTTGAAATCGGTCATCACTATATAAGTCGTTATTTAGGTTTTTTTTTGCGCACAGAAACTATTCTCGTCTTCATAAAGTTATTGTAGAGCCGCTGTAGTGAGATGGACTTTGTATCGACGTCTTTAGTGTCTTTTAAGGGTCTTGAGAGTGTAAAGTTGAGCCAATGGAGGCCTTTCAGAGCATCAGATTTACACTAAAATATCTTCATTTGTGTCTGAAGATGAACGGAGGTCTTACGGGTGTCGAACGACATGAAGGTAAGTAATTAATGACAGAATTTTCATTTTTGGGTGAACTAACCCTTTAAGTTCAACTCATAAGCTTGAAATCATAAACCTGGAGCAAATTTTACCTGGAGCAAATCCCGGCGCTGCTTTACAACCGCAGATGGAAGACAGTGGAGGGATTCAGTGGAGTTTGGAGAACCGGAGGGCAGCTCTTCAGACTCTTCCAGGTCCCCGGTCTCGATGCCGGTGTCGATGGAGCGTGTAGCCGGCGACCCACCCCAGATCTCCTCGCAAAGCTCATAAAATATGAGTATAACCCGTCCTTGACCTCTTCGACGCCCTGTGTCAACCGCATGCCTGTATTTGTTGCGTATATTTTTCAACTTTGCGGTGACTTGGGCTTTAGAGACCGTGCAAGCATCGTGAGGGAAATCCTTCTCGGTTCGCTCCCTCGGATACTGTGCCTGAAACGCGTCCGTTATATCACAATATTTAGAGTGACACGACTCCCAGTCAACGTTTTCTTGGAGCTTAATGAACTTGTAGTCGAGTGTGACTCTAAGTAGTAGTTCGACTTCGTCGTCAGTCCATACGAAAGACTCCACTCTTAATCTTGCTCTTGAAGTTGTTGCGTTCGCCATCTTCGTCTTCTTCTTCTTGGTTCGTATACAGCGCGCAAGGTTATGCGCATGCTCAAAGTCTTCTTCTCCGTGTATAGTGTATATCTGTGGCAGAATTACAGCGCCCCATACTGGTCTGGCATATATACTACACACCTTTCAGCAGTGTTGCCAACTTAGCAATTTTGTTGCTAGATTTAGCAACTTTTCAGACTACCTTAGCAACTTTTTTTTCTAAAAGCACCTAGCAACAAATTTAGCAATTTTTTAAATTTATTTGGCAACTTTTAGCAACTTCTGGAAAGTGACTCTAATCCAAACAACACATGTACAAGCTAGCTCAATAGGCCGAGCGGTTCATTCATAATTCCTGTGGAAATGTAGCCTGGATGCCAGCCGAACTTAGCCCCGCCCACAACGGGAAAAAAAAGGCATTTGAGGGGTAAAATATGTGTTATTTTGGCAGGACTGCCTGCTAAAATTCGCATTCCTGGGTCTGTATATCACATAATTGCGGTCGCTTCAACCCGTGGACTTGGCAACACAGTGCAGTTGAGTTCTGTTGACATTTGACAACTAACGTTATGCGTCGCTCGGTCGCTCCGTTGCTCTGATTGGTTGTAGGTGTATCCAATTGAGGTCTTTCCTGGTTCGGTTGAAACACGCCCCATAATCACAGCCCAACGGAGCAGAATCAGACTCAAATTCTGACTAGAATTGAGTATGACGACGTCAGGCTAGTGGAAATGTGGAAATCACTGTAAAAACCGGAAGATCATTTAGGTAGCATATTTACGGAGCCCTGCATATGACATGCAGGAAAAAAACTAGTAGACTAAATCGTGGGAACAAATGAGTAAATCGTGTGGACGGTTTAGCAAATCGAAGGAACAAATTTGTAAATTTTGCGCACAATTTACTTTTTTTTTTTCTTGCACGTCATGTGTGGGGCTCGATCCGTACATATTAACTAACACATTGCTTTCATTAATTTTACAAACAAATCTAAATTAGCATATCAAATAATATCTACGCGTTACATAATGGCATAGTTTTGCCTTGCAAAATGACGTTCATTTAGCAACTTTTAGCAACAACTCTATCTGCCTTTAGCAACTTCCCCTGAAAATTTGTTGGCAACAGTGGTTTTCAGTCGGTTTCGTGTGTACGCAGATATTTCTTGAGATGACGCCGTGTTTACGGAATTTTTTTTTAGAACGAGGAAAAAAAATTATCGGATAGGGAATGCACCGGCTTCGTGTGGACGTGGCCTAAGTTACTTGATAGTTACTTTGCAAAATTAAGTGTTACTGAACCGAACAGCATTCTATGTTCCAGAATTTATTCATGTGTAAACGCAGTTTTAAAGTTCATTAACCCTTAATCGGCCCTTGGGGTTCAGCTGACCCCACTGGACTGTTCCTCCATTTTTAAAAAGTGTTCCCTTCATCTCAGGGCCATGAGACTCTGGGACTTTTCCTACATAATCTAAACATGCACAAAAAATCTGGGCTTGATTTGGTTGTTCTAAAGGTGTGTAAAAAATGTTTACCGTTTAAGTCCCTCAGGGTCAGATTGACCCCACATTGAAAATGAATGGGAAAGTGTAAAAAAAAAAAAAAAAAACACTTTTTTTGTCAAAAAAAAAAAATTAATTAAATCCAGTATAAATCTGGAAATTTCCACATTTATATCAAGGTCTGGTCCTAGAGCATAAACACAAAGTGGAACAAACTTTCTATCTCATACACACACACACACACACACACACACACACACACACACACACACACACACACACACACACACACACACACACACACACACACACACACACACACACACACACACACACACACACACACACACACACACACACACACACACACACAAACACACACATGAGTGTGACTGCAACACAGAGTATTTTTATTGAAATTGGCAAATAAAATCAACAAAACTGGCATAAATCTGAAAAAATTCCATACATAAATGAAGGACTAATACTAGAGCACAAATGCAACATGGAACAATCATGAGAAAGAGGGAAAAGGGCAAATAAAGAAAGATGAAAGGCAGCTTAACTTCTGCATAACTTCCCTCTGGACCTCTAGTGGATAATGTGGTCATTGCACTCTCTCTCTCTCTCTCTCTTTCTCTTTAACTATAATTCCTAAAGTTTTTCCACTAACCTACAGACGGCGGTATTCTATCCCTAACACAGAGCAATGTCCAAAAACTATCTATATTTATTTAAGATCATCATTCAAGTGATTTTTTCATAAAAAAATAATTTTTAATGAGCCAATTTATGACATAGTTAAGTATTTGTGCAGTAAATAGGTAAAAAACTACCAAATACCCACAAAAACACAGCATAAATGTATAGTTGAGAAGGAAATAAAAAAAATGATATATAGTTTTCCATGTAAAAAAAATTATATTTCCTTATGCAATCGCTCTGTAAAAGTTTGGGGTCTATCTGAGCACAAGGGCCTCAAACGTAAACCCTGAGGGACGATTAAGGGTTACAGATTAAGAATACAGATCTCATCATGTTAACCTAGACTGAGATCCCTTCACACTCCAGCACAGGAGGTGGCGCTGTGCGCCTGAACAGCTGATACGCGACCCGCCAGTAAGACGAAGAAGAAGAGGATGTTATTGCTGGCCAAAGTCTTCTGAGAGCTAGGGAAATGTTATGCGTCTCATATTGTGAGTAGTAATACCATTATATAGCAGTTTTACACTCTCCTTTAGCAGCATCCTGACTGAAAACACACAGTGAGATGTGCTGATGATCAGGATGACGCGTGGGGTGCACGTGCTCTCGGACATTTCGCATTTCCCACTTCTGAAGTCGTGATTACGAGCTCATTGCGTTCAATTTTAACTTGAGAGGCCGTTCATGTCCAATTTATTTATTTTTTGCAAACTAGGAAACTAGTATTTACGATAATTCCCATAGCACGTGAAGACAGGGTAATACTATAAACAGAAAACCTCTATTCCACCTCATATATTCATTATAATAAATTGCCACTAAAAGCTCATTTCACTGTTGTCAACCAGTGTTGGGTGTAGTTTAAATTACTAATTAATTACTAAGTAATTTAATAACTTTAAACTTGAAAAAATTGAAACAGATTACTCTTATTATTCTGTACCTCTGATGTAATTCATTAAATACTATATAGACTTGAGAACAATTCTATATAAAACAATAGTGGATTTAACATCTAATGTTAAAATGTATGCTTTTATATAGCTTTTTAAAATATTTTGGTAAGTTTAGGAATCATTTATGCATTTATTTGAAAGAATTAAAAGCACAGTTTCATGTTTATCCTTGTATTGTTCATCCGGTTGAGGTTGATTTTGAAAGTAATAAGTAATAAAGCAGAGAGAGTAATTAGTACAGTAATCTAATGACACTGTTGAAGATTAGACCTTTTTAGAGTAACTTACCCAACACTGGTGTCAACACACTGATTTAAACTACATGATCACCAATTTTTCTGTAAGATACACGTCTCTAAAGAGCATTTATTTTCTTATAGTCTGAGACGGATTCCTCATTTTCATTTAAACAGGAAATAAAACCAGCTAAAAGCACAGGTACATGGCAAGTTAGATGAAGTTGAAATCAATCATTAGTTTATTCATTAGTTATTTGTTTCTTACAAATCTGTACATTTAAATCTAGTTTTGATTTTCTTTTTTAATTATGGTATAAAATAATAAAAATCAGTAACTTTGATCAAATCAAATCAAATCGAATCACTTTATTGTCACACAGCCATGTACACAAGTGCAACAGCAGGTGAAATTCTTGGTGCAGTTCCGAGCAACATAGTAGTCACGACATGACATGTACAACATTTAGAGCAGCATCAGATTACACTGATGCGCCCACAATTACTCACAGCACAGTAAACTCTACAATAAACAATAAATAATTTACACAATGTGAGTGTGGTTCTCACAGCTTTAACCAATATACACATACTTACAATATACATATACTTTAAACAATATACTTTAAACAATATACACACTAAAACATACATTAAACAATATACATTACGCTATAATAATAATAATAATAATATACAATGTACAGTATACATTATTATTCACAGTAGAGATCCAATGTACAATAGGTGCTATATGATAAATAATAAATTATAATAAATGTGTATATAATGTGTGTGTATCTACAGTGGGTTGTGCTGAGTGATATTCTGTCCAGTGTGTGTTTGATCCTGATGGATCAAGAGTTCAGGAGTCTAATTGCTTGTGGGAAGAAGCTGTTCTGGAGTCGGCTGGTGCGTGTTCTGATGCTGCGGTACCGTCTGCCTGATGGCAGCAGTGAGAGCAGCCCATGGCTCGGGTGGCTAGAGTCTCTGATGATCCTCTGAGCTCTCTTCACACACCGCCTGGCGTAAATGTCCTGGAGGGAGGGAAGCTCACCTCCGATGATGCAGCTGGCCGTGCGCACTACCCTTTGCAGGGCTTTGCGGCTGCGGGCGGTACTGTTGCCGTACCAGGTGGTGATGCAGCCAGTCAGCAGGCTCTCTGTAGTGCTGGCTTAGAAGCGTGTGAGGATGTGGCGGCTCATTCCAAACCTCCTCAGCCGTCGCAGGAAGAAAAGGCGCTGATGAGCCTTCTTCACAACGGCCTCGGAGTGGACGGACCATGAGAGTTCCTCTGTGATGTGGACACCGAGGAACTTGAAGCTGCTGACTCTCTCCACCGGTGCTCCATCGATGGTGATGGGGCGGTGTTCTCTCTCATTCCTCCTGAAGTCGACCACCAGCTCCTTGGTCTTGCTGACGTTGAGGGAGAGGTTGTGCTCCTGACACCACCGTGTCAGAGTGTGCACCTCCTCTCTGTAGGCCGTTTCATCATTGTCAGTGATGAGACCTACCACCGTCGTATCGTCAGCAAACTTGATGATGGTGTTGGAGCTGTGGGTTGCCACACAGTCATGTGTGTACAAAGAGTACAGGAGTGGGCTGAGAACACAGCCCTGAGGGGCTCCAGTGTTGAGAGTCAGTGATGAGGAGATGTTACTGCCCATTCTGACCACCTGGCGTCTGTTTGACAGGAAGTCCAGGATCCAGCTGCATAGCAAGCTGTTTAAGCCGAGAGCCCGGAGTTTAATGTCAAGTATGGAGGGCACAATGGTGTTGAATGCTGAGCTGTAGTCTACAAACAGCATTCTCACATACGTGTTCCTCTTTTCCAGGTGGGAGAGAGCAGTGTGAATAGTGGATGAAATGGCATCATCAGTGGAGCGGTTTTTGCGGTATGCAAACTGCAGTGGGTCCAGTGAGGGGGGGAGAACAGAGCAGATGTGGTTTCTGACTAGTCTCTCAAAGCATTTGCTGATGATGGGGGTCAGAGCAACAGGACGCCAGTCGTTTAAGCAGGTGGTTTTTGCTTGCTTCGGTACAGGAACAATGGTGGACGTTTTGAAGCATGTGGGGACCACAGCCAGGGAGAGGGACAGGTTAAAGATGTCCGTGAAAACTCCAGCCAGTTGGCGCGCGCACGCTCTGATGACGCGGCCCGGAATGCCGTCTGGACCCGCGGCTTTACGGACGTTCACCCGCCGGAAGGATCGGGTTACATCCGCTACAGATACGGAGAGTGCACTAACCTCTGTATCTTCAGCCACAAGCTCTCTCTCCGCGAGGGCGGTGTTAGTTCCCTCAAAGCGAGCATAGAAGGTGTTTAGCTCGTCCGGGAGAGAGGCAGCGGTGTTCACGGTGGAGTTTGTGTTCCCTTTGTAGTCCGTGATGGTGTTAATTCCCCTCCACATGCTTCTGGAGTCGGTGGTGTTGAACTGTCCTTCAATCTTGTCCCTGTACTGGCGTTTTGCTGCTCTGATGGTTTTCCGGAGGGCATAACTTGCTTGTTTATGCTCCTCCGCATTACCGAAGTTAAAGGCGAAGGTCCGCGCATTGAGTGCCGCGCGAACATCCACATTTAGCCACGGCTTCTGATTTGGGTACAGCCGTATTGTTTTGGTCGGAACAACGTCTTCTACGCACTTCCTGATGAAACACGTTACGCTATCGGCGTAGACCTCGATGTCGTCATCAGAGGCCGACCGGAACATCTCCCAGTCCGCGTGATCAAAACAGTCTTGTAGCATAGAGTCCGATTGGTCCGACCAGCACTGGATGGTTCTGAGGGCGGGTGCTTCCTGTTTCAACCTCTGCCTGTATGCGGGCAAAAGGATGATGGAAGCGTGATCCGATTTGCCAAATGGTGGGCGCGGGAGTGATTTGTAACCATCCTTGAAGGGAGAGTAACAATGATCCAGAACTCGGTTCCCTCGTGTGTTGAAGCTAACATGTTGGTGGTATTTGGGTGCGATGCGCTTGAAGTTGGCTTTGTTAAAGTCCCCGGTCACAATAAACGCAGCCTCAGGATGCGCGGTTTCCTGCTCACTCACTGTCCTATACAGTTCCTTCAGTGCCCGGTCTGTGTCGGCTTGTGGGGGAATATACACAGCTGTGATGATGACCGCTGTGAATTCCCTCGGTAGCCAGAATGGTCGACACATAACCGTGAGAAATTCCAGATCAGGAGAACAGAAAGACTTGATAGAATGTACGTTCCTCTGATCACACCAGGATCGGTTGATCATAAAACATACACCCCCGCCTTTGCTTTTCCCGGAGAGATCTTTTTCTCTGTCCATCCGATGCACGGAGAACCCCGTGGTTTCGATGGCCGAATCTGGAATCTCAGCGGACATCCAAGTTTCTGTAAGGCAGATAATGCAGCAGTCCCTCGTCTCTCGTTGGAAAGAGATCCGTGCTCTCAGCTCGCAGAGTTTATTGTCCAGAGACTGAACATTTGCCAGTAAAATACTGGGAAGCGGGGGTCGGTTTGCGCGGCGTCTTACTCTGATGAGCACGCCGGCTCTGCTTCCCCTTCTCCGGCGGCGTTTACGTGGTCGGGCCGCCCAAACAAAAGGATCCGCTGCTGTGTTTGTAAGCAGCGGTTCGTCACTGGAGAATTTAAAGTCCGGTTTTCGGTGTGCGATTGCCGAATCAATGTCCAAAAGTGTCTGTCTGTCGTACGTAGTGAGGCAGACAACATCCAAGACAAAAAAACACAAAAACTATAAACAGAACAAACAAAAAACTACAATGTTTCAGCAGAGCTTGCGACGTTGCGGCCATCCTCGGCGCCATCTCGACTCGACATCTCGGCCTCGGCCTCGACTCGACATCTGATGGATGGATAGTTAAACATAACACATTTAAATGTAAATTAAGGAAAATATCAATTCAATAACTAATTAATTTTTTTATTTTTGCAGATCTGCTTCTGTCACACAGCAGTTCATCTTCAGTGAAGCTCCTCCCACAGCAGTTCGTCTTCAGTTAAGCTCCTCCCACAGCAGTTAATCTTCAGTGAAGCTCCTCCCACAGCAGTTCATCTTCAGTTAAGCTCCTCCCACAGCAGTTTACCAGTAAATGCTGGAATATTGCAATATTGCTACAGGGGAAGAAGACAGAGTTTATGAAAGAACATATAAAACATGAATTATCCAAAGCCCTGCAGAATAAAGCTGGAAGATACTGAAGAACAACAATGTTATCTAGAACCCTTCAGAATAAAGCAGGAAGATACTAAAGAACAAAGACGTGGTCCAGAACCCTTCAGAATAAAGCAGGAAGATACTGAAGAACAACAATGTTATCTAGAACCCTTCAGAATAAAACAGGAAGATACTGAAAAACAAAGAGGTGGTCCAGAACCCTTCAGAATAAAGCAGGAAGATACTAAAGAACAAAGAGGTGGTCCAGAACCCTTCAGAATAAAGCAGGAAGATACTGAAGAACAACAATGTTATCCAGAACCTTTCAGAATAAAGCTGGAAGATACTAAAGAACAAAGAGGTGGTCCAGAACCCTTCAGAATAAAGCAGGAAGATACTGAAGAACAACAATGTTATCCAGAACCTTTCAGAATAAAGCTGGAAGATACTGAAGAACAAAGAGGTGGTCCAGAACCCTTCAGAATAAAGCAGGAAGATACTGAAGAACAACAATGTTATCCAGAACCCTTCAGAATAAAGCAGGAAGATACTGAAGAACCAAGAGGTGGTCCAGAACCCTTCAGAATAAAGCAGGAAGATACTGAAGAACAACAATGTTATCTAGAACCCTTCAGAATAAAACAGGAAGATACTGAAGAACAAAGAGGTGATCCAGACCCCTTCAGAATAAAACAAGAAGATACTGAAGATCAAAGAGGTGGTCCAGAACCCTTCAGAATAAAACCGGAAGATACTGAAGAACAAAGAGGTGCTCCAGAACCCTTCAGAATAAAGCACGAAGACATTGAAGGACAAAGAGGTGGTCCAGAACCCTTCAGAATAAAACAGGAAGATACTGAAGAAGAAAGAGGTGCTCCAGAACCCTTCAGAATAAAGCAGGAAAATACTGAAGAACAAAGAGGTGGTCCAGACCCCTTCAGAATAAAGCAGGAAGACATTGAAGAACAAAGAGGTGGTCCAGAACCCTTCAGAATAAAACAGGAAGATACTGAAGAACAAAGAGGTGGTCCAGAACCCTTCAGAATAAAGCAGGAAGATACTGAAGAACAAAGAGGTGGTCCAGAACCCTTCAGAATAAAACAGGAAGATACTGAAGAACAAAGAGGTGGTCCAGAACCCTTCAGAATAAAGCAGGAAGATATTAAAGAACAAAGAGCTGGTCCAGAATCCTTCAGAATAAAGAAGGAAGACACTGAAGAACAAAGAGGTGGTCCAGAACCCTTCAGAATAAAGCAGGAAGATACTAAAGAACAAAGAGGTTGTCCAGAACCTTTCAGAATAAAGCAGGAAAGTACTGAAGAACAAAGAGGTGGTCCAGAAACCTTCAGAATAAAGCAGGAAGACACTGAAGAACAAAGAGGTGGTCCAGAACCCTTCAGCAAAAAACAAGAAGATACTGAAGAACAAAGAGGTGGTCCAGAACCCTTCAGAATAAAGCAGGAAGATACAAAAGAACAAAGAGGTGGTCCAGAACCCTTCAGAATAAAGCAGGAAGATACAAAAGAACAAAGAGGTGGTCCAGAACCCTTCAGAATAAAGCAGGAAGACACTGAAGAACAAAGAGGTGTTCCAGAACCCTTCAGAAGAAAACAAGAAGATACTGAAGAACAAAGAGGTTGGTGTTTATTCTTGATTCTTCACTAATTATGCCAAAGAACATTAAGGTTATAAAACTTAAAGCAGTTCGTCCGATCTTTCGAATATCCCTATTTAATAATTGCCTCACCAACACGGCATCCTCAATAAACACGTCTCTGGCGTGATGACTCAGATCTTTCGAATATTCCTATCTAATAATTGCCTCACCGACACGGCATCCTCAATAAACCTGTCTCCGGCGTGATGACTCTGATCTTTCGAATATTCCTATCTGATAATTGCATCATCAACACGGCATCCTCAATAAACCCGTCTCCGGCGTGATGACTCCTATCTTTTGAATATTCCTATCTAATAATTGCCTCATCGACACGGCATCCTCAATAAACCGGTCTCTGGCGTGATGATTCCGATCTTTTGAATATTCCTATCTAATAATTGCCTCATCGACACGGCATCCTCAATAAACCGGTCTCTGGCGTGATGATTCCGATCTTTTGAATATTCCTATCTAATAATTGCCTCATCGACACGGCATCCTCAATAAACCCGTCTCTGGCGTAATGATTCCGATCTTTTGAATATTCCTATCTAATAATTGTCTCACCGACATGGCATGAAGGCCAGAGGAGAACTGGCACCCGACTGAGCCTGGTTTCTCCCAAGGTTTATTTTTCTCCATTAGGTCACCTGATGGAGTTTTGGTTCCTTGCCACTGTCGCCTTTGGCTTGACTTGCTCAGTTGGGGACACTAAATTTTTTACTAAATATTCAAATAAATGTGAAACTAAATTACTGATCTGCCCGCATTGTCACTGTATGATAATTGAAATGAGCTGATGACATCACCGTTTTCTCCAGAGCGGCTGTACAGCCGAATCAAATTCTGTTGCATAATTTTCCTGTCTAACACTATTTATATGCAGATTGTTTCAAAGCAGCTTCACAAAGTTAACTTGACAAAATGGAGCTTGAAACTCAATTTTCCTTTGTTTTTGTTTTAAACAAATTGTCAAGTTACCTTTCAAGTCACTTTTATTTTGTTACTATACAATACAGACAAGTTAAAGAGATGTGTTTGAAGTCTAGATGTGTGGTGTATTCAAACCTGTCTTGTTTGGTTCGATTGAATCGAACTCAAGTTCGTTTTCCCCCTTGGTGCGGATCTTTTGGGCAGGTGTGAATACAGCAATCGCACTCGTGTTTTGTATCAATAGTGCAGTGTCCGTTCTCGGAGCATAAGCCCTGCCCGCGTGAGGCGCGCCACTTCTCCAGATTCCTGCCTTTATTAGAAGGGGTGTAACCATACACCAATGCCACGTTTTGGTTCGCTGTTGTTTCCATAACCCCAAAATGCCACTTTAATTTCACTTTGTTATTTTGTATATTTTTCAGTTAGTGTGGTGGCTACTTTATTGTATTAACAAAAACTGCTATTTAATAGCTTTACCTTTATAGGCCTATTTATTCATCAGTATTAGTCATATTCATAAAATTTTTGTTTTTGTTAAAGCAGCACTAGGTAACTTTTCAACCTTCATAATATATTTTCAAGACTCTTGTGATGATACATTGACTTACAATAGGTTGAATGACACGTCTGCCATAGCCTGACGGGGTCTGTATCGTTTTTAATCGTACTTTTAAACTTTGGGTTTCGGGTAATAACCCGAGAAAAAAAAGAACTACAAAATTCGACCGCTTTACGGCATATACGTCACTTCCTCCCACTTCCTTAAGTTCGGACATGCAAGCCCAACTATCATTTGTTTGCCGAATGTTATAGTCATGGCCGAAGCAGCACAGAAAAATAAGAAAGCAAAGGTTTTGTCGGAGGAAAGCAAAAAGAGGAAAGGAGAAAGTGATGGGATTAAAGGCAGGACGAGGATCAACATTGGGCCAGTGTTTGCTCGTTGGCGTGAGCTGAAGGAGGAGGGGCTACATTCTTGCAAGTAAATACATAAGACGTACAAAATCATATTTTAGGATACCTAACATGTCTGTGATATTTGTTTATTTGTCTTGCCTCAAGCTATAATGCAAATCGATTTTTCAAATTTGCAGATTCATCTAGTAGCTTGATATTATAATATTGACGCTATATGGTTATTTCCTACCACTCAAACATTGAATTGAAGTATCATATAGATTCCGTAAAACGAGAACCAATAGACTAGGCTACTATAATGACGCTGGCTTGTAAACGTGAGCATCGCGATCATTTGGCGTTTGAAAAAAATAAAACCCATGAAATGATATTCATATGAAACATATGCCCCTGTACCTGGGATGAAGACATTTCACACGCGACGCAAGCAGAACACCTGCATGTGAACTCCTGCAGTGTTCAGGGATATCATAGTTGTCATGTCAACAAATGCACATGCGATGCATCCACTGATGTAAGATGACAGAGTTTACGACAGTAGTAGAGGACAATACTGTTTCCCAACTGTAGGGGGACCCCGAGAGCAAAACCTACCTAGTGCTGCTTTAACTAAGCTAAATTGGGACATTACTTGTGTAGAATAAATTTTACTAGTCTAGTCTAGTCTACAGTGGAGGCGTTGTGTAGCATTTCTATTATTGCTGCTATTACATCAGGGCTATTTTTTTATTTACAGAAAATTAAAACTTTCTTTATTTCATTTTAGACCAGATGGACAAGAATGAAGAACTGAGGGAAGCGGAGGAGAAACATCCTGTCAGAACTGGAAAAAAATCTTTAAGTCACTCACAAAGTGATAGTAATTTTTTATTGAAAAGAAGGGCCAAAAAATCTCACACCTGCTCTCAGTGCGGAAAGAGTTTCCCATACAAACAAAGTCTTAAACTTCACATGAAGATCCACACCGGAGAGAAGCCGCACATGTGTGATCAGTGCGGGATGAGTTACAGAAACAAAGGAGGCCTTAGGGAACACATGAAGATCCACACCGGAGAGAAGCCGTACTCATGTGATCAGTGCGGGAAGAGTTTCAGACAGGCAAGCACTTTTAAATCACATCTGCGTTGTCATTCTGGAGAAAGACCATTTAACTGTGATCAGTGCGGGAAAAACTTTGTTGGGGCAGACTACCTGAAGAGCCACCTGAAAATTCATTTAAAGGAGAAGCCTCATGTGTGCTCTTTGTGTGGAAAGAGTTTTAGTGAGCGGAGTGCCTTAAAAAAACACAAGGAAAGACACACCGGTGTGAAGAATCACATGTGCTTTGATTGTGGGAATATCTTTTTTGATGGTGCTCAACTGAAGCGGCACCAGAGAACTCACACTGGAGAAAAACCTTACAAGTGTTCACACTGTGACAAGAGATTCAGTCAGTCGGAACATCGGAAAACACACGAGCGGGTTCACACCGGAGAGAAGCCTTTCACATGTGATCAGTGCGGGAAGAGTTTCGCACGGAAAGGACACCTTAAGGGTCACATGAAAATCCACACTGGAGAGAAGCCACACACATGCAATCAATGTGGGATGAGTTTTACGCAAAAAGGACACCTTAAGAGTCACATGAAAATCCACACTGGAGATAAACCGCACACATGTGATCAGTGTGGGAAAAGATTTGCACAAATAGGTACCCTTAAGAGTCACATGAATACACACACTGGACATTATCACTGCCCTCCGTGTGGGAAAAGTTTTGCTCGGTTGAATTCACTACTCAATCATACAAAAAACAAATGTCTAAAGTAAGCAGTTAATCTTCCGATCCAGCAAGTGAATGAAGTTCATCTTTAAGGGTAGGGACACACCAAACCGACGCCAAAGAATTAGCGCTGATGAAAGCAGACTGTGTCGCCTGCGTCGGGGGCCAAAAAGCTACACCTGAACACACTATTATACCTTTTCCACCAGCATGAACCGGGTGCTAGTTCAGAGCTAGTGCTAGTGCCTGTTCGGAGTTGGTTTGACTGACGAGTCTTCTAAGAACCGGTTTGTCTTTCCACGGGCTAGAGAGCCGCCACAGAGCCAGTCTTACGTCACTGTATACATCTCATCTCTCTCAGCGGGAAACACACACACACACACAGCGTGTTCGAGATGCATTGGCGCTGTGTAGACCGATCAGCGTATGAGATCAAAGTACCGCAAGAGCGATTGAAAAGCATAAGGAGTCGTGTGCTCTCGCTGTACTCTGATGTCATACGGCGATCGGTCTGCACATCTCCAACAAGCCTTCCATCAATAATGGCGAGCGTTGCGTTACTATTGATGCTCATGGCTTTAAGATCCTACATCAGCATCAAAACACAGCGAATCCAACGCATTCGTGCAGCTCGCCGTCATTTGTATAGACGGAGATTACAATCGAGCAGCTGTTGGCTCCATTAGCCGCTATTTCAAAAATGGCGGTCACAAGTTTGTGTTGGTCTTGTTGGTCATGGTAACCCAGTCCCCAGCCCCTAACACAAGCGGTTCTTACTTCTAGACCAGCAATGTTCTGGTGCGACATAAGAACCACTTCTCCTGGTTCAGAGCTGGTGCTTTGGGTGTGGAAAGACAATTGGAAACTAGGCTCTGGCTCCGAACCATCACTCAAACTGCCTTGGTGGAAAAGGTAAAAGGACTATAGCCGACTGTCAACTAGCACACACGTTCTACTCCTGCGTGTAAAGGAGATATGTCTATTTCTGCAGATATATTCATCTATATCGTTTGACTTCTTTGATCGTTTTACTAATATTCTCGAGCACTGACTAATCTGAACGGCCAATCAGAGTTCTTGCTCCCCTACGACGTCCGACCGGTGTGTCCCAGACCAACCATTTCAAATGTGAGTTTCAGATCAAAGTTCCTCCTAAAAGAGCAAAAAAAAACCCTGTAATGACCATTCTATTTTATATTACGTTAGTGTGTGGCTTTCTAAGACTGGGGAAAGCATGTTCAGATATCAATGAAACAAATCAAAAAAGTAATGAAGCCTTTTTCCCCCCACATGATTAACCCTGGTTTAATATTTTGAGCAATAAAGTTGGATTTATCTGTTCAATTTTGACTGTGATCTGATTTCTGTATTTTGTTAGGCTGAATGCTGTTACACTAGTCTTATATGAAGTATTATGAATACTTTTGGGCATTTCCATGTTTTAAATTTCCCATTAGAGCTTCTGAACGCCTAAAAATATATTTGACCTTATTGACTGAGATTGAATGGCTGTCTGTCTACAACATTCACTGTTTTACCCTTCACATTTATTAAATAAACACTCTAAATTAATTTTAAAGCATTTGTTCTTGTTAGGCAATGTGGACGATTCTATGGCTTTTGCTAGCATGACAGTTTACATTAAGTATTATTTGTATATATTGTTGAGTTAATTATTTGATATCATTGTAATACAAATGCTGAGGTGGGACAAAATGTTCTCTGTGCGATATGAGAATCGATACTCTGGCGCCAAATATTGATATTTTAATTAGTAAAATAAGGCGTGATAAATAGATTTCCCTGCGTTGCTACTTCATGGCTCCTCAAGGTGGCGCTCAACACGAGAATGAGGAAAATGTTAACTACCGGTAGCCTGATTTAGTTAATCAATAGATGCCCCAACCACGTTTGAGTCCAAATAAATAAATATATTGATTATTGCAGAATTGCTGTATTTAAGTATTCTAGTAAAAAGTGATAGGTGTTCCTGTAAGGAGCTATATTGGTACTTGAATCCCTATAGCCAGCTTAATTTAGTCAATTTGATTAAAACATATTTATATTTTTGACTTAAGTCAAGCCAGTTAATTACATTAAGCATATTTTTATGTGAACATTTATTTATTTTTTATCAAGCAAAATAAAATAAATTGATTTTAAGTGAAAAACATTATTTAATTTCACAGAATCAACTTGATTTTACATCAAGAAAGAGATTGTATGGGTTACAGTCGAAAGGTAGGACATTTTCACTCAGGTTTGCACATTAAAAGAATGGTTAGTATTTGTTTTAAATTAATGTTCAGTGTTTTTCATGTGACATTGTAGCGTTTGTTGAATGTATATTCTATTTCACACACTATTCTAAATATTAGGCAGTATGCACTGTGTACTCTGCAGTTTGTGCCGTTTTCGCCGCGCGTCGATGACGTCACGCACGCGCCATCACAGCGCCGAGTCTCCTGAGGTGAGGTAAGCGGCTCGGTGCTTCGTATGTTTATACAATTATTAAAACACAGCTTGTTAAAGCAACATTGTATAGGGTGATTTCTATTGTTTTCATCTGGCACAGAGCTATTTATGTGTCTTTTCTTACTGAAATAAACGTTTAGCCTAGCATGTGAGAAACTAATGTTAAAGACCTGAGCGATTTTGTTTCTCTTTATATGTTCGTTTGTATGATTGCCAAGGTGAAAAACTGCAATAAAACACATTATTTCAGTACACTTGCATAATATACTTAAAGTGCTTAATTGTTTTCGCCCACTAATTTGGATTTAATATACTAAAAATACCCACATGAAAAAATACTATAGTATATTATAGTAAAATTACTCTAGTAAATACTATAGTGTTTTTGAACCATACTATAGTAAAGATACTACAGTAAATTGTAGTATATTATAGTATTTACTACACTTTGTTAATTTACTGTAGTATATTTACTATAGTACAGTTAAAACTCTATAGTATTTACTACAGTAATTTTACTATAATATACTATAGTATTTTTTCATGTGGGTATTCTTAAATAATCTTAAGTGTACTCAACTGCTATTTTTACACACCATATGAATTAAAAATTTGCTTTTAACATGGATGATTTAAAATATAAGAATAATATATAATAAATATATAGCAAAGAATCATTTGTAATGAATTGCCCACATTTTATACATTAAATAATCAATTTCAAATGTATTGTAACTGTAAATATTCCTTTTATATGATTTAGATATTGGGGCTTAAGTATACAATGGTGATGAACTAAAAGACATGAGGCTGTGATGATTAGTGTTTATGGGAACTAGAAAGTCCATGAAAACAAAGACAAACCAAACGTGACTGACAGTATACATAAAATTGTATGTAAAGCATTCATAGCACACTTTTAAGTAATGCACTTATGTATATTTGGTTTACTTCATCTGACTACACTTAAAATACTTTTAAGTGTTAAGGCTTGTTCACACCAAGAATGATAACTATATTAGCGTCACACCAGCGGACGATATCGTTCTGTTTATACTTAGGCCATGTCCACACTAATAAGTTTTCGTTTTAAAACGCATCTCTTTCTCTCCGTTTTGGCCTTCCGTCCACACTGACACAGCGTTTTAAGTCAATGAAAACGTAGCTTTTTGAAAACGCTCTCCAAGGCGGATATATCGATACTGATGTGAGCATCGAAAAGTATCGATACTCAAATAAAAATATCGATACTAATGTGTTTTTTTCCCTGGTAATTTTGTTTATTTAAAGAAAGAGATTATTTTATGCATGCAATACAAATAACCTATACTGAATAGTTGTTATAATTTATTAAATGTAATAATTAAAAAGTTCAGTTTAGAAGTATCGTATCGGTATCGATAACGGTAATACTAGCCTTGAAATTATCAGTATCGTATCGAAAGCAATCCCTGTCATGTGACGCGTATTGTACCAAAAAAAACTCAAATCTATCCGGATTAATGTAGACGTAGCCTAATCGCGTGTTTGTCTGTCACTTTAAATGCTCGAGCTTGTTACAGCAGGATGTATTCTGATTGGCTGTCAATGTTTTTCTCGTTCATCCGCTATATAAAATCGCTCTGAAAGTGATTCCAACGATAACGTTTCTCAGTGCCTTTATCGTTATCATTGTGGTGTGAACTCTGCTATTCTTTAATATTGAGAATCATTTTTAGAACCTTTATCGTTATCTTTATAGTTATCGGCCTTTAGTGTTAAATAGTGCATTTATATTAAGTGCAACAGTTGGGTAAATGTACTTACAATTAGTACATTAGTTGTATATTTTTAATAAAATCAATTTAATTTAAATTTAGGATTACTATATAAAAGTCTACTAAGATTTAACTCATTTTTAAAGCATTCAAAGCACACTAATAAAACTAATTAGTGGTATTTAGCATACGTTTTCCAGTGCACTGAAGGACTACTGAAGTACAACCCCAAATCAGAAAAAGTTGGGACAGTATGGAAAACGCCCCCCCCCCCCCCCCCAAAAAAAGAAGTGATTTCTAAATTTACTTTGGCTTGTATTTCATTGCAGACAATATGAACACAAAATACTTCATGTTTTGTCTGGTCAACTTCATGTCATTTGTAAATATGCATCCTTTCCTGTCATTCAGACCTGCAACACATTTCAAAAAAAGTTGGGACAAGAGCAATTTAGGGCTAGTAATGAGGTAAAATGGTTAAATAATGATGTGATTTGAAACAGGTGATGTCAACAGGTGATTGTAATTATGATTTGGTACAAAAGCAGCATCCAAGAAAGGTCTAATCCTTTAGGAGCAAAGATGGGCCGAGGATCGCCAGTTTGCCAACAAATACGTGAAAAAAATTATTGAAATGTTTAAAAACAATGTTCCTCAAAGAAAGATAGGAAGAGATTTGGATATTTCACATTCAACAGTGCATAACATAATTAAAAGATTCAAGGAATCTGGAGGAATTTCAGTGCGTAAAGGACAAGGGCGCAAGCCTAAGCTGAACAACCGTGATCTCCGATCCCTCAGGCGGCACTGCATCAAGAATCGTCATTCATCTAGAAGCGATATCACCACATGGGCTCAGGACTACTTTGGCAAACCTTTGTCAAGTTCCACAATACGTAGTTACATCCACAAATGCCAGTTAAAACTGTACTGTGCCAAAAGGAAGCCCTATGTTAACAGTGTCCAGAAGCGCCGTCGACTTCTCTGGGCTCGGAGGCATCTGGGATGGACCATCACACAGTGGAAACGTGTACTGTGGTCAGATGAATCAGTATTTGAGGTTTTTTTTGGGAGGAATGGACGCCGTGTGCTCCGGACCAAAGAAGAAAAGGATCATCCAGACTGTTACCAGCAACAAGTCCAAAAGCCAGGGTCTGTCATGGTATGGGGTTGTGTCAGTGCCCTTGGCAAAGGTAACTTGCACTTCTGTGAAGGCACCATTAATGCTGAAAAGTACATTTTTGATTTTGGAGCATAATATGCTGCCTTCAAGAAGACATCTTTTCCAGGGACGTCCATGCATATTTCAACAAGACAATGCAAAACCACATTCTGCACACATTCTGCAGTCCTGTCTGCGGAGGAAGAGGGTTCGGGTACTTGACTGGCCTGCCTCAGTCCTGACCTGTCTCCAATAGAGAATGTGGACAACGAAGACCCCGAACTGTTGCCCACCTTAAGACTTGTTTGCAGGAAGAATGGGACAAAATTACACCTGAAACACTTCATCACTTGGTGTCTTCAGTCCCTAAACGTCTTTTAAGTGTTGTGAAAAGGAATGGCAACATTACAAAGTGGTAAATGCTTTACTGTCCCAACTTTTTTTTAAATGTGTTGCAGGTCTGAATGACAGGAAAGGAAGCATATTTACAAATGACATGAAGTTGACCAGACAAAACATGAAATATTTTTTGTTCATATTGTCTGCAATGAAATACAAGTCAAAGTAAATTTAGAAATCACTTCTTTTTTTTTATTTGCGTTTTCCATACTGTCCCAACTTTTTCTGATTTGGGGTTGTAGAAATATACATTTAATTACTGTGTTTATAGTGTATAACTTTTACAATTTTATTTAGCACAAGAAAATAAGAATGTACTACAAATGTACTTGCTTGTATTTTAAGTATTTTTGTGCATTCAAGTATACTTTTTTTACCTGGGTGTTTCAATGTTTGGAGCAATAATGCTATTGTTACTGAATCAACCTTGAGAATGATGAGACAACAAAGCATCAATTTGATAACTGATTGTTTATTTTTTGGCAGATCTGCTCCTACCACAGCGGTTCTCCAGTAAATGCTGGGATATTCCCATCAGCCCATAGTGAAGATAGAGTTTGTGAATGAACATTGAAGTCATGAGTGATCCAGAACCCTGCAGAATAAAGGAGGAAGACACTGAAGAGCAAATAGGTTGGTGTTTATTCTTGATTCTTTAATAAGGTTATACAACTTCAAGCAGTTCTTCAGATTTAGTGGTTTCTGTTAGAAAAATCATGACCGGTGAAATAATCATAGCTAAAAGGGGCTTTCACACTGTGTATTTATAAGAACTTAGTGTAGGGAATTTAGAGTTATACCCCATAAAGAGACCAATCTGCTCAATAAAGACCACGAGTCAAAGTTGTAGTTTAATAAGTTGACAGAGTTAACTGAAGACAAAGCTCTCCACACTTCCAAAGCCCGTTGAAAATGAGTAAAAGGATCCAGCCTCGAACTCCCTTAAAATACAGAAACACTAGTACTAATAGGTCTTTGGGTAATCTGCTAACATCAATTCTATAGTTTCTGATAGGCTAACAGATAATTCTAGCAACATCTGAACATGGTATTCTATTCTTTATTCAAATTAGATTACAGATATAGACATCATCTTTGACACACCATGTTTTATGTACACCGATCAGGTATAACATTATGAGCACTGAACGGTGAACTGAATAACACTGATGATCTCTTCATCACCTGTTAGTGGGTGGGATATATTAGGCTGCAAGTGAACATTTTGTCCTCAGATTTGATGTGTTAGAAGCAGGAAAAATGGGCAAGCGTAAGGATTTGAGCGAGTTTGACAAGGGCCAGATTGTGACGGCTAGACGACTGGGTCAGAGCATCTCCAAAACTGCAGCTCTTGTGGGGTGATCCCGGTCTGCAGTGGTCAGTCTCTATCAAAAGTGCTCCAAGGAAGGACCAGTGGAGAACCGGCCACAGGGTCATGAAGGACCAGTGGAGAACCGGCCACAGGGTCATGGAGGACCAGTGGAGAACCGGCCACAGGGTCATGAAGGACCAGTGGAGAACCGGCCACAGGGTCATGGGCGGCCGAGGCTCATTGATGCCCGTGTGGTCCGATCAAACAGACGAGCTACTGGAGCTCAAACTGCTCAAGAAGTTAATGCTGGTTCTGATAGAAAGGGGTCAGAATACACAGAGCATCTCAGTTTGTGGAGTATGGGGCGGCACAGCCGCTGACCAGTGCCCATGCTGACCCCTGACCCCGCCCAAAGCACCAACAGTGGCCCGTGAGCATCAGAACTGGACCAAGGAGCAATGGAAGAAGGTGGCCTGGTCTGATGATCACGTGTTCTTCTACATCACGTGGATGGCCGGGTGTGTGTGCGTGGCTTACCTGGGGAACTCATGGCACCAGGTGCACTATGGGAAGAAGGCGTGGCGGCGGAGGCAATGATGCTTTGGGCAATGTTCTGCTGGGAAACCTTGGGTCCTCCATCATGTGGATGTTACTTTGATACGTCCCACCTACCTAAGCATTGTTGAGCCCATGTCCAGCCTTTCATGGAAATGGTATTCCCTGTGGCTGTGGCTCTTTCAGCAGATAATGCGCCGCCACAAAGCACAAATGCTTCAGGAATGCTTTGAGGAGCACAACAACGAGTTTGAGATGTTGACTTGTCCTCCAAATTCCCCAGATCTCAATCCAATCGAGCACCTGTAGGATGTGCTGAGCAAACAAGTCCGATCCATGGAGGCCCCGCCTCGCAACTTACAGGACTTAAAGGATCTGCTGCCAACATTTTGGTGCCAGATACCACAGCACACCTTCAGGGGTCTAGTGGAGTCCATGCCTCGACTGGTCAGGGGACCAACCCAATATTAGGTCATAATGTTATGCTTGATCGGTGTTTGCAAGCAACTTAAGTAAGGGTCACAGGTGAGTAGGGCTGCATGATATATCGCTTTGGCATCATATCGCTATTTACTGTGCCCATAAGCATTATAATGGCAGCCCAAAATTTGAAACCCCAAAAAGTGCATTCATCCAAGCGTTACGGCTGCATTTGTGTAAGAAAAATATCCATATTTAAAATGCGTCTGGCAGACCGCCTTGCGTATTCAACTTACGAAGAAAGTGTAACCCCTCTCGCAGTTAAAAGCATTTACGCTACATCCGACGTCATACGACACGCTATTTACACTTTTTCTGTAAGTTCAATACGGAAGGCGGTCCGCCGGAAGCTAGATATTTTACCTTTATAAGGTTTTAAATATTGATATTTTTCTTACACGAACCCATCGATTTGCTTCAGAAGGTCTTTATTAACCCCTGGGGCCATGTGGAGCAGTTATATGAAGGAAGGATGCACTTTTTTGAGCTGCAAATTTTGGGCTGCCATTAAAAAAAAAGTTCCTGTAAAAAAAGTTCCTGGTACAAATTGTTCCGGGTAATTTCGGTGGAAACGGGGCTATACACACCTAGGATGACTTGAGGGAGAGTAAATCATGGGCTAATGTTCATCTTTGGGTGAACCCACCCTATTATCAAATATATTCAATAGTTTGCACTCAAAAACGTGATTTATGATAGTAATCATAATTGGACGATTAATGTACTCGGGTCAAATGATGCATCAAAATGTTCATACTTTCTTCTATTATGTCAGAGTTCACATGTCCTTTTTCTTTCACATTTCTCTCTTTTTATGATTTACTGAAAATCAAACTTTTTTACTTTCATTTTAGACCTGATAGAAACGAACAAGGAGATTGAAGAACTGTTTGAAGAGGCAAAGAAACATGTAAAAACTGAAGAAATATCCTCGAGTCTCTCATTGAAAAGAGCAGACAAAACCTCTTTCACTTGCCCTCAGTGTGGGAAGAGTTTCTCATGCGAGCAAAATCTTAATCTTCACATAAAACTTCATCGTGGAGGGAAGCCGTACACATGTGATCAGTGTGATAAGATTTTCACAATAAAAGGAAACCTTGATGAACACAGGAAAATCCACACTGGAGAGAAGCACACATGTGGTGAATGTGGGAAGACTTTTGCACAAAAAGGAAACCTTGACGAACACAGGAAAATGCACACTATAGCGAGGCCGTACTCATGTGATCGGTGTGGGAAGAGTTTCCCATATCAAGGAGACCTTACCGATCACATGAGGATCCACACCGGAAAGAAGCCACACGCGTGTGATCATTGTTGGAAGAGTTTTGTGCATAAAGCAAACCTTATTGAACACATGAAGATCCACAATGGAAAGAAGCCACACACGTGTGATCAGTGCGGGAAGACTTTCGCACAAAAACGAGTCCTTAATGAACACAGGAAAATCCACATTGGAGATAAACCACACACATGTGACCAGTGTGGGAAGAGTTTTGCTCGAAAAATAAATCTTAATGATCACATGACCATCCACACTGGAGAGAAACCGCACACATGTGATCAATGTGGGAAGAGTTTTACACGTAAAGGAACCCTTAATGAACACATGAGGATCCACACTGGAGAAAGGCCATACACATGTGACCAATGTGGGAAGAGCTTCATAAAATCAGGCATTTATAAAGTACATCTGCTTAGTCATTCTAGAGAAAGAGTACATAACAGTGACCAGTGCGGTAAAAGGGACCACCGGAAAGTTCATACAAAGGAGAAGCCTTACGTCTGTTATTTGTGTGGGAAGGGTTTTCATAATGCGACTGTGTTAAAAATACACCAGAAAAGACACAGTGGTGTGAAGGATCATGTGTGCTCGGAGTGTGGGAAGAGTTTTATTACTGATAGGGCACTGAAAGTGCACCAGACCGTCCACACTACAGAAACCCCTTACAAGTGTTCACACTGTGACAAGAGATTCAAATGGTCAGAATATCGCAGAATACATGAGAAAATCCACAGTGGAGAGAAGCCGCACACGTGTGATCAGTGTGGAAAGAGCTTCAGACTAAAAGTAATCCTTAAAGAACACATGCAAATCCACACCAGAGAGAAGCCGTACTCATGTGATCAGTGCAGGAAGAGTTTCACACATAAAGGAAACCTTAAGGTACACATGAAGATCCACGCTGGAGAGAAGCCGTACTCATGTGATCAGTGCGGGAAGAGTTTTAGTTGGCTGAGTGCTTTAAAAATACACCGGAAAAGACACACCGGTGTGAAGGATCATGTGTGCTCGGAGTGTGGGAAGAGTTTTTTCACAGATACTGAACTGAAAGTGCACCAGACAGTTCACACTAAAGAAACCCCTTACAAGTGTTCATACTGTGACAAGAGATTCAAACGGTCAATATATCTGAAGATACATGAGAGGATCCACACCGGAGAGAAGCCGTATCACTGCCATTCATGTGGAAAACGTTTCACTCAAATATCGTCTCTAATCTTTCATAAGAAAAAATGCATGCCTGAGAATATGGTAGGTAGTTTGAGTTCTGATCCTGTGAACCTGTGTAGAACCAGTGCTGTATCAGAGATAACTTTGATAATCGATTAATCGATGATTCATTGATTATTTCACAGATTAATCAGGCTTTGACCAATTATTCAGCTTTGGCAGTTAATTGAGTTATTGCTAGAATGATCTGTACTGTTAATCAGAACCATGGTGTGAACTGATTACCCATTTGATTCGTACTAGTGTTTCTGTCTCTTAAGTGAGTTCGAGGCTGGATCCTTTTACTCATTTTCTACGGCCTTTGGAAGTGTAAAGAACTTTGTCTTCAGTAAACTCTGTCAACTTCAACTTTGACTCATGGTCTTCATTGAGCAGATTAGTCACATTAATAATCATCCCCCATCATTGTCACCGCTGATCTCAGGTAAAGCTGTTTTTGTTAAGCGGTTTAATGTGAGCAGAGCTGTATACTGTGAATATTGTGCCTACAGAGAGCAGTTCTAAATCACCATGACTCACTAGTGATGTGTGTTGAAATTAAGGGCCCTTTCACACCTACCTTGTTTGGTCTGGATTTTCTGACTTTTCAGTTTGATCCGAATCAAAATTACAGGTGTGAAACCTCCCCCGGACCAAACAGATGAAATTTGGGCAGACGAAAAGAGGTAGTCTTGGTCCGGATCAAACTGAACTGAACTGAAAGGTTCGGTTCGTTTCTAGTGTGAAAGCATTTCCTGTATGGTTCGGACTTTCAGACCATTTACAGGAAGTTCCTGTTTAAATTTTATAATGTTATTTTAAAATTTCATCTCGGCTATATTGATTACGAAAAGTGTAAATATGCGCAATATGTCAGAAGACAGAAGGTCAGAAATGATTTTGACCACTTCATTAAGTTTTGTTTTGTAGAAAGCCTTTCTTTTAAAGTGAATTTTGTTTTGTATAAATTTTATCTTAATTTTAATCAATGTTTCATCAGCCAATTGCATGGATTTAATAAATAAGAAGCACATAGGCTATGAACTATGCTTCAACACTTCTCTTGAACACGTCTCATAAATAAACCCAAACTCAGCCTCACAGACATGAGACATGTGTTTAGAAAGCTTGAAATGTTCACACAATTCGAAATTAATAGTCAAGCAACGATATGCGTCTGTTCATTCTTTCTTGACAACGGGTGCGTCTCAATCAGCCCCTAGTTCAGTAGTCATGGCACTGATTAGGGAGTGAGCTCATTGACTTATTCCCTGTTCAGTGCCTCAACTACTGAACTAGGGGCTGATTGAGACGCACGTCCGTTTACAAACCAATCAATGTCAAGATGCAGCCCACATAGATGATGACGACAGTATGCAATTGTGTCATGTAAAGCTCTTTTGTGCGCTCGCATGATTGCAATGTGAAACCAAACCAAAACTAACCGAATGTATAAAATGTAACAAAACATGAACTTCGTTTCGGACCTTGGTGCGGACTTTCAGGTGTGAAAACGCCCCAAATTCAAACATATTACTTTTTTAAATCTCAGAATTTTTTGTTGTTTAGAGACTAAATCATAATAGTCTCAGATGGATCTATAAAATTAAGCCGAGTTTCATAAAATTTTTCACACTTTGGGTTCTGGTAGACCATTTTCTGTAGATCAAAGAAATGGTGTTCTTACTCAAAAACCTACACTAAAAAAAAAGTCCTACACTCAAATGGTGCTATATAGTTCTAAAAGTGGTTCTTTGGGTCGTACTCATAGGGGAACCACTTTAAGTGCTGTATAGCACCAAATCTTGGTGCTTCATAGGTTCTTTGGGATGACTGAGGTGTTATATAGCACCGCTACTCTATACAGAACCTGTTAAGATATGGTGCTATATAAAATCAAAAGTGGTTCCCCTATGATTATGAGCCAAGAACCACTTTTAGTGCCATATAGTACCATTTTTTTTAGTGTTTTAGATTTACGCTGAGCAATGTAATGTGTATGTACTGAACTGAATTTGATCTTTTGTCTTTCAAAATGTCTCTTATTTTCATTATTTTCATTATTATTTTCATATAATAAGCAGTAATTAAGAGTTTGAGGCAAAAGTTGTAGTTAAGAATTAGTGAGAACTAGATCTTATTTTTCCAAAAATATTTTTTAATAGTATTTTTGTGTTATGAGAGGCGGTGTAAAAATTAGAGGCTTCTTGGCCCTCCCTTTCGGTGTCCATCTGTGCTTGGTCTTTATTCACTTCCTTTATTTACAGTCACCATCCAAAACGTGCATGAGAGACATGTAGCCGAAACCACGATTTCATACTATTTCACCAGGAGTCCACAGGTCAGGGTAACTATGGTATGGAAAAGCTGTACATTTAATCACATTTTAAACAAACACTACATATTACATAAGTAAAAAAAAAAATACTGAACATGAGATTTTCCTTCATTAGAAAAAAGTGGAAAGGTTTGTAACATGAGACTGGTTTGTGACACATGAGGTCAAGCAGAAACCGAACATAAAAAGGTGTTTTGCAAGATTTTGTCTAAATCAAGCTTTCAAGGGATTTTTCACCCAAAAATGAAAATTCTGTCATCATTTACTCACCCTCAATTTGTTCCAAACCTGTATGAGTTTCTTTGTTCTGCTGAACACAAGATAAGATATTTAGACGAATGTTTGTAACCAAGCAGAGAGAGCAACCATTGACTACCATAGTAGGGAAAAAAATACTATGGTAGTGATATATTTTGTATTTAAATCTTCCAGGCCAGTTCCTGTTTGTAAAATGAGCACCATTTGTCTTTAATGGCCCTTGGAGCCCATGAGTGATTGGATTAGCATCTATGCATTTGAATGTCACTGTTATGCTGATTGGATCAGTATCGATGGCAGGAACGTTTGGGGTGTGTAAGAACGATCTCCTGTGGGAGGTCCTAACAGTTTCCCTTTGTCTGAAGCCCTTTGTCTTCCCTGTATAAAGTTCTGTCTCAGAACACAGAACGTTGGGTTAAGATTGTTGAAGGGCGGCATGATAACATCGATGCTGAAAGACTGCTACACTACAAACCTTCAATAAATTCTTCTCCCCACAAGAACTCTGGTCAAGCTTACTTATTTTATGTATTGGAGAAATCTAATACATTGGCGAGCCACCCAAATGATTGCTCGGCCAAATACACCAAAATCTAACAGTAGTCAATGGTTGCTCTATCTGCTTTGTTACAAACATTCTTCTAAATATCATCTTTTGTGTTCAGCAGAACAAAGAAACTCCTACAGGTTTGGATCAACTTGAGGGTGAGTAAATTATGACAATTTTCATTTTTGGGTGAACTATCCCTTTAAGGTCATTGCCAATAAATCATTTGCCACTCCAAGGGCCTGTTAGGAAATGGCCCAAATAATTTACCATGAATTATTTAATTGCTGAAACGAAACAAGAATTTAGGATACAGTTTTAATAATATTTTTAAGAGTTAGGTACATCTCCTTAGTTTCCCAACTTTCCAGCCATTATGTGCTCCACAGTCCATTAGGTGGTGTGAATGGTGTGCCATCTGCCATAAAACACCAGAAGAAGACGTAAGTAAATATTGAATATTTCATTTTTAAGACCATTTTCTGCAACAAAGATCTAATTCTTTAGGTGCTATGAATAAAAGTACTGGAAAAATCGAACTATAGATGGACATATTATGCGGTTAATGAAACTGTCTCTAATACACAAAGGAAGAGAAAAAACTTCTCTGAATATGAAACTAATGTATTATGTAATGTATTATGTATGTAATGTGTTTTGATATATTATTGACGTTTCATCGTATTATTGATACAATTTTGTGAGCGATAATACTATAAAGCAGTGTTTTATTCTTTTACCAGCGTCCTGACTCGATCTGTTTCAAACACAAACACAAATTGAGCTCTGTGCTGATGATCCTGTAAGACTTTAGCCCAATTTTGAGCTCTACGCCATGACCTAAAGCACAATCAATGTAGAATTCAACAGCTTAGATACGGCATGTCAACAAAGCTCCTCACTTCCGAGTCATGTGTCAGAACGCCGGCTCTATTCTCACGCATGCGTCGTGACGGTGCTTCATGAATTCACGTCTGAGACCCAGAATAAAGTTGAATAAAGTCGCTATTTAGATTTTTTGTTTGAGCACAAAAACTATTCTCATCACTTCATGAAATGGTTGTAGAAGCGCTGTAGTGAGATGGACTTTGTAACAACTCTTTAGGGTTCAGGGTTCAGTTTTATGTCCTTTCCCTTCACATTTCTCTCTTTGATTTACTGAAAATTAAACCTTTCTCACTTTCGTTTTAGACCTGATGGAAGAGAACGAAGAACTGAGGGAAGCGGATGAGAAACATCATGTCAAAACTGGTGAAACATCTTTGAGTCGCTCACAGGCTGAAAGTAATTTATTATTGAAAAGAAGAGCCAAGATATCTTTAACCTGTCCTCAGTGTGGGAAGAGTTTTGCACAAAAATCAGGCCTTAAGGAACACATGAGAATCCACACTGGAGAGAAGCCGTACTCGTGTGACCAGTGTGGGATGAGTTTTGCACAGAAAGTACACTTTAAAGATCACATGAGGATCCACACCAGAGAGAAGCCGCACACGTGTGATCAGTGCGGGAAGAGCTTCACACAAAAAGGAGGCCTTAAGGAACACATGAGAATCCACACTGGAGAGAAGCCGTACACATGTGATGAGTGCGGGAAGAGCTTCAGAAAGGCAGACACTTTTAAATTACATCTGCGTTATCATTCTGGAAAAAGACCATTCAGCTGTGACCAGTGTGGTAAACATTTTTTTAGGGGAGATGCCCTGAAGAACCACTTGAAAGTTCATTTAAAGGAGAAGCCTCATGTGTGCTCTTTGTGTGGAAAGAGTTTTATTGAGTTGGCTGCTTTAAAAAAACACCAGAAACGACACATCGGTGTGAAGAATCACATGTGTTTTGATTGTGGGAATATCTTTTTTGATGGTGCTCAACTGAAGCGGCACCAGAGAACTCACACTGGAGAAAAACCTTACAAGTGTTCACACTGTGACAAGAGATTCAGTCAGTCGGAACATCTGAAAACACACGAGCGGGTTCACACCGGAGAGAAGCCTTTCACATGTGATCAGTGCGGGAAGAGTTTCGCGCGGAAAGGACACCTTAAGGGTCACATGAAAACCCACAGCAAGAAGCCGTATCACTGCCCTCCGTGTGGGAAAAGTTTTGCTTCTTCGTCGTCTCTACTCAAACATACAAAAAACAAATGTCTGAAATCACAGTAAGCAGTTCATCTTCAGATCACACACTTCATCCTCACCACACAATGCATCAAACAATCTATGGCAGGAGTCTCCAAACTCAGTCCTGAAGGGCCAATGTCCTGCAGAGCTCAGCTCAACACCAGTCAAACTCACCTGAACACGCTAATCAAGGTCTTAGGGCGTTTTAACACCTACCTTGTTTGGTCCGGATTTTCGGACTTTTCAGTTTGGTAGAATCAAAATGACCGGTGTGAAACCTCCCCTGACCATAGTCCGGACCAAACAGACGAAATTTGGTCTGATGAAAAGAGGTAGTCGGTCCGGATCAAACTGAACAAAGGTTCGGTTCGTTTCTAGTGTGAAAGCATTTTCTGTATGGTTCAGACTTTCAGAACATTAACAGGAAGTTCCTGCTTATGTTTAAATATTATAATGTTATTTTTAAATTCAATCTAGGCTACATTGATCATGAAAAGTGAAAAGATGCGCAATATGTCAGAAGACAGAAGGTCAGAAATGATTTTGAACTAAATTTTGTATGATTTTGCTTATGAGCCTTTCTTTAATGTGAATTTCATTTTGTATAAATTGTATCTTCATTTTAATCAACGTTTAATCAGATAATTGCCTGGATTTAATGGTAAATGGACTGCATTTATATAGCGCTTTTAACAGACCAATGGCCATCCAAAGCGCTTTACACATTGCCTCACATTCACCCATTCACACACCGACGGCGGTGTCAGCCATGCAAGGCGCCATCCAGCTCGTCGGGAGCAGCTGGGGTTAGGGGTCTTGCTCATGGACACCTCGACACTTGGTCAGGTGGAACCGGGGATCGAACCACCAACCTTCCGGTTTGTAGACAACCTACATGAACCACTGAACCACTGCCGCCCCAATGATAAGAAGCAAATAGTCTATAGCAGACAATAATCGCGGAGCGATCACATGCTTTACACATGAACTGGAGCGTCTCAAATAAACCCAAACTCAGCAGCTACTGCCTCACAAACATGAGAAATATGTGAATATAAAGCTTGAAATGTCCACTTTTAAACGTGACAAAAAGAAAATAGTCCAGCAATGCCACTGTTCAATAGTGGCAATGATATGCTTCCGTTCATTCATTCTTGTCAAAGACGCTGACGTCAGTTTACAACACACAACACACGTCCGTTTACAAACCAATCAATGTCCAGATGCCGCCCACAAAGATGATGACGAGTGGACACAAGTGTGTCATGTACAGTTCTTTAGTGCGCTCGCGTTATTGCCATGTGAAACCAAACCAAAACTAACCGAAAGTATCAAAACGTGAACTTCGGTTCGGACCTTGGTGCGGACTTTCAGGTGTGAAAACGCCCTTACACGGTCCTACTAAGACTAGCTAGATTAGCTGGTTCAGGTGTGTTTATTTGGGGTTGAGCTGAACTCTGCAGGACATTGGCCCTTCAGGACCGAGTTTACCCCCTGATCTATTATTTAAATCCGAGTAGACGACGAGTTTAGAATAAACTTAACGTTATCGTCCGTTGGTTTGGACACTAATCTTACTTATCATTATAGTTATCGTTCTTAACGTGAACAGGTCATTATTATGTTGTTTTGTAGAAGATTGTTTTTCATTAGAAACAGTATTTGTTTTATTTTTACTTGCATTGATGATGTCACAACTAGCATCCTCCTGATTGGGTGGTTTACCTCCCATCTTTTATTTGAGGAAAAGGAATTGAGAAGGAGGATAGAAATGTCTGTTTATAACTGGCAGGTGTTTTTTTGTTTGGTCATGTTCACACATGAACACATTTATAATAAAGAATCACAGAAAGAAATTGTGTATCAGTCCTTATTGGTTCAGTTTAACCAATCAGAGTGAGGGAGACCTGGGGCACGTTCAAGCTCAACGTTTTGCTACGGTTTCCGGGTTGAACGACATGTTTCCAGGAAGCGGTGTGCAACGGGGTTTGAGATTGTTTGGTGGGTGAAGATACAACAATTGAGGAAATCAGAAGACATGATTGTCATAAGAGTTTTACAGTAAAAATATAGCATATCAACATGATGATGTAGTTTTTTGCTTCATTGCAAGGCAAGTTTTTTTATATACCAAATTTCATACACAATGGTAATTAAGTGCTTTACCTAAAAATGAGAGAGAAAATACAAGGCATTAAAAAAGTAAGAACTAGAAATAAAATGATTTAAATTAGAATTGATTACCAGGAGATAAAAAAAGTTAATTAAATGGGATGGGGATGTTCTCTTTTATTCTGGACGGCAAGGGCAGTGACTGTATGTATTTTGCAGTAATAAACTCGTATTTATATCGATTTCATCAGGCTCTTAAAATTAATCAAAAAGAACACAAAGAATGGCCTTCTCAGCTGCCATAGCAGCAACTCTTGGGTTATCAGAACATGGTGTTCAACGCACCACAGATTTAGTTTAAATCACGCTTGGTTGGGGCTGAACGCAGCCCAGATGAGTTTTTAGCACGATTAGAGTAGCATTGGAATGAGATTTTCACTATAATAATTGTCTGAAAGTTTTACAGTTTCACAATATACGGTTACACAATTATTGTTATTATCAGTTACAATAAACTTTAAAAGAATGAAAACAGAAAGGGTTTTATATGGTTGAACAAATACTTTATTATAATCGGAAGATACGTTCAGCTTGTGGAAGGATGGCCACCCTAAAGCCCAATTTATACTTCTGCGTCGTTTGTGTTGCATGAACATGACAGCTTATAAAACTAAAGTAATACTAGTATAGGTAATTATTTCACAACATTTATAGCCTACACATCAGAAAAATACAGAGGTCCGGATTCAAATTATTGGCCGTCATTACTTAAAATGACACTTGTTTATTACAAAAAACGGACTTAAATTCTGGACCTTTGGCAGTTAGGGGTGGTTTGTTCGACCTCTGCCTATGGGCATGAGATGTCTGTACACAACATGATGCGCTATTTAACAGACATCTTGTACGTGTGCTTTCTCTTCTTCTATGTTTGAAATCGATCACCCTTCTGTGTTAAAGTGTTCATACATAAAATAAGAGCAACAAAAGACCATACACAGATATGACATGACATTATTATGAGGTTTCTCAATTTAATGAGATACTTCTCATAATTATGATAACGTTTCTCATTATTATGACTTACTTAAACCAATTTTTTATCCAGTTGTGGTGGAAAATCACAAAGCCAAGAAGTAGAAATGATTTTTGGCCCTTTTACATTTTATCTTATTTATTTATTTTACTTTTCATGACTTGGATCGAATGAGATGTCTGTCCACATCACTGTTTTGATATATACAGTAGCCTATAGCGAATGACCCAAAATTATTGTTTTTCTAACACACTCTGTTTCTTGAACTACACTCTTTCTCCATCTCATAACATCTACAAGCAACAGAAAGAGTGCAGCTGAGATCAAACCCTCGGTTTAAATTACAGTCCGTGCTGTTAATTTCGTTTGTTGTGTTGTTTTCTAGATGTAAAGTAAAAAATGTAATGTTGACGTTGGCCGTGCGTGATGACGTCAGCGCTTGCGTCAACAATCAGCGGTCCGTGAGGTGAGGTGAGGTAAGCGGCTCACGGTGCTTTGTATATATACAAATGTCAAACACAGCTTGTTTTTAGCTATATTTTACAGGGTCATTTATGTATTGTATCCATCTGGCACAGTAATTGCACTTCTTTTCTGACGTCTGCTGACTGAAATAAACATTTAGCCTAGCAGGCACCGATGTTGGAGCTAATGTTAAATTCATTAAAACCTGAGATGTTCGTCAGTTTGATTGTTTCGATGTTTGGAGCCATAATGCTATTGTTACTGAATGATCAAAAGTCAAAGTATGAACTGTGAGGGTAATTAATCGATCTCGATTTATCTTTTGTTTGTGGGTTAATCTATTTTTAACATTAGGCTAATATCTATTGATGACATGAAGAGGCTTTTCACCGGTTGTTGATTTAAATCTACCACAAGAGGTAAATCTGTAAATGTACGTGAACGTGAAGGACATTGGGAATTAAGGTATTGCTTTCTCATGCTTTCATTTTATTGAAAGAGCCATTTCTATCCCTAGCAAAAAAAACTATCTTTTATTTAAAAAAAAAAAATGTGTCTACATGTCAATGCAATGACTAGTTGTAAATTGAGCTATATTTAATTTCGTATGGTGCTGTATGGTAGTTATGAACTAAGGAAATCTCCCTGATAAGACTTAATAAGAGGGAGTGTCACAACTAACAACTGCAAAGCCTCTTCTTGTCTAAAATAAATAATAATGTTAATATGTACATTTGTGAATGTACTTGTGAAATAACTTTATATTTTGATTGGATAGATAAACAGAAACAAAATGCTTTAAATGTGTGAATTAATGAAACCATCAATTTGATAACTGATTTATTTTTTATTTTTGTAGATCTGAAGCTCCTCCCACAGTGAAGCTCCTCCCACAGCAGTTCACCAATAAATGCTGGAATATTCCCATCAGTCTCTGAGTGAAGAAGACAGAGCTGAACATTGAAAACATGAATGATCCAGAACCCTTCAGAATAAAGCAGGAAGACACTGAAGATCATAGATGTGGTCCAGAACCCTTCAGAATAAAGCAGGAAGATACTGAAGAACAAAGAGGTGGTCCAGAACCCTTCAGAATAAAGCAGGAAGATACCGAAGAACAAAGTGGTGATCCAGAACCCTTCAGAATAAAACAAGAAGATACGGAAGAACAACGATGTTATCTAGAACCCTTCAGAATAAAGGAGGAAGAGACTGAAGAACAAAGAGGTTGGTGTTCTTGATTCTTCAATAAGTTATAAATAGTGATGCACCGATCATGATTTTACATGGCCGATTCCGATACCGATTTTTTTCAAGAAAACTGGCCGATACCGATTTCCGATTTTTTTTTTTTTTACACAATAAAAGAATGAAAGTATACATGATCAAGATGTTTATTTGGTATTTAACAGGATACATTGGCTTTTGGCTAATGAAAACAAGTCCGCAATCTGAAATTAACAGGAAATTTAATTAGAAATGAAAAGGCTGAAAGGTGAAATTAAAGGCAACAACTGCATATTCTGCAATCCAAACAACGATGTTACTTAAATCAGCATTGGTTTTTAAATTCAGTGTAAAGAAAAAAAGTCTTTACCCGTGAAATTAAATAAAACCAAAGTATATAATTGTTCCAAAATGTTAAATCAAATAATGTTTAGTGCAACGAAAAAAACTAAGATGCTACAGCAGGTGCTTTTTAAATCAAATTAAGTCAATGTAATTTTAAGGTCAAATAAAAGGTAACACTTTAGAATAATGGTCATTAGTTAACATTAGTTAATGTATTAACTAACATGAACTAACTATGAGCAGTGCATTTGTTACTGTATTTGTTCATCTTTGTTAACGTTAGTTAATATAAATACAGCTGTTCATGGTTTGTTCATGTTAGTTCACAGAGCATTAACTAATGTTAACAAGATTTTAATAATGCATTAGTAAATGTTGAAACTAACATTAACAAAGATTAATAAACGCTTTATAAGTGCAGTTCATTATTAGTTAATGTTAACTAATGTAGTTAACTAATGTTAACTAATGACCATTATTCTAAAGTGTTACCAAATATAAATGATCATCCTATAGGCTACAGAACTGATAGTATTTCATTTCAAAAGTGCAGCATGTTCTTCTTTAGGCTACAGAAAGAAGTATTTCGGCTTTGTCACAAGTTAGTCTGTTTCGTTCTCATCCGATCCAACACGTGAGAAGCGGAGCTGAACAAACGCTCACATCTACACTTGTGCAGGGCGCGGAGAGGTAAGCTCGCGCAACTTCAGCTCACGCAGGAAAGCGGCTCTTCATTGCCTTTAGCGTATCTCGTCTCTTCCCTCATTTCTCCAGTTTCCGTTTGTAACACGCAAGTGACATGTTCGCGAATGATTGCAATATAGGCGTATGTGCAAATTAGATTTGCTGCCGCTAGGGTGCGTCTCGATTTCTAGGCTAGTTTTGTTTATATATCACAACTCGGCCAGAGCCGTTGAGCTTGGCGAAGTCGCATTTGCATCTTAAGACAGCCCCAGGCTAATAGATTCCCCTTTTAGATTTAATAGCTGCAACTAAAGCAAAACAGTGAACATAATCATGCTGAGATTTGTAATTGCATGGCACTGGCGTTATCTCTTCTACTCGTCAGTAATGCTGAGTCTATCTAACCTTTTCTCCTAATCTCCCCCATATCGCTTTGAAATACAGCATTCTGTGCAGAATTCAGATGGATTTTTTTGATGGCAGATGCCAATACCGATATTATGGAGTAAAAATGTTTTTGATATTGATATATCCGGTATGTGTATATTATTGTACAGTACAGCTAAAGAGTTTGGACACACTTTCCCATTGGTGTGTCCAAACTTTTGACTGGTACTGTATAGAGTCTGTATACTTCACTTTTTCCACATTTTGTTATGTTACAGCCTTATTTCAAAATGGATTAAATTCATAATTTTTTCCCCTCGATTCTACAAAAGTACCCCATAATGATGACATGAAAGAAGTTTTTTTGAAATCTTTGCAAATTTATTAAAAATAAAACACAAACAAAAATTCACATGTCCATAAGTAATCACAGCCTTTGCTCAACTCTATGTTGAAGCACCTTTTGGCTCAATCACAGCCTCAGGTGTTTCTGAGTTTGATGCTAAAGCTCGGCTCACTATGTTTGGGCAGTTTCTCCCATTCTTCTGTGCAGGACCTCTCAAGCTCCATCAGGTTGGATGGGGAGCGTCGGCCATGTTCAGATCTCCAGAGATGTTCAATCGGGTTCAGGTCTGGGCTCCGGCTGGGCCACTCAAGGACATTCACAGAGTCGTCCCGGAGCCACTCCTGTGTTCTCTTGGCTGAGCCTGGTCAGTGTCCTGTTGGAAGATGAACCTTCACCCCAGTCTGAGGTCCAGAACGCTCTGGAGCAGGTCTTCATCAAGGATTCATCTTTCCCTGATCCTGACTAGTGTCCCAGTTCTTGCGGCTGAAACACATCCCACAGCATGAGCTGCCCCACCATGATCACTGTAGGGATGGGATTGGCCAGGAGATGAGCGGTGCCTGGTTTCCTCCATTCAATGTTCAGTCTTTGTTTCATCAGACCAGAGAATTGTGTTTCTCATGATCTGAGTGTCCTTCAGGAGCTGTTTGGCAAACTCAGGCGGGCTGTCATGTGCCTTTTCCTGAAGAGTGTCTTCTGTCTGGCCACGCCCCCACAGGCCTGATTGGTGGAGAGCTGCAGAGATGGCTGTTCTTCTGGAAGGTTCTCCTCTCTCCACAGAGAAACGCTGGAGCTCTGTCAGAGTGACCATCGGGCTCTTGACCTCCCTGACTAAGGCCCTTCTCCCCCGATCGCTCAGCTCTAGGAAGAGTCCTAGTGCTCCCAAACTTCTTCATTTACGAATGATGGAGGCAACTGTGCTCATTGGGCCCTTCAGCTGCAGAAATGTTCCTTCCCCAGATCTGAGCCTCCATACAATCCTGTCTCGGAGTCTCCAGACGATTCCTTCATGGCTTGGTTTGTGCTCATGCACTGTTACCTATGGGACCTTATATAGACAGGTGTGTGCCTTTCCACATCATGTCCAATCAGCTGAACTGACCACAGGTGGACTCCAGTCGAGCTGTAGAAACATCTCAAGGATGATCAGTGGGAACCTGAGCTCAATTTTGAGTGTCATGGCAAAGGCTGTGAATACTTATGGACAGGATTTTAAAAAAAAACTTTTTTATTAATTTGCGAAGATTTCAAACAAACTTTCACGTTGTTAAATTGTTAAATACCCTGCCTCATTATAAACACTTATAAGGATGTGACAAAGATATGTAATGGAGGCAGGGTATTTAACAATTTAACAATAAACTTTATTATCCAAAATGAATACAACACATAACTGTGTTCACGAGGATACTCGCAGAGGTGGGCATTTTGTTGTCAGCACAACTTACAGCCCTCTTGTGCTTGGGTTCAGGACTCAAAAACACATGCGGGGAACTAACTTTCACTCGATGATGGTTAAACTTCGCAAATCACATGCATTCTGAACGGGGGAATTACTATGATCACCTACGATCCCTATACTTCACATCGCACATCCTGTGATGTGACTATCGTGGATGTGCACATCGCCATATCAATGTTAAAACGATACATTGCGCAGCCCTACTTTACAGTAAGTTATGCATTTTACAAACTAGTTAGCAACTACGTAACTAGTTTGTGAAACTAACTATGTAATACGACAAACTACGTTATATGTTCTGTAAAAAAAAATCATATATGCCGATCCCATCTGCGACAGGTTTATATCGGCTGATAAAATAAATCATCGGACTCTAGCGGCGGTTCGTGTGAATCGTTCCCTATCCCCTATGTAGTGCATTGTTGCCATTCACCATGTAGAAAATAGTAACAGTGAACAAGTGACCTATTTCAGCCGCAGCTTCAGTGTCTATTTATAATGAAGGGGGCGGGACACTTCAGATTCTAGAGAGCATTTGATTGGACAAGAAATCAGACAAAAAGCTGAGTAATGTCATCAAAATCATTGATCCATATTGGCGGAAGTGAGAGACTGTACGTTTTGAATGCTTATATCTACTCTACATGAATTTTGTCATTGTTTTGGAGCACACTATCTTATAGAAAAACTTTCATTTTGATCTCATGGGGACTTTCATCAGATCCAGTGGTTGTAGTTACAGGCAGATCTAACAGTGCACATAAACCCTGCACATAAACCATAAGTAACCCGGATGTCATAATACTAGGGGCTTTTGCACCGTCCCTAGAAACTAGTGGAGGTAGTTTTTGGCGTGTTCGCACTGCAGGAACTAGGAATGATTTTAGTTCTAGGGGACTAAATTAGCTCCTACTTCAGAGTAGGGTCTAACCCAGGACAGTAGGAACTTCAGTGTCTTTAGTGTATGATGATTGGCTGAACGCACGCAAAACACCACCCGCCATTTAAAAAAGCAGTATGCACACGCTGATTATAGCCCAAAAAAAGTGGAGTGCTCCTTTAACATGTATTTCATGGATGCGTCTCTAGACTATTTGATGTGCAATCTGGAAGATGAAGCCTAGACCAGGGGTGTCCAAACTCAGTCCTGGAGGGCTATTGTCCTGCAGAGTTTAGCTCCAACTTCCCTCATCACACCTGCCTAGAAGTTTCTAGTAAGCCTAGTAAGACCTTGATTAGCTGGTTCAGGTGTGCTTAATTGGGGTTGGAGCTGAACTCTGCAGGTTATAGTTGTATATTAACGTCGCCGCCTCTGACAAGCGTTTTGCCAATGCAGCTACACTTAATAAATAAACCACACTTTCAATAAACAAAAATAAATCCTATTCATTGATTGTTTTCTGTGTTGACACAAGTTTTTTGTGATGTCCTAACACCCGGGATTATTATACATGTCCATGTCCGTTAATATCCATTTCGTGACCTAATGACTCCTTTGAACCAATTCATTTTAATGAATGGTTAAAACAACTGATCTGTCCAACACTGAACTCTCGAGACGTCCCTGTCTGAAACGGTGTATAACAAATCATTTACTCAGAAATGAGAACATTAGTGTGCTTACCCCATTTAGCAAGAGTGGTTAGTTAGATGTAGCCTTAATAATCCACAGTATTTTCAGGTAAATTACCTATAAAATAATTTAGTTTAAACTGGAGTGAGGTGGAACCAGAACAAAGGTTGTTGTTAGCTAGCTGCTAATTTTATTCAATTGTATATGGTAGACAATTGACTATTATACTTTTTAATGCTACTTTTTAATATTGTTTTAATTATATACAAAAATAATGATCAGGTCTAGCAAAGAAGGATCTTATCTTACAAAGCCACTGGAAAAATCACAGCTTTTTTTGCAAAGAGGGCAAGAAAGGATGACAGTGAGAGTGATGGGAAATGCATTTGTTGTCAGTATTAGGCTCGCAGATCACGTGGCTAGGGTACTTTTTACTGTGTGTGTGCCACCACCAAAAACCCTGAATGCACACATCTGTACATACGTTTTCTGATCTAGATGTATATCACTTTTTTTAAATGTATTATTATTTTTAGCCCCTATTGTATCCGCAAGTTTTCCTTCACTATTCTACTTCTTCCCGAATGGGCGTCTACGGCAGCCCTATCATCGGAACATAGGAAAATTATGATATTTGGCACACTTGTAGTGATGGTAATAAATAGTACTCTGACAAATTTTAGAGTCTCTTGGGCCAACTCTGTAGCGCCACCTTCAGTACAAAAATTCACTTTTCAAAAGGTTATTACTTTTGAACCCTTTGTTCTAGAAAAATTTAATTTAGTTCACCCGATTCCTCTGTTCATGTTGATCACATCAACTTGCATTAACCCATTACAGTAGTGGCCATTTTGAAAAGTACAGTATTCCATTTTTTCACTCCTCCACCAAATCTCCAGTTCTTCCGCTCAGATGATCTTAAGATTGAGCTGCACAGAAATGACCAAACAGATTTTTTAAAATTCATCTTTGTTCAAAAGTTATGATGTCGTGAACTTAAAGGGTTAGTTCGCCCAAAAATGAAAATTCTGTCATTAATTACTCGCGTTCAATTCAAATGGATTAATTTCCAGATGTCTTTATGAATTTTTGAAGCATTAAAGTTGCAATGGCATAGGCTGTCTATTTAGGGACAGAAATCTCTCAGATTTCATCAGAAATATCTTCATTTGTGTTCCAAAGATAAACGAAAGTCTTACGGGTTTGGAACGACATGAGGGTGAGTAATTAATGTAAAAAATGAAGGGTTAAGGTTAGTAAAAAACCCTAGTAAAAAATGAATTTTCATTTTTTTGAGTGAACTAATCCTTTAACAACGTTGACCCAAAATTGGTTCAGAAGCTGTATCTTGGCCAAACTCAGTGCAATCTAAATGAAAATTGGTACGCTTTATCAAAACCATGATCTGAGGGTCCATCCAAATTTGGGAACAGCACCACCTACAGGTCATGAGTTCTGAAAAATTGCTATTTTTGCTAATAACTTTTGAACAGTTTGTCAGAATCATGATCTTGGTGTCTGTGGATTCCTTGTGTCATACCAAGGAATCTGAGGATACCGATTTTGCCAGGATTGGATATACCAAGTGTCCGACATTTTAAATATTGTCATAAATTGCAATATCTTTTAAATAATTTGACATATCGGCACAAAATGTAGGGATAATCGGCATGTACCGAAAGTTACCGAAGCAGTTTAAACAGCGCCACCTAGTGTTCAGAGATATGTTTTCTGCAAACTTTTGAAAACATTGTTCAAAATATGTTTTCTCTGTGTCATAATGTTCCTTGGTTTATGCCAATTCCGATGATAACACATTTGTCAATACCTATCCGTTTGTCTGTCCGCCATATGGAAGCAAATGAAAATCGGCTAAGATGATCTTTCAACCGAGCCACACAGAAATGACTGAATGGATTTTTGTTATTTACTACCATTCCCGAGATATACTTCTCCGAATTTGACCTTGCCTGTGTTTATGCTAGTCTGATGCTAGTTATCTTGATGCCAGGGGTTGGTAGCAGCTGATAAGAAAAATCAATATATGCAGCTTTATTGCAAACAAAATCAAACTAACAGAAATTCTCATGAGTCTTTCGAACTTCAAAAACAAGAACAGATCATCCAGTACATGGCAACTGAACAGGACTAAACACAGGGCTTAAACACACAGCAAACAAGAGGAACTAATGACACTAATTAACAAGACACACCTGAACTAAGGACTCTAATCTTCTGTAACCAAGGAGACACACAGGCAGGGGATGGAGGAAAGCTGAACTAATCAACTGAGAGATTAACAATGAAACTCGGCACAATGAAAACAACATGCATATGACAGATGTACAGTGCATAAACGAGTACTCCCCCTCTGAACAAATACAAAACATGTATTTTCTTAATGATCACTAATACAATTCATGGAAAGATGGCAAAATTGAAATGTATTAAACATATACTTAATAAAAACAGAGGAATAGATGTCATTAATATCCGTAATATATGTAAATTAGCCAATTTTGTTTAAATTAAGGATCTACAGAATACGCCACAGGTGCTCAAGATTGGGTGAAATACATGTCACTCTGGGAGAATACATATTGGAAAATGACCAACAACGCAGGGAATAAGGAGAGAGTAGCACCTTCTGTTTCAAGTTTTTGTATTACATCACACATTGGTGTGTGAATTCATGACACACTGATAAAGCACAACTCCCTCACACCTTCAGCGCTCATACATCCCTATATAAGAGCTTTACTACCACTGAACTTCACTGTAGGAACCAGGCACTTCTCACTGTACTCTTCCTCTAGCAACTGTTAGATCCTAAATGATTGATGATTGACTCATGAGACCGGAGTATGGATTCCCAGAAGTCTATATTTGTTAAATATGGACCTTGGGAAAGGATAATTTACTTTATTTTGCTTTGGCTCCAGTAGGTGGTTTCAGTGGGGACAACAACCATTCATGTCACTTCTGCAGGCTGCATCTTAATGCTGCGTTCACACCAAACGCGAATAGAGCGTCTGGCGCGATTGATTTCACTGTTAAGTCAATGGAAAGGCGTGTTGACGCGCGTCTGGAGGCGGCGCGAAGGACGCAAATCCACCTCATTCGCGCGTCCAGTTCGCGCGAATGGCGCGAATTGGACGCCAATTGAGCGTCTTGCGTGATACGCGCGTTACACGCGAATTGTGCTTTTGTGCATTCACGCGTTTGAAGCGAATTCGCGTCTGACGCCCGAGTTGAAAAATTTGAACTTTGGCGTCAATTCGCGCCGCGTTAACCAATCAGGAGCCTGCTTGCTACTGTCACGTGGTAAAGTGACGTGTATGAGAAACCCTGCATAAATTAAAAATAGTACTATTGTGTCACAAAATGTAGTTTTAAGACTTTTTCAGGTGGGAATGTAGTTGTTTAAATCTCAAATCTGTGGTTTATTTATAAAGAGAGCGCCTATTTAAAAAAAATAATCTTGTGTTTTTGGAGTTGTGAGCTCCAGGCGATCACCGGGCTCTCAGTGCTCATAACCCCGGCGAGGGCAGCCTTTCCTCGGCCAGTCCTTCTGCCGTCTGCCGCTGGCTCTGATGGCCTGTAGTGGTTCGTCTTGTGTGGATCTAACGGCCGAGCTTTGCTCTCATGAATCTATAATTTGTTGTCTGCCAAATCGTTTTGACTGAGGGCAAAGAGAAGTTTCATAACTTTATATTTTAAGGATATTTAAACATACATGCAGTGAAGATAATGTAGGAGTTGCCTGGACCACATTTGTGTGGCTATTAATGCTTAATATATATGTTTAATGAAAATGAAAAGAGGCAGAGTGGTGTTTTATGACATATTTCTCCTGGAGTGCCTTGAACGCATGTCAATTTCGCTTCCAACGCTCGATTTCTACGCGCGTCCAATTCTCTGCGGACGCGCGAATGCATTTAAAGTGTTCGCGCGTGAAACTAGACGCGGTAGACGCGATTTTGACGCTCAATTCGCGTTTGGTGTGAACGCAGCATAAGGCCTGTGCCACCGGGACGATTATCAGGCACCAGCGTTTTTCGAGACGTTTTTTCCGGCACGTCTTTGTGTTCACACCCAAGCGATTTCCACTGGAGATGCGCCGAGTGAACGTGCACATTCAGTAGATGATGGCGCTCCCAGAACACAAGGTGGCGCTGCTCCACTTTACGCTTCTGACACTCGCTTGTCACGCAGAAGAAGAAGAGAGACAGGATTTACATACTTACCAAAACCATTCACACACTTTTTGCTACCTGGCAAGCAACATTAGCAGCTCATCTTCTCCTTTGGCTGAATCCGAAATTGCCCCCTATACCCTTAAATAGGGCATTATTTGAGGGGACAGCCATTTGAAGTGGTGTCCGAAACCATAGTGGACGGTACTGAGTGCACTCATTCAATCCCACATTGACGAGTGTACAGCCGATGTAAACAAAAGTGCAGATTTCATTGATTGGCCAGTTTTTAATGCACCGCGTCAAAACAAAAAACGAACCCAAGGCGTTTTTTTTTTTTAATGAGCACACTCACATTGGCGCCCTTTGTTAAAAGTTAAACGTCTGTAAAAAAACGTGCGCATGTGAACCGGCCTTTACTCTGTGAGATAAACAGTCACTCTTTTCATAGCTTTTGCTGGCTCTGAGACACTCGCCTAGTATTTCTCCTACTTTTTGTCTAGCAAAATATCACTAAATGAAAGCTTAAAATTAAGGCCTGATTATTTCAGGGGCCTTGTCACTAGTCCATTGTTTTTGAATATGTTACTTTTGCTATATTTTCACACTTAAAACAATGGTTTAGTCCTTGCACAAGCACAGCAGTCATCTACATCACTCATAAATCACAATAACTGATCAAATAAGGCTTCGGCGGGGTACAAATTCTGAGATAAAACAACGCAAGTATTGATAACAGTATCGTTTGTCCTTAAGTTTATTGGTATTGACCCAATTATGTACCGGCCCCAAAAGATACCGGTTCTCTGTGCCCATCCCTACTGCTGTGGAGTCAACACAGAAGCAGCTGTATCAATACTCATATCGTCAAGTTGTATGTGATGATAAATCATCGTAACGATTAGGGATCGACCGATATGGATGTTTTAGCGCCAATGCCGATACCGATTTTTTTTCATCAGCCTTAGCCGATGACCGATACGGGCTGCCGATATTTGGAGCCGATACTGCTTTTGCTCCCTCTATTTACATCATAAAAATGACACAATTATCATGATGATAATTTACAATTTACAATTTAAAAAAGGAACATTTATTGAATTTACATCATAAAAATGACACTATTATCATGATGATAATTTACAATTTAAAAAAGGAACATTTATTGAACTGAAAAAATATATATATTTAACAAATAGTAAAAACAGGTGAGGTAGAACAAGAAAAAAAGAGTTCAGTGGTGAAAATAAATTATGAAAATAAATATTTAAGCATAAATAAAATAATTACACTATTGCCCACAGTATCAACAAGCAAACAGCATAATAAAGTGCACAGTGATGGTACTATACTTAATTTTAAAACTATTTACAACCTAGTCATTTAATGGTTACACTCTAAAAAATGCTAGGTTAAAAATAACCCAAGTTGGGTTGAATATGGACTAACCTAGCAATTGGGTTGTTTTGACCCAGTGATTGGGTTAAATGTTTGCTTAAAATAACCCAATTGCTTGCTGGGTTAAAAGAACCCAATGGATGGGTTAGTCCATTTTCAACCCAACTTGGGTTATTTTTAACCCAGCATTTTTTAGAGTGTAGGTGCACTTAACTTAATCTCTTGTAGAGCAACACCAGCGGTAATTCAGGAGAAAATCTCCCAATTCTCCATGTGAAACTTCAGTCTTTCCACCTTTTACCATCGTGTCAATTCTCAATTGATTTTGATTCATATGCGCGAGGGAGAGCAAGACAGTTTGAAGACGGTGAGAGCTGCCCTGTGGACGCCTGTCTGTAAATAATGCAGGGAAAAAAATATCGGCGAACACAGCAGACTTGTATCGGCCGATGCCGATACACTTAAAAATCGCAAATATCGGACGTTGTTGGCCATCATGACATGTGTTGGCTCTTCCAATGGCTCACTGCCCACGCCCCCGGCACGACCTCACCACGCCCTAATCAATCCGGCACTGCGGGTCTCAGGTAGAGGTCTTCACGGGTCCAAAAATTCATACCCGAACCCGAAGAGACCCGTAATGTGCTTAACGGAACCGACCCGGACCCGTCTATTATTTCAAAAGCTGGACCCGGACCCGTGAAGATCCGAGAAATGCCAAAAACGTAGTACCCGGAACCGACCTGGACCCGTCTATTATTTAAAAGCTGGAACCGAACCCGGCGTGAAGACACAGACCCGACTGGACCCGACTGTCACATATTCCACAATAACTGATATTAACAAGTCAATAAACAAGTTATGAAAAATATAACTTTTTGTCTTACCTAGCCGTCGTCTCCCTTCCTTGTAACGTTACTTGTGATGCATTACATCCTTGCCAAAAAGTTAAATCCATGTTATTCCTCTCTTGTTATTCCAAGCATGCTTAATTCACTCATCATTTCAGCTTTAAAAGTCCACTTTATGTCACGGTGACGGATGACAAATGCGTCTTTGCAGATTTGCATTTCGACTCTAGTTAACTCGCATAATAACTTTGACTGTTTGCCTTTTTGAACTATAATAGCGATTGCTCGTTCGGTGGCCGCTGACGTCCGCATTATTTATATGCTATAATCTCTGTGAGCGAGCCTGACCACCAAAACTTTAAGAAATAAGACGGTTCATTCATATTATTATTAAAGTCAATCACAGCGGAAGCTCGGGTTGCCATAGAAATGACACGCGCTTGATACTGCGCACATGCGCGGTGGCTGGAGCAACCTGAAATATGAGCTTTTTTACGCAATTTGAGCATCATAGAAAACATTTGTGACAGTTCAACTGAGATTTTGTTGCTGATTTTAAATATATTATTTAAATATAATTTCAAATCAAACTTCAACAGTGCGTCACACGTAGACAGCACTTACTTTTTTCTCATGTTTGTCCACAATATGCATGAAGGATGCCCGGACAGAAGAGGTGCCCGTGGGTTTAACTTCTTTATATTCGTTGTTTTTTAGCTTTTTTCACACATCACTCATGAAGGTAACCATTATTATTACCGTGCGCTTGCAGAGAGAGCGAGCGAGCGAGAGAGAGAGAGAGAGCGAGCGCGTGAGGCGAGCGAGCAAGAGAGAGAGAGATCGCTCGTGTTTTTCTTCTTTCTTTTTTTTAAACCTTATTTCCCGGCTCACACTTTTCTTATCCTAATTTTACAGTTGCAAGTTACAAAAAACACACAAGCAGTGCTGACTGACTCTGATCACGGGCAGGTGTTCTCCGAGTCCGGATCGACTCGGGTTTTGCACACAATGTTAAACAGACCCGGGACCCGTAGTAATAGATTGGGACCCGACCCGGACCCGGCTGATCATTTAAAATATAGACCCGAACCCGTACGGGTCCCGGGTCGGGTCCACGGGTCTCGGGGGCTCCGTGAAGACCTCTAGTCTCAGGTTCGTCCCCTCTGTCTCCACTGGGCTTTGCCCACTTTTCCAGCATTTTTCAAATATTGCCAGTGGGTGGAGTTAGGCTCTGACCAGGGGTTGAGTTACCCTTTAACAATGCCAAGGAGGAAAGACCTCAGACCTTAGAGAAGCAATTGTTGCTGCCAATCGATCTAGGAAGGGTTACTAGGCCATTTCCAAACATTTTGAAGTCCATCATTCTATAGTGAGGAAGATTATTCGCAAGTGGAAAACATTCAAGACAGTTGCTAATCTTCCCAGGAGTGGTCAGCAAATTAAGTAAAAAAACCCCAAGAGCTACATATCAGACTCTACAGGCCTCAGTTAGCATGTTCAATTTTAAAGTTCATGACAGTACAATTAGAAAAAGACTGAACGAGTATAGCTTCTTTGGAAGGGTTGCCAGGAGAAAGCCTTTCCAACATTTACATTTAATCATTTTGCAGACGCTTTTATCCAGATGAGGAATACAGCAAGCGATTCACTGTGCAGAGGTAAACAAACACAAGAAGTGCTAAAAATTCTAAGTTTCAGACATTGCTTCGAGTAGCATAAGCTAGAATAGGGAGGGTTTAAATGAAAGTTATTTTTTTAGATGAGGTAAAGTGCGCACTGAAGAGATGAGTTTTCAGCTGTCTTTTGATTGTTGTCAGGGATTCTGCCTTCTGGATGAAGGCGGGGAGTTCATTCCACCAGCAAGGATCAGGGAACGAAAATGTTCTGGATAGTGATTTTGTGCCTCTCTGTGATGGTACCATGAGTCGTCGCTTATTTACCGATCGTAGGCTTCTGGTAGGGATGTAGTCTCGTAAGAGCCAGTGGAAGTAGGAGAATGCTGAGCCTGTGGTAGATCGATAAGCAAGTATATTTTGAACTTGATGCAAGCAGCAAGCGGTTGCCAGTACAGAGAGATAGAGATGTGTGCTGTAGGCCCTTATCAGTCTCGTTGAAGACAGGACGTGCTGGAACGTTCTGAATCATTTGCAGAGGTTTGATTGTGCAAAATTGGTAGTCCGGCCCGAAGTGCATTGCAATAGTCAAGCCTAGAAAGGACCAGGGCCTGGATGAGAAGTTGTTTTGCATGCTCAATTAGGAAATGCCTAATCTTCCTGATGTTGTGTAGGGCAAATCTGCATGACCGAGCTGTCTTTGCAATGTGGTCTTTGAAGGTCAGTTGGTCCTCAAAAATTACTCCCAAGATTTCTGGCTGACCATGGGGTAGTTGATTATGTACCTATCTGGATGGTGAAATCATGCTGTATAGATGGATTGGCAGGGAAGACGAGAAGCTCAGTCTTTGCCTGGTTGAGGTGATGTTTTTACTGTGGGATCATCTGGTTGAAATGAAAGGTAGAGCTGTTCCTCTCTCTAAAAAGAGCATGGCAGTACAGCTTAGGTTTGCAAAGTTGCATCTGAACAAACCAAGACTTCCTTTGGACAGACAAGACCAAAGTGGACATGTTTGGCCGTAATGCCATTGCTTTTGTCGAAAACCAAACACAGCATATCAGCACAAACACCTCATACCAGCGGTCAAGCACTGTGATGATTTGGGCTTGTTTTGCAGCCACATGATTTGGGCGCCTTGCGGTCATTGAGTCCACCATGAACTCCTCTGTATAACATAACACAGTATTCTAGAGTCAAATTTGAGGCCATCTGTCCGACAGCTAAAGCTTGACCGTAATTGGGTCATGCAACAGGACAATGATCCCAAGCACACCAGCAAGTTTACAACAGAATGGCTGTTATAGGGCCCTATGATTTCCACGATCACGGAATCGTTAACGCAGAATTTCCCGGAATTTTACATATTTGGAATGAAATGCGGTTTTGTGTGGGATAATAATGTATGTCTGGGGAAAATGCAGACCAGGGGAAGCAAATTTGGACAAATCTGGACCCCTCCCGTCATTTCAGCTCCCCCTTCAAAACAATGAAAGTATGGCGAAGCGGCTCACCACGGTTCTGCTTTTGTCTGCGAAAAAGTTAAGAAACTCAACGCTAAGCCCTCAGTACCGAGCTGAGCAGTTCCCTTGTGGGGAGTGCTTGCTGTATTTTGCATTGTTTTTAATGCATTTTAATATACTGTATGGAAAATAATGTCTTAAATGAACTTGAGAGAAAATGAGATGTGCGGGACAGCGCGTCTGATCCGCATCATGTTCGGCAGAGGTAGATCTTAAAGTGACAGTAGCACTGATAATGTCTGTCATTAATGTTCAAAGAAAAACGGGAACCGAGAAGATTGTAGCTTTAATGATGATTCATCTATATTTCACTTATTAATTATGCTGTTAAGAAAGGTGTTGATAACTTTATTCAATTTTGTAGACTGTCTGACAGGGAAGGCCACAGGTAAATATAACATTTATTATAATGGGTTTATGTAAAGATTGTTTTAAGTTCAATTAAATTAAAAGTTGTTATTTTTTTAAAGCCTAATAAATGTTGAAGTTGGTAGCTTTCAGTTATACTGTAATGTAACGTCAATGTTTCATATAGACATTAATATCAGTGATACTGGCCTTCATTCATAAAAAGATGCCATTACAACACACATTTAAAATATGCTGTCTTTAAATTGTTTCTAAATTAATTTGGAGAGTAACTGAAATTATTACAATATAAAAATATTAAAAACTCCAATGATTTTAATTGCAATTCATCATGATTAATTACAGAAAAAATTTGATTAATTCTTTTTTTTAAATGATCAATTCACAGCACTAATGTTTTGTTGTGACCTGAAGTACTTGCGGTACTTGACCTGAAAAGTAAATGTGATGTTTGTTACCTCAATAAATTTAAGGTCATTCCTATTTTATGTTTTATTATATTAACATTAAAAACACACTTTTTTTTACGACTTAAATAACAGTTAAGGGTAAAAAAACTGAATTCCCAAAAATTTAAACGGAAAAAAAAGGAATTAGCAAAAATTTTAACGGAAAAAACAGAATTCAAGAAAAAATTAAATGGAATTTGTGAAAAAAATAAAACGGATTTCGGTTTGAATCTTAGGGTGCACTTAGTTTGTCACATTAGTTTCTCCATTTTGGCTTTACTTTTGTTGAACACATAAACTGTGCCTGTTATGTTTTAAAAATAATAATTGGATGAAAAATGTACCAAATTCAAATGAATGCATCAAAATGATAATATTTTTTTTACTTTAATTTTAGACCTGATAGAAGAGAACATGGAGATTGAAGTGGGGGAGAAGCATCATGTCAAAACTGAAGAAAAATCATTGAGTCCCTCATTGAAAAGAAGAGACAAAATATGTTTCACTTGCCCTCAGTGTGGAAAAAGGTTCCCATACAAACAAAGTCTTGAACTTCACATGAGAATCCACACCGGAGAGAGGCCTTTCACATGTAATCAGTGCGGGAAGAGTTTCACACAAAAAGGAACCCTTAGTGAACACATGAGGATCCACACCGGAGAGAAGCCGTATGCCTGCGCTCGATGTGGGAAGAGTTTCACACAAAAAGGAAACCTCAACAAGCACATGAAAATCCACACTGGAGAGAAACCGCATGCATGCGATCAATGTGGGAAGAGGTTCAGACAAAAAGTAATGCTTAATGAACACATAAGGGTCCACACTGGAGAGAAGCCGTACACATGTGATCAATGTGGGAAGAGTTTTGCACAAAAAGGACATCTTAACAAACATATTAAAATCCACACTGGAGAGAAGCCGTACACATGCGATCAGTGTGGGAAGAGTTTCAGACAAAGAGTAATGCTTAACGAACACATGAGGATCCACACCGGAGAGAAGCCGTACACATGTGACCACTGCGAGAAGATTTTCACAATAAAAAGAAATCTTAATGAACACCTAAAAATCCACACTGGGGAGAAGCCGTATGCATGTGATCAATGTGATAAGAGTTTCACACAAAAAGGAACCTTTAACGAACACATGAGGATCCACACTGGAGAGAAGCCGTACACATGCAATCAGTGTGGGAAGAATTTCACACAAAAAGGAAACCTTAACAAACATATGTCAATCCACACTGGAGAGAAGCCGCACACATGTGATCAGTGCGGAAAGAGTTTCAGACAAAAAGTAATCCTTAACGAACACATGAGGATCCACACTGGAGAGAAACCGTATTCATGTGATCAGTGTGGGAAGAATTTCTCACAAAAAGGAAACCTTAACAAACATATGAAAATCCACACTGAAGAGAAGCCGGACACATGTGACCAGTCTGGGAATAGTTTTGCAGAAAAAGGAATCCTTAATGAACACATGAAAAGCCACATTGGAGAGAAGCCGTACACGTGTGACCAGTGCGGGAAGAGTTTTGCGCATAAAGCATCCCTTAATGAACACATGAAAATCCACACTGGAGAGAAACCGCACACATGTGATCAGTGTGGGAAGAGTTTCACACAGAAAGGAACCCTTAAGGATCACATAAGAACCCACACTGGAGTGAAGCCATTCGCTTGTGACCAGTGTGGGAAGAGTTTCGCACAGAAAGGAAACCTTAATGATCACATGAGGATCCACACCGGAGTGAAGCCGTACACATGTGATCAATGTGAGAGGAGCTTCACACGAAAAGAGCACCTTAATGAACATATTAAAATCCACACAGGAGAAAAACCACATACATGTGATCAGTGCGGGAAGAGTTTCACACAAAAAGGAACCCTTAAGGATCACATGAGAATCCACACTGGAGAGAAGCCACACAAATGTAATCAATGTGGGAAGAGTTTCACACAAAAAGGAAATCTTAACAAACACATGAAAAGCCACACAAGAGAGAAGCTCCTCACATGTGATCAGTCCGGGAAGATTTTCACGCAAAAGGGCAACCTTAATGTACACATGGGGGAGAAACCATTCACATGTGATCAGTGTGGGAGGAGTTTCATGCAAAAAGGAAACCTGAACGTACACATGAAAATCCACACCGGAGAGAAGCCATTCACCTGTAATCAGTGTTGGAAGAGTTTCACACATAAAGGAAACCTTAACGTACACATGAAAAGCCACACTGGAGAGAAGCCGCACGCGTGTGATCAGTGTGGGAAGAGTTTTGCGCATAAGGCAACTCTTAATGAACACATGAAAATTCACACTGGGGAAAAGCCACATACATGTGACCAGTGTGGAAAGAGTTTCAAACGAAAAGAAAACCTTAATGATCACATGAGAATCCACACTGGAGTGAAGCCGCACACATGTGACCAATGTGGGAAAAGTTTCACACAAAAAAGACACCTTAATGATCACATGAGAATCCACACCGGAGAGAAGCCGTACTCATGTGATCAGTGTGGGAAGAGTTTCCGAAAATCAAGTGTTTTTAAAGTACATTTGCTTACTCATTCTAGAGAAAGACTATACAACTGTGATCAATGCGGTAAGAAGTTTTTTAGGCCAGATTTCCTGAAGGACCACCTGAAAGTTCATACAAAGGAGAAGCCTTACGTCTGTTATTTATGTGGAAAGAGTTTTAGTCAGATGGGTGCATTAAAAATACACCAGAAAAGACACAGCGGTGTGAAGGATCGTATTTGCTCTGAGTGTGGGAAGACGTTTTTTACTGATAGTGCACTGAAAGTGCACCAGATAGTTCACACTACAGAAACCCCTTACAAGTGTTCACACTGTGACAAGAGATTTAAACAGTCAGTATATCTGAAAATACATGAAAGGATCCACACTGGAGAGAAGCCACACACATGTGATCATTGTGGGAAGAGTTTCACACTAAAAGGAAACCTTAACGAACACATGAAGATCCACACGGGAGAGAAGCCGTACTCATGTGATCAGTGTGGGAAGAGTTTCACACATAAAGGAAACCTTAACGTACACATGAAAAGCCACACGGGAGAGAAGCCGTTCTCATGTGATCAGTGTGGGAGGAGTTTTGCACATAAAGTAACTCTTTACAAACACATGAGTTTCCACACTGGAGAGAAGCCACACACGTGCTATCAGTGCGGGAAAAGTTTCACACGAAAAGAGCACCTTAATGAACACATGAAGATCCACACCGGAGAGAAGCCACACAAATGTGATCAGTGTGGGAAGAGTTTCACACAAAAAGGAAACCTTAATGAACACATGAAAATCCACACAGGAGTGAAGCCGCACAAATGTGATCAGTGCGGGAAGAGTTTCACACATAAAGGAAACCTTAACGTACACATTAAAAGGCACGCTGGAGTGAAGCCGTACACATGTGATCAATGTGGGAAGAGTTTCAGAAAATCAAGTGTTTATAAACTTCATCTGTGTACTTTTTCAAGAGAAAGACTATATAACAGTGACCAGTGCAGTAAAAACTTTTTTAGGGCAGATTTCCTGAAGGACCACCTGAAAGTTCATACAAAGGAGAAGCCTTACGTCTGTTCTTTGTGTGGAAAGAGTTTTAGTCAGATGGATAATTTAAAATCACACCAGAAAAGACACACCGGTGTGAAGGATCATGTTTGCTCGGAGTGTGGGAAGAGTTTTTTCACAGATAGTGAACTGAAAGTGCACCAGACCGTTCACACTAAAGAAAAACCTTACAAGTGTTCACACTGTGACAAGAGATTCAAACGGTCAATATATCTGAAGATACATGAGAGGATCCACACCGGAGAGAAGCCGTATCACTGCCATTCATGTGGAAAACGTTTCACTCAATTATCTTCTCTAATCTTTCATAAGAAAAAATGCATGCCTGAGAATATGGTAGGTAGTTTGAGTTCTGATCCTGTACTTCCAGGTGTGAACCTGTGTAGTGCTGCATCAGAGATTATTTTGATAATCGATTAATCAAAGAGTATTAGAATGATTAATTGACTGCTCATTGATTTTCACAGATTAGTCAGGCTTTGATTGCTTATTCAGCTTTTTGCATTTAGTTAAAATGTTGAGTTATACCCTATATTCTAACTAAGACATAAAACAAGCACATCACTTGAAACCGTCTTTGTAATAAACTTTGAGTCAACTGAATTGACCAATCAGTTTTCTGTCCTCCTCCTCAGCTGCCAACATTGCTTAGAACTGAAACAGAAAAACAAAAGGCCATTTATTTCAGAACACGTTCACATATTGTTGATAAAATATTAATCTACAAACAATCATAACTGGTTTACAATTACAATTATTATGTAAAATAAATTTACAATACAAATAAATTAGCATTTACATTCACCATTTAAACAACAGTTCCCTTTCGTTCAGTCACTCCGAGTTACGTGTCTGACGAATAGGGGTTTCGCTTAGAAGTCTATCACCTTCGAGTTCTTACAAAACCAGCCAATGGCAATGAAGGTGACCGCATGCTCCCTTGGTCAGCTGTGGTCCAGGAGAGACACCTGTGGCTCAACCTGGCCGATTTGAGAGATGCTGAGTGAACCCGTTTCCTCAACGCTCCCATATCCCAGGCTGGCCTCTTCGGCGGCGCAGTCGAGAACTTCGCCCAACAGTTCTTGGCCGCCCAGAATTAGACTAAGGTCATTAAACGTATACTGCCCCACCTGCTCAGTCGCCTCAACCTTCTTTCCCCCTTGTGGCTCCTGCCCCTTCCGCCCGGCCCAAGCAGCAGCCTTCACCCGGGCCGCACTGTGGAGGTGGTCGCAGGAAGGCGCCTCGGTCGGCGAAGTGGCGCTCCTGGCGCGGACAACTCAGAGATGGGTTCCAGTTCTTTCCGGGAGATGATAGCAGGGTCACTCCTTCCCCCGGGGGATAATCTTTTGTTCCCGGGGGTCAGCAGCGCCTAGAAAGAACTCATGTCCCCATCTTTGAGCTCCCAGAGGCTGTGGATGGCAGTGCGCTATGCTCAATGGCCTCGCCTCTCTCATCCCCCTCTGTCGCCCGACCCCTGTCAGGCAGACCCCAGTGGAACGTATGTCCTTCCCTGGTCTCCTCTGTCAGGACTGGGCAGATGACCGTGCACCAATACCGGGATGCTACGCCTCCCACATGTGGGCCGGTCACGCCGCTTCGCTGCCCCACCCGGGGTACGTCTGTGGTTCGCATGACCCCGCTGGTTCAATTCTTTCAAGCCTGGCTAGAGCTTCCCAATAAGTCCGGCTTCTACAGCTCTTACTTCATTGTACCCAAGAAAACCGGTGGGTTAAAGGGTTAGTTCACCCAAAAATTAATTAATTCTGTCATTAATTACTTACCCTCATGTCGTTCGACACCCGTAAGACCTCCGTTCATCTTCGGAACACAAATGAAGATATTTTAGCTGAAATCCGAAGGCTCGGAAAGGCCTCCATTGGCACAATGCACTTTACACTCTCAAGACCTATAAAAGGTACTAAAGACGTCATTACAATCCATCTCACTACAGTGCAGGTTCTACAATAACTTTATAAAGCGGAGAGAATAGTTTTTGTGCGCAAAAAAAATAACGACTTATATAGTGATGACCGATTTCAAAATAATGCATCATGAAGCTTCGAAGCATTATGAATCACACCCCCCCCCCCACCCCCCCGCGCGCGCACACACACACACCCGCATGTTAAAATGCCCAACTTTGAAAATATGTTTACAGCCTAGTACAAAAAGTGGTTTTGGTCTATATAGCTAATTTTGCCGTTCATAACAACTGTGAGCAGTGGCGGAGCCAGAATTTTTTTCATAGCTGTGGCCGGGCAGTCTGGGGTGGCACAGAAATCTTCATTATTTCAACATAAAAATTAGTTTGACCATAATGTACTGGACTGATTTAGTGCCTACGAACAACACAACTGAATACAGTTAATTTGTACTTAAATGTTATTGAGATAGTCGTGAATTAGATCACGGAATACTGAGTGAATTTGACATTTTTTGCATTATTCCTCACCTCCAGGCATATTAATAAATGGGCTCACATTATAGCTAAAGTTCAACTTGCTCAGTCAGCTTGGTTCTGGTTCTCAAAAACCCAATAGCTTGTTATCCTTTGTTGCATCTTCATGGATGAGACATGCAGATAACTACATAGCCTAAGTTATTCAATCTTCATTGAATCAATGAACTCAACAATTCTGAGTTAGACTCTAAGGACTGTTTATAAAACTTGCAACTGGAAAAGTAAATACTGAAAATTTGAACTTTCTATATCAGTTCTATCTTGAATTAAACTCGGTACAAAAGAAAAACGTGTGTTCTCTTTTGAATCCCCATGTGCAAGAATGTGAATAAGGGCAGAAGTCAACATTGTATTTTGTGCATTTAAATATGTATATTTATGCATTCCATTGTTGTTTGTATACTTTACAAATTTAGCGAGCGCCTATTGTAGTACAAATGCACAGTGCTTACATAAAAAAAAATTACATATTAGCTGTGCCTTATATTGTGATCTCACATGGCAGAATATTTTATCCCAGAGACGTGATGCATATTTAATAAACACACAAATGTATGCACAGTTTTCACGCAACTTTAATCTCCTTTTTGATTATTTCATGACTTAATTGACTACAGACTTTGCATGCTCGTAGTTTCTTTTGCGCTTTATTTGTAGAAAACACACAAATAAGCACCAATACCTGCCTGGGTGTGTAATAAAGACTTGTATAACTGAATTGACTAGACTGGACCTGTTCTTACCGACAGCCCCACTGGCTTCAAGCTAGCTACCTAAGCATTGCCCTTTAAGCCGAAAGTATACTTATTTTGACTTGTACGCGTACACAGGCATTCGACACATGCACAGTTTTAAGCAATCTTGCCACGAGTTACAGCCATGAAAACGCGGATGTGCGACACGGGTGTACAAAGTATAAGCGCTTACAAAAATCCGGCGGAGCGTGTACAGCATGTACAGTATCATCTGGTGACGAAATTTGCGCCACACTTAAAAAGTGAAGTATACTTTGGCCTTTACTAATTTTCCTCTGTTCATGTATTTCAGGGTCAACTCCCTGTTTGATTCATTCCCTGCCTACCCATGTGTTGTCACACTAATGAGGGCATCCCATTTTGATTGTGATCTCACAGCTAGCGCTCAAGTCAAGTCAACTTTATTTATATAGCGCTTTTAACAATGTAGATTGTTTCAAAGCAGCTTTACAGTGTTAAACAGGAAAATAATGCAGCATAATAATGATGCAGCATAATAATGCTCAGCAAAAAGTTTTTCTTTTCACTCATTAGGTGAGAAAATAAACTCTGTATAGTTATTCTGTCCCATTTGACCTTATGCCCCAATCACCCCTAATTGTAATTTGGGCAAAAATAGGAGTGTCCCTTTTCTCATTTCCAGGTTTCTCAGAAGCGGAAGTCGTCATAGTTGGGTAAACATACATAGCAGTGAATGAGAGACTACATTAAATATTTTGTGTTCCCATTTGCTTAAATAGCAAAAGACTCAGAAGCCGCAGAAGTAGAAACACCCTCGCAGCGTTAGCTAGTTGTAATTTGATGTAATATAATACAAAGTGTTAATAATGTACATACATTAAAAAACAATATATAAATGTGCAGTATATAAAAAACGTTGCAGTATTTATAATGCGGATTAACGCGTCAACACAGTCTGTGAAAGGTCCATCTGGCCGATAGATGGCGGTAATGCGCACGTGCGTCTCCGACCCGCCGTTAAACAAGACGACGTCACCACCACCGCCATCACAGCGTTGAGTCTTTGAGGTGAGGTAAGCAGTTCACGGTGCTTCGTATATTTATACAATTATTAAAAAAACAACAACATCTTGTTAAAGCTGTACTTTACAGGGTTATTTCTGTACGGGTTTGATCTGGTATAGAGCTGTGCGTGTTTCCCGCGTCCGCTGACTGAAGTAAACATTAGCCTAGCAGGAAACCGTGTGAGGAACTCATGATAAATTCAATAAGATCTGAGCAAATATTGTGTTTTTGTTATGATTGTTTCGATGTTTGGAGCTAAAATGCTATTGTTACTGAATGCCGCTTGATCAAAAGTCAAAGTATGATCTGTGAGGGTGAATAATAGGAATCGAATTTTTCTTTTGTTTGTTTGTATAGCATTAATATCTGTTTCTGACATTTAAGAGGCTTTTTAGCAGCTGTTAAATCCATCACAAGAGGTAAATCTGTATATGTAGATAAATGTGAAGAAAGTTTTACATCGGAAACATTAAATATTGCTTTGTTGTTCTCTTTATTTAAAGAGCCATTTCTGTCCTTTAAAAAACAAAGTTAATTGTCCGGTTTTTATGACTATATTTAGGTTCATATGGACATATTGCTGCTGTATGGAAGTTATAACTGTAGTTAATGAAATAATCTCCCTGATAAGACTCAATGAAAGGGAGTGCCACAATTAACAAAAACATAAAAATAGATAAGTAGAATATGTGAATTTGTTTTAAAACTAATTAAATAACTTAACTTTTCGATAGATAAACACAAACAACATGTTTTAAGTGTGTGAATTAATCAAAGCATTTTTATTTTGGCTGCTCTGCTTCTCCTCCCACAGCGGTTCTCCAGTAAATGCTGGGATATTCCCATCAGCCCATAGTGAAGATAGAGTGTGTGAATGAACACTGAAGCCATGAGTGATCCAGAACCCTGCAGAATAAAGGAGGAAGACACTGAAGAGCAAATAGGTGGGTGTTTATTCTTGATTCTTCAATAAGGTTATTATGCTTAAAGGCCTATTCACACTGGGACGATTTTTGCACGCGTTTATTGCCGACGTAAAAGAGTAATTTAAAAAAAAGTTCTTTTTTTTTTGTTTTGACGTGGCACGTTAAAAACTGGTCGACCAATGAGATCGGTGCTTTTGTTGACGGGCCTGGAGCTGCTGAACTTACAGTAAAACATCACTTGGTGTGCTCAAGCACAAAACGGTCTTGCCGAGCACACACTGATACAACGAAGAGGTTTGTGTTTGAAATTGCCCCCTATACCCTACATAGGGCACTATTTGAATGAACATCCATCTGTAGTGGTGTCCGAAACAATAGTGGACGTTTTTGAGTGCACTCATTCAATCCCACAATGCACCGCAATAACGAGTGTACAGTAGATGTATGCGCTGGAGAATATGCTTGTTCGATGCACCAGCGCTGCGCAGACCGATCGGCGTATGACCGCAAAGTCCCGCGAGAGCAAACGAGAAAAGACTCCTTATGCTTTTGAATCGCTCTCACTCTCAACCAGACTGTACTCTCAATGCACTGAGAGTCGCGCTCTGAATGAATTAAGTACAAATATCTCTGCTTGTTTACTAAACGTCTGGTTGAGGCAGACAAAACTACGAAAAACGCAATATCTTACGCAGCAACAATAGTGTAGGGGTAAGACGCATGGCGTCAAGATTTGCCGAACTCGCTCTAATCCTTTTCCCCATCACATATCAGATCGGAAAGGCATTTATTTTCAAAGAAAATGAATAAATGAATATATTAGAAAAGTGAAAATATTATAAATAATAAATAACATTTTATAAATAAAATTTAGTAAGTGTTTATCAGGATATGTAAACAGACGTGTGCTCAATTAGAGACAATAAAAGTGAGTGGGTCCAATATCATTGGGCTTAAAAAGTGTGTGGGTTGATGCCATCTCCTGGTGCGACTCTCACAGTGCATTATGGGTATTCTCTAGCCGTCGAGCATACATCGGTTGTAAACTCGTTATTGCGGTGCATTGTGGGATTGAATGAGTGCACTTAATAACGTCCACTATGGTTTCGGACACCACTAAATGGCTGTTCCCTCAAATAGTGTTCACAGCTGAATCAATCATCCATCCATCTTTCGAACCGCACTGATCCAGCGCAATATCATGCATACAGGTATAAATTCCTTTTTAAAATGATTATATTGTTTGATTAAGGTTTATACATGCTAGTTTCCGTGGCAGAGTTCAAGATAAATCTTTTCATTATTACTGGAGGTGCCGATTTGCTACATTTCAAATAAACAGCAAAAACGGCAGCCTTTCTGGCGCAATTAGTGTCCGAAATCACAAACTCGACTTCAAAGTGGACTATATCAGTGACTAATGTAAGGAATAGTGAATGAGGGTACAAGAGGCGATTTCGAACACAGCCAATGGCCCTGTCCCAACTGGCACACTTCATGTGCACTTTCGGTCTTGTGGACTTACAAAGGCTGCCACGTGTGCATGTCCGTTAAGTCCACAAGACCGTAGAGTGTCCCATTTGTCATTTTAGGTCTCAGAAGGGTGCTCGCGAGCCCGCGCTGGTGTGACCTCTTCCAGACAGTCAAAGCCGCGTTATCTCATGAAAGTGCGGACTCGTAGGAAGACTGCAAAAGTTTAGGGTGCCATTTGGGACCGGGCCAAAAAAGATGAGCTGCTAATGTTGCTTGCCAGTTAGCAAAAGTGTGTGAATGGTTTTGACAAGCAAGTAAATACTGTCTCTCTTCTTCTTCTGCGTGAGAAGCGAGTGTCAGAAGCGTAAAGTGGCAGCGCCACCTTGTGTACCGGGAGCGGCATCATCTACTGAATGTGCCCGTTCACTCGCCGCATCGCCAGTGGAAATCGCTTGGGTGTGAACACAAAGACGCGCCGAAAAACTCTGGCGATAAGAGCGTGATAATCGTCCCGGTGTGCACAGGCCTTTAGACCATTTTCTAAGACTGCATGATGTATTTAAACCATTTAAAAACCATACTATAACATAGTCCTATTGTGACTTCCCAAAGGCCACGATTCAATTAAATTAATATATGCCCTGCGGGTTTAATATATATGGGCTTTAATGATTAATCATTTTACATGCATATAAGTTACGTGCGTCTCAGAGCGGCTCCGTTCACAGGAAGTGCTGCTCCGCATGAACCGTTATCATTTAGGTTGTTCATAGTTTGATGAATTTGGTGAAAGGCAGCTGTTCACATGCAGTTATATGGGCGATATTTCATAAAATTTTCCTTCTCATGTAGACAACAGGTTAAGTAAAAATATAAGGACTATTTTTGTAACTGACTAATGAGTTTGAGTCTTTTCTGAAGTAAATTTGACATTACATGATATGATTTAAGCTCATTCCAAGGTTGATATGTTGAGTGGTCTGTCAGGCCACATTAAAGAACGCCAAACCACACGTATCGCTTGTATTTCATGATAAAATTAACAAACACAATAAAAGGGGACAGTTAAGTACAAATCGCCCTGTGTTTATGGATCATGTTAAGTTCAGGCAGGAACAGAAAACAGTAAAGATTAAAATACGAATCAATATCAGTGTCAATTAAAAACGAGTGGTTAAAGAAGGCGTTTTTTTACAATTTTTTCAGATGTTACTTTAAATTTACATCAGTATACTTTTGCACACGTGTGTTCTTTCTGAACTGTTCGCGGGTACAGTCTTTCTTGCCGAAAACCCCTCACATCCGTCACAATCATTTTAATTTACGTTTTAGCATTGCAGTTGCTAATAAACTATACATCGTACATGTATCAACAGGGAATATTGCTTTATTATTATTTGTTATTATAAATTTCTTAAATATCCAAACTTCAAAAACATCCCTTGAGCACAGCTAATGACTCTTGAAAGTAACGTTTGAGTGATGGATTACTGTGCCGCTTTCCTGTAATAATCTAGGGAACCACATTATTCTTCTGTAATTGTTACTGTAATATCAAATTTTATCCATCCGTGTTCGATATAGATTGGGGTCTCTAAAGACCTGGATATGTAATAATGATCGGCGAAACATTCATGCATTTAATGGTGCGTTCACACCAGACGTGAATGTAGCGTTAAGTGCCAGTGATTTACATGTTAAGTCATTGCACAGTATCGAGCCTGAGATCCTTTAGGTATCCTAATTTTAAACCAAATACTCTTCTGTACTTGTCTGGCTATCACCAGACCAATCTTTTAAGATTGAACATGGGTCTGGGAGTATGCTCTGTATTTTCTGCTGCACAAGAGGCGCATCGTTCAAATGACTTAACGCAATTGGATAGTCCCTCAACCAATCAGACCAACGACCCATCGCTTTTCTATCCGTCATCGGGTTAATCCCGCCCAATAGCGCGTCAGGTGGATAAACCGGTTTGTGATTGGTCCCAGCATATGTACTGGTTTCCAGCCTGAGCTGCAGGGCCAGATCAAATCACTGGCAAAATGTACCCAGTCTACTTCTGTACTGCAGCTTTAAAGCAAATAATATTCGGGTAACTCCATGACCTGGGCACAAAATAGGGCCTAAAACTATTTTCTTGAAACAACTGAAATGTAGTTTGAGAAACATTCATACTGATGGCAAACATCAGAATGTCAGACTAAATATTGTCTGTTTATATTAATTTATATCTGGTTCATGGTTTTTGCTAACATATTACTAAAATTTGTAACGTTTTACAACCCTGACGTGTAAAATTTAGTCAATAATAGTCTATTATTAAGTCTAATAATACTCCTCTCTTAAAAACATGCAATTTGTGCCTGTAATGTTTTTAAAAAATATGGATATTAAATGTGCTCCATTCAAATGTTCATACTTTCTACTATGAGGTCATGTTTTGCATGCTTTTCCTTTCATTTCTCTTTTTGTTTTGTTTTTGGTTTACTGAAAATCAAACTTTACAATTTTTTTTCTTTCATTTTAGACCTGATAGAAACAAACAAGGAGATTGAAGAACTGATTGAAGAGGCGGAGAAACATGTCAAAACTGAAGAAACATCCTCGAGTCTCTCATTGGACAGAACAGACAAAACCTCTTTCACTTGCCCTCAGTGTGGGAAGAGTTTCTCATGTGAGCAAAATCTTAATCTTCACATTAAGTTTCATCGTGGAGGGAAGCCGTACACATGTGATCAGTGTGATAAGATTTTCACAATAAAAGCAAACCTTGATGAACACAGGAAAATCCACACGGGAGAGAAGCCGCACGCATGTGATCAGTGCGGGAAGAGCTTCGCACAACAAAGAATGCTTGACGAACACAAGAAAATACACAGTTTAGCGAAGCCCTACTCATGTGATCAGTGTGGGAGGAGTTTCCCATATCAAGGAAACCTTAACGATCACATGAGGATCCACACCGGAGAGAAGCCGTACTCATGTGATCAGTGCGGGAAGAGTTTTGCACAAAAAGGAAACCTTAACTTGCACATAAAAACCCACTCTGGGGAGAAGCCGTACAAATGTGACCAGTGCGGGAAGAGCTTCTCACATAAAGGAAACCTTAACGTACACATGAAAATCCACACGGGAGTAATGCTGTACACGTATGATCAGTCTACCAACAGTTTCACTCAGATAGGAAACCTTAACGTACGCATAGAAAACCACGCTAAAGAGAAGCCGTTCATATGTGATCAGTGCGGGAAGAGTTTCACACACAAAGGAAACCTTAACGTACACATGAAAATCCACACGGGAGAGAAGCCGTACACGTGTGTTCAGTGTGGGAAGAGTTTCAGACACAAAGGAAACCTTAACGAACACATGAAGAGCCACACTGGAGTGAAGCCGTTCACGTGTGACCAGTGTGGGAAGAGTTTTGCACATAAAGCAACTCTTAATGAACACATGTCAATCCACACCGGAGTGAAGCCGCACGCGTGTGATCGGTGTGGGATGAGTTACGCACGAAAAGGAGCCCTTAAGGATCACATGAAAACCCACACTGGAGAAAATCTGCACACGTGTGACCAATGTGGGAAGAGCTTCATAAAATCAGGCGTTTATAAAGTACATCTGCTTAGTCATTCTAGAGAACGAGTATATAACTGTGAACAATGCGGTAAGAAGTTTTTTAGGCCAGATTTCCTGAGGGACCACAAGAAAGTTCATACAAAGGAGAAGCCTTACGTCTGTTATTTGTGTGGGAAGGGTTTTCGCAATGCGACTGCGTTAAAAATACACCAAAAAAGACACAGCGGTGTGAAGGATCATGTGTGCCCGGAGTGTGGGAAGCGTTTCTTTACAGATGGAGCCCTGAAAGTGCACCAGACCGTCCACACTACAGAAACCCCTTACAAGTGTTCACACTGTGACAAGAGATTCAAGCGGTCAGAATATCGCAGAATACATGAGAAAATCCACAGTGGAGAGAAGCCGTATCACTGCCAACCGTGTGGGAAGAGTTTCACTCATTTATCTACTCTAATCGGTCATAAAAAGAAAATGCACGCCTGAAATGACAGTAAGTAGTTTGAGTTCTGATCCCGTACTTCCAGTGTGTGCTGTGTAGGGCTGCATTAATGATTGTTTTGATATTCGATTAATCACATTATTAGATCGATGAATTGACTGCTCGTTGATTATTTCACTGATTAATCGGTAGGCTTTGATTGATTATTCAGCTTTTGCAGTTAGTTAAAATATCGAGTTAAGCCTATTCTAACTAATAAATAAAACAACGAAATCACGTCAGGTTTTGAAATTAATAATTAACTTTTACCTTTTAAACTTTTAATAAACTGAGTAAACAATTTTCACAGTTGCTAAGACACTAAACCCCAATCACTGAACCAAATTCTCAATGGCCTAAACCAATTTGTCGAATAAATCCCTCTTTCTAAAGAAGTTCAAGCAGTTAGACACTATTTGCAATGCACTCTATTTGCTAAACTCTAAAGGAACACGCCACTATTTTTGAAAATAGGCTCATTTCCCGACACCCCTATAGTTGAGTTTTACCGTTTTTTAATCCATTCAGCCGATCTCTGGGTCTGGCGCTAGCACTTTTATCATAGCTTAGCATAGATCATTGAATCTGATTAGACTGTTAGCATCTCACTCAAAAATGACCAAAGAGTTGATTATTTTTCCTATTTAAAACTAGCCTGACAAGCCAGACCCACATCAAGATGTTGGGTCTGGGAACGCACCATTGGCAGGGCTCAATCCGAAGGGCGGGATAAACGGTTGTCTTTCAAATTCCCTCTGTATGCAATAGGATAGCGCTACAACCAACCAGAGAGCTACGTGAAGTGGAGCTAGTTGAGAGATTAAACTTTCGTATCCGGTCGGCAAAACTCTGAACACATTTTCCTTTCTTAAGAATGACTTCAGTGCCGTTCTTTGTTCTTTTCTCAAAGAAAAACTTAACAAGTCTTCCAGAGTCGCGGCCAAAGCCAATTCGAAAGACCGCCGTTCGCCAGCTGCTTTGTTTACGAGTAGCACGCGGAACCGCCGCAACTCTGCCATTATGTTTAGCCCGCCCACCGACTCTATACACGATGTGATTGGCCTGATCAGAGTTTGTTTTTTTCCAGCTAGCAAGCCAACGGAGAGTTGCTAGACTACCCTCGCGTCAAATTAGATTTGCTGCCGCTAGGGTGTGTCTATATTTCTAGGATAATTTAAAACGTGACTATTCTGTAGTTCATCGTGTGCTAAGACCGACAGGAAATGAGAAGTTGTGATTTTCTAGGCCGATATGGCAGGAACTATACTCTCATTCCTGCGTAATAATCAAGAGCTGTGAGCCGCGCAATATTACACAGCGGCTGAAAATAGGCTAACTTCCGTCAACATAACCAATGGTACAACCGGCTCACACAGGGAGCGCTGGGACTATTTTCAGCCGCTGCGTAATATCATATCAAGAGAGATGCTAACGGTCTAATCAGATTCAACGATCTATGCTAAGCTATGCTAAAAGTGCTAGCGCCAGACCCGGAGCTCTGCTGAATGGATTCGAAGAATTCACTAAATTTTTCAACTAAATATCCAAATAAATCTAATTATTAAACTAAATTAACCATATAAACTAAATTACTGATCTAAAGCCCACACTGTCACTGTATGATTATTGAAATGACTGATGACATCACAGTTTTCTCCAGAATGGCTGTACAGCTGGATAAAATTCTGTTGCATTATTTTCCTGTTTAACACTGTAAAGCTGCTTTGAAACAGTCTACATTGTTAAAAGCGCTATATAAATAAAGTTGACTTGACTTGAAGACGGTCAAACTCAACTATAGGGGAGTCAGGAAATGAGCCTATTTTCAAAAACAGTGTCATGTTCCTTTAAACATTTGCACTCACTAAAACGTGTTGCGCTGTGTTTGCTAAATGCGAGCTGCAGAAGTTAACTAAAACAAAGTGGTTATCGTTTACACACAACGACTCAAATTTGTTCACGCTTTCTAATGATGTGATAAAACCAACTGTACGAAATATAAGCCAGATCAGAGTATCAGAGTGCGCCGGTGCAATGGAGGGAAACGGAGGAAGAGTACGTATAAGAGATGGTGGAGGAGGATGAAGGAGGTGTGGAGTGTTGTCAAGGCTGGATCCGTCAGTTTTTCCCTTTGCCTGTGATGTGGACACTCAATACAACACTAAACCTGCAGTACATCAAGTATACTATATATTCCCCTTACTCAGTTGTGATTCCTTTTTACGTAATTGCAAAATTTGTTTACTGTGTACAATATAGTTTTTCCTGTGACGTTATGGATGCTGTGTTCTCCTTTTTTTTTCTGTAGTGTCTAATGAATGATCTGTAGTGTTTATATCATTGACTGATGTATGATCTGAAAGCTCTGTTTGATTTTGAGTACAGATGAAATGGTTTTGAAGCGTGTACATCCTTTATTATTTTCTTGTTTTTATATACAATTTAATTTTATAATCACTAGTCATTTAATCATTTTATTTAGCATTTAATCATGTTATTATTGATTTGTCATTTTATGGTTTTATATTACGGATAATTTTACTTATTTCCTTGCTCTTTCAATGCTTGCTGTTGTTGTTGTTTAATCTTATGATTGTGTGGTTTGTAAGATATAAGAGAATGTCTCCATCTCAAGGTGTTAAACGTGACAAGACGATGTCGTGAAGCATTTTCCATTGTTTTTGTTTGATATAGTAACACTTGTTGGATTTGTACTTGTCAGACTGAGCATCCAAGTCTGAGCATTCAGACATTGACATTCAGAGCATTGAAACGTATGCAACTAAGATTATTCAATAAACTCAGCTCTTTTTATTATCGCTTTGTCTCCTGTTTATGCTCTTCTGTCAAACTCTCCGACTGATAGAAGACTCAAGAGTTTTGGGGAAGCAGACAAGGCTGTCCGTTGACATGTTTTACTGGTGTGGGACACCAGATCAAACGGACATCTTCTGGTGGGAATTCAGATATAATATATCTGCCGTCTAAATCCATCCGATCTAATGCTGCGTTCACACCGAACGCGAATGTTACTTCCATGTTAAGTCGATGTAAAGTTGCGATGACGCGCATCTGGAGATCCTGCGGCACGATAGATGTGTTTAGAGTGATGCAAAGGACACTTTTAGCGTCTTGCGTGAAACGCGCGTTAAGCTTGGTACATACTCCGCAAGAACAAAGAAATTTGTTCGTTTTCTTGAGATGGCAAGAATAAAGTTCGTTCTGGCCAGTACATTCCATACTTCAGGAGAAAAGCAGGTGTCGAGAATCTCCATTTCTCAGCATTAACCCCGCCCACTTTAAAATTCTGACCAATCACACAATAGTTCTCGGACACCCACAAGAAAAAAAGCTCTGCTCAGATGATGTGTCGAGAAGGAGCTGCGAGAACTCCCAAACCAGGGCTCGGAGCCCTGGGAGCGAGAATTGAGTATGTAACAGCCTTTACAAGTGAATGATTTTATTTTATGCTTTTTGTGCATTCACACATTTGAAGCGAAGTCACGTCTGACGCCCGAGTTGAAAAATCTGAACTTTGGCATCTGTTCGCGCCACGTTAACTAATCAGGAGCCTGCTTGTGATAAACCGCGGCAGACCTTCCCGCTCTATACTCGCTCCGATGCGGGACAACAGGTCATCAAACTGGGCACGAGAAGACATTTGGAAGACAAATATCATACTTTTCACTCCACTACATTCCTATCAAGGTCCTCAAAGTCGGAAGTCGTTTCTGTAGCAGCTTTGAAAGTCAGTGGATGATTTTTTTTTTAAAGATTAGTTTAGTTGGCATACACGTGACGCATGTCCCAATGTTCAAAAATGTAAACCATGGTGGCATAATGTGCATTTATACAACAATAATAAAATAATGCATTGACTTACAAAATTACATTTACTTTTGATAGTTAAGTACTTTTAAAAACAATTACTTCTGTACTTTTACTTAAGTAAAAATCAGTTTTTAGAACTTTAACTTGTAACGGAATAATATTTGACTAGTAGTACTTTTACTCAAGTAATAGTTGTGTATTTTGTCCACCTCTGCTCCAGAGAGAATAGAATAGAGAATGTTCATCCAAACGCGGGTCTATTTTGCGTCAAACGCTCGATTTATATGCTCGTCCAATTTGCTGACCGATGCATTGTTCTGCCTAACATTTTTTTTGTGAAACTATTAATATTTAAAATATATATTAATATTTCTTATCTAATAATGCCTTCTAGTGTTATGATAATCAAAACATTACTGAGTAAGATCAAGCTTTAATCTGTTCAAACCAAACTATCACTTTACTGTAATATGTTTTTTGGCCGTTTTTTGCATTCGTTAATAAAAATATTTAACAGTTAGCTCCAGCTGGAGCACACTCGGCTTGTGTTAAAATATTTCTCAAAGCACTGTATATCAGAGCTTGATTCGTTTTGCCAAAAGCGCGTGATCAATGACATCTGAAGCTTCATTCGCCTGGACACCACATGACTGCTTCAGTGGTTCAGAAGATAGGAATCCCAGTGCCGTTTCCTGCACATTATAATGCAGTAGCTTTATGTTTTTTATTCAATATTGTAATTTATATATGAAGCCCAAATTAACATATGAAATAACAGTAAGAACTAAGGCAGAGTTCAAATAGATCACAGATTTCATTTTTACTTATTTTAGTGCCAGTACACCGAAAACTAATTAATTTCTTCAACAATGACCAATATTTATATACAATAAAAAAAAAACTGTTGTAGAACCAAATGTGAAACAGCACTTTGGTAGGTGCTATTCATTTTACGTACACTGTGTTGCGATACAGTTGTGATGAAAGCATTGGTGCTTTACAAAGCTTTATTCAATCATCACTATTGAATGTTCTTTATTTATATACACCGATCAGGCATAAGCTGGGTCGCTCACAGGCTGAAAGTGATTTACTGAAACAAAGAGCCTGCCCTCATCGTGGGAAGAGTTTCCCAAACAAACAAAGTCTAACAACGAAAGAGTTTACTCTGGAGAGAAGCCGCACACATGTGATCAGTGCGGGGAGAGTTACACGTGTAAACCGTTTAAAATCCCATCTGCGTTCTCATTCTGGAGAAAGACCATATAACTGTGATCAGTAAGATTTTTCTTTGGGCTCAAAAGAGAAACCTCACATGTGTTCTAAGAGTTTTAGTCAGATGAGTCATTAAAACCACATCAGAAAAGACAGCGGTGTGAAGAATCACATGTGCTTTGACTGTGGGAAGAACTTTACCAGAGAACTCACACTGGAGAAAAACCTTACAAGTGTTCACACTGTGACAAGAGATTCAAACGGTCAAGAGGTCTGAAAACACATGAGAGGATCCACACGGGAGAATAGTGGTAACGCTGCCCTCCATGTGGGAAGAGTTACTTACTTAAATTTATATTAGTTCACCAACTAATCATTGACTGAACACGTTACTTGTTTTACAGCCATTATTTTACTGATTCTATGGAACTCCTATGGAAAATTCAATGCTTTTGCGTTCTCTTGCAAAACTCAGAACTTTTTTCACTAAGAAATTACTGGTACTTTAGTTAAATCTGTTAATGTATCAGTGGGATTTTGTGACTTCAGTAGAGCAAAGAAATCCTCTATCCAATACAAACCAAGACCATGTGACAGGAAATGACCCCTGCATTGACCACTAGGGAGCAGAAAAACTTAATTTGCACAATTTATTCTTTCACAATTCCCCTTTTTGAATAGGTTTTATATTCAAATACAGAAAGAACGTTTTTGATTTGTTTGACCTTTATTTTTAATAGGGAAGATTTTTAAATATAATTACTCTTGTAATTGGAAGGATTAGACTAATGAACCATGGTTTTACTACAAATAAAACCAAAAAAAACATGGTTTTAAATTAACCAAGGTTTTCAACTCTAACCATAGTTTAACTTGGTATATGTGGTAAAACTAGTTATATAAATGATAATCAATTAGCCAAAAAAAACATGGTTACTGCACTTTTACTATAATAAAACCATGGTTGATTTTCGTATGGGTGAACTTACGAATGGTTTGGGTTATTTGTCTGAATTTATTGTTTTGTTGTTGAAGTACATTTTAAATATGGAGGACATTCCTTGTGTTTAATATGTAACAACTCTGGACATTTATCTGATCTATGTATTTGTAACCATTCAATCCAATACTTATTTTATCACCAACTTTGATTGTTCATCTTTTTATTGCCTATGATACTTGGATCAAGAATATACAATTTAATATTTTTTTGTAATAGGCCTTTTTTTGTAATTCATCTGAAATTAATATTTGTGCTTTCAATACTTTATATTTCTAGATTCCTAATAAATGCCTATAATAAATAGCCTAATATTTATTATCCCACCCCCCACACATGACTGGGATCAAATGAAATGTCAGTCTCCTTCATGAACTATTTGACCCTTAAGTGTGACGTTTGTCTTTTAACAAACCAATACATTTCAATTTAATTTGTTTTAGTCAGTTTGATATTCACACAGGCGCCTGTTTTATACCGCATATCATTAAGTCAGAACAACGACTATTCGTTTTTTACAAACTAGACTAAAATCATTCCTGTCTTCATTGTAGGCTAACCACAAACTTTACATAATCCGCAGAAAGAGAGCAGCTCGACTGAGTGTGCTACTCTTCTGTTTGTTTCAATTGTAACGTTTTGATTGTTTTGTCATTGTAAACAGAATTTAGCTTTTTTTTAACCAGTAGCCTATATTTTTTATTTCACGACGTTGTGATGACGTCATCGACGCCAGCACGGATCCCGCGCACACGATTCTTCTGAGGTGAGGTAAGCAGTTCACACAGTTTCGTGTATTTACCATAAAATACACCTTTCTTGGTCATTTTTCGTAGGGTTTCGTTTTGTGTATCTTTCTGGGGGTCTGTCAAGGTCAACGAACATGTGAAAAACGGTTAAATCCACTAACGTTTATTTTCTGTTTATATTTTAACATATTACCTTTACAAGTTAAATTCGTTTAAGTTACTTATCGTCTAAAGGAAAATGTGTAGGCAACTGGAAGGGATAATTCTAAAATACTTTATACTATAAGCCTGTGATAAACAACTTTAATTCAATCACAGGAGATATAAATGTGAATCTAGATAATGTGAATGAAGTTCAAAAAATAGAATTGATTTACCATTTTATATGTGCAACTGCAATGACCAAATAAAAAAAATGTATTCCTTTATTGCTGTGAATGCTGCTGTGCTGTAAGATAGTGGTTTACCTGAAGTAATGAAACAGAAATTAACCAGAAAGACTACTGTAAAGATATGTTGCATTTTGTATTTGTTTTATGTGTTATTGTTCCCTCAGACCTTGGTCCCTCTCCTTGAACTGTCACCTTATCGTGGTGGAGAGGTTTGAGTACCCGAATGATCCTGGGAGCTATGTTGTCTGGGGCTATATGCCCCTGGTAGGGTCTCCCAAGGCAAACAGGTCCTTGGTGACGGGCCAGACTAAGAACAGTTCACAAACCCTTATGTTCACAACCACACCAAGGACCGTGACGTCGCCCGGCATGGCGCAGCCGGGGCCCCACCCTGGAGCCAGGCCTGGGGTTGGGGCTCGTATGCGAGCGCCTGGTGGCCGGGCCTCCCCCCATGGGGTCCGGACGGGCTCAGCCCGAAGGAGTGACATGGGGCCGCCCTCCTGTGGGCTCCCCACCTGCAGGAGGGAGCGTAAGGGGCCGGTGCATAGTGAATCGGGCAGCAGTCGAGGGCGAGGCCCCCGACGACCCGATCTCTGGACACGGAATCTGGCTTTAGGGATGTGGAATGTCACCTCGTTGGCGGGGAAGGAGCCTGAGCTTGTGCGGGAGGTCGAGAGGTACCGACTAGAAATAGTCGGGCTCACCTCCACGCACAGCTTGGGCTCTAGAACCACACTTCTTGAGAGAGGCTGGACTCTCTACCACTCTGGAGTTGCCTATGGTGAGAGGCGGAGGGCTGGAGTGGGTTTGCTTATAGCCCCCCAGCTCAGTCGCCATGTGTTGGAGTTCACCCCGGTGATCGAGAGGGTCGCTTCCCTGCGCCTTCAAGTCGGGGATAGGTCTCTCACTGTCGTTTGTGCCTACGGCCCGAATGGAAGTGCAGAGTACCCGGCCCTCTGGGAGTCTCTGGGAGGGGTGCTGGAAAGTGCTCCGACTGGAGACTCAGTCGTTCTACTGGGGGGACTTCAACACCCATGTGGGCAGTGACAGTGACACCTGGAGGGGCGTGATTGGGAGGAACGGCCCCCCTGATCTGAACCCGAGCGGTGTTCTGTTATTGGATTTCTGTGCTAGCCACGGTTTGTCCATAACGAACACCATGTTCAAGCATAAGGGTGTCGATCAGTGCACGTGGCACCGGGACACCCTAGGTCGTAGGTCAATGATCGACTTTATGGTCGTGTCATCAGACCTTCGGCCATATGTCTTGGACACTCGGGTGAAGAGAGGGGCGGAGCTGTCAACTGATCACCACCTGGTGGTGAGCTGGATCTGATGGCGGGGGAGGAAGCTGGACAGACTCGGCAGACCCAAACGTACTGTGAGGGTCTGTTGGGAACGTTTGGCCGAGCCCCCTGTCAGAGAGATCTTCAACTCCCACCTCCGGCAGAGCTTCGACCGGATCCCGAGGGAGTCTGGAGATATTGAGTCCGAGTGGACCATGTTCTCCACCTCCATTGTCTCTGCGGCCGCTCGGAGCTGTGGCCGTAAGGTCTCCGGTGCCTGTCGAGGCGGCAATCCACGAACCCGGTGGTGGACAACGGAAGTAAGGGATGCCGTCAAGCTGAAGAAGGAGTCCTATCGGGCCTGGATGGCTTGTGGGACTCCAGAGGCAGCTGACCGGTACCGGCAGGCTAAGCGGACTGCAGCCTGGGTAGTCGTGGAGGCAAAAAATCGAGCCTGGGAGGAGTTCGGTGAGGCCATGGAGAAAGACTATCGGTCGGCCTCGAAGAGATTCTGGCAAACCGTTCGACGCCTCAGGAGGGGGAAGCAGTGCCCTACCAACACTGTTTACAGTGGAGATGGGCGGCTGTTGACCTCAACTGGGGATATCGTTGGGCGGTGGAAGGAATACTTCGAGGATCTCCTCAATCCCACCGACATGTCTTCCGTTGAGGAAGCAGTGGCTGGGGAATCAGAGGTGGACTCGTCCATCACCCGGGCTGAAGTCATCGAGGTGGTTAAAAAGCTCCTCGGTGGCAAGGCACCGGGGTTGGATGAGATCCGCCCTGAGTACCTCAAGTCTCTGGATGTTGTGGGGCTGTTCTTGGCTGACACGCCTCTGCAACATCGCATGGCGGTCGGGGACATTGCCTCTGGACTGGCAGACCGGGGTGGTGGTCCCTCTTTTCAAGAAGGGGGACCGGAGAGTGTGTTCCAACTATAGGGGGGTCACACTTCTCAGCCTCCCCGGAAAAGTCTATGCCAGGGTACTGGAGAGGAGAATTCGGCCGATAGTGGAACCTCGGATTCAGGAGGAACAGTGTGGTTTTCGTCCCGGTCGTGGAACACTGGACCAGCTCTATACCCTTTCCAGGGTGCTGGGGGGTTCATGGGAGTTTGCCCAAACTCCCATGGGGGGGGGGGGGGGGGGGGCGCATGTGCAGGGGGGGCGGATGCGCAAGTGCTGACCCCAGACGCTGGTGTGCTCGTGTGTTTTGTTTGTTTGTTTGGTTGTTTTTAAAAAATTCAATAGACTGCGTTTTTAAGAGCAAAATGCTTTTTAAGCTTATCATTGTGTTCTGGATCCTAAAATGCGTGATCGACTGTGTTTGTGCACTGGGAGACGGAGTGGATTTGAGAGATCTAAAGACAGTGGTTTACAGCCGCGAAGATCTGCTGAGACTCCGATACAATGTTAAAACTCCACCAAAGTTTCTTCATGAAATAATGTGTCCTATCCACACAACTAACAGAAAGAGAAAGGTGAAACGGAGGGGCGCTAGAGGCGGAATCCGAAACAGACTTAAACATCGCGGCAGTCGGTTTCCTCTTCCCACAATAACTTTCACCAATGTACGCTCGCTTCAAAATAAAGTATCCGAGCTCACAGCATTGGTGAAATATAACAGAGACTTTAAAAGAGCCAACTTGATCTGCATTACGGAGACATGGCTGACGGAGGCGATCGACAACATAAACTTGGACGGCTACTCATTAATCTGTCTGGACCGCGACAGTGCTAAGTCAACCAAAACCATCGGAGGAGGGCTGTGTATGTTCGTAAATAGTAGGTGGGCAAAGAACTTTACGGTACCTGAAACACATTGCTCAGCTCACTATGAACTACTGACTGTCTCATTTAGGCCACATTATTTGCCTCGTGAATTTGGACAAATAACAATTATTTTAGTTTATGTGCCTGGACCAAACTTTGTACTTGCTGCCGAATGCATAGCTGATAGTTACAATAGAGCGCTGTGCAATTCTGCCGATGACCCAGTATTTCTGCTTGGAGATTTTAATAAATGCGATGTATCTACGCTGCTGCCAAATCTTGAGCAATATGTAACCTGTCCGACAAGACTGGTTAAGACTCTTGATAAATGCTTTGGTAACCTGGAAGGTGCATATGTTCCAAGGTCACATCCACCTCTGGGACGCTCGGATCATAATGTCATTTATTTGTAACCAAAATATAGGCAAATGTTAAAGAGGATTAAGCCTGCCGTTCAGCAGGTTCAAACATGGACCAGAGATTCAACAGAGGAGTTAAGAGGCTGTTTTGAGTGTACTGAATGGGACTTATTTTTTAATGATGATGATTGCTGTAAAAATTATGGAGTGTTGAATGACACAATAACCTGCTATGTTAACTTCTGTGTAAATTCTGTTGTCCCAACAAAGAATATCAGAATCTATCCACATAATAAGCCGTGGATTAACAAAGAGTTGAAACACTATCTAAATATGAAGAAAATTGCTTTCTTGCAAAATGATCAGCAGAAAGTAAGAGAGTTAAATAAGGTAGTAAAACGTAAGATAAAAGATGCACAGAATGAATATAAAGAGAATGTTGAAAATAAATTTAAAACAGGGAACGTAAGAGACGCATGGAATGGTTTGAATACAATGATGGGTAGACAAAAGAGAAGAGTTCAACAATATGAAGACCCTCATTGTTTTGCAAATGATCTTAATTTTTTTTTTTCAAGATTTAATAATTTGAATGATTCGACCTGTAGTAATGAATTTCCAAACATGACTCAATCAGATTCTATGACTATACAGGAGAAAGAGGTTGTCATAGTGCTCCGTCAAGTCAAACCACACAAGGCACCTGGCCCAGATGGCCTGAAGGGGATAGTCTTGAAAGAATGTGCAGCACAACTGGGATGTGTGTGTACAAGGCTGTTTCAAATTCTTCTGGACAATGCTTTTGTACCATTAGCCTGGAAGAATTCTACTGTCATCCCGGTGCCTAAAATACCTCATGTAAAATCACTCAATGACTTTCGCCCAATTGCACTTACATCAGTTCTTTGCAAATGCATGGAGCGTATAGTGTGTAATGAATTGTTATCCCAAATTGAGACATCTATTGATCCTCTGCAATTTGCCTATCGGGCCAATAGGAGCACTGTGGATGCATCTGTTACTCTTTTAAGTAAGGTTCAACATCATCTAGATCATTCAAATACATATGTTCGAATACTTTTTATGGATTTCTCATCTGCTTTTAATACTGTTCAACCTTATCTCCTTCTAAAGCGCCTTTATGATTTAGGTGTCAGTAGTTGGATGATTTTATGGATTAAAGAATTCTTTAAAGACCGACCTCAGAAAGTCTATATTAATAATAATGTCATGTCAGACTGCTTGGTCTTAAACACTGGGGTACCGCAGGGATGTGTACTGTCTCCAATACTGTTTTCTGTATATATCAATGAACTGCAGTGTAATGTCACCAGTGTCAAAGATAAATTTCTGTTCCGTGACAAACAGAATGGACAATAAAGTTCAATTCAATTCAATTCAACAAGTCCACATGTGTTTTGTGGATTTGGAGAAGGCATTCGACTGTGTTCCTCGTGGCATTCTGTGGAGGGTGCTCTGGGAGTATGGGGTCAGCGGCCCCCTGCTTAGGGCTGTTCGGTCCCTGTACAACCAGAGCAAGAGCTTGGTTCGCATTGCCGGCAGTAAGTCAGACTTGTTCCCGGTGCATGTTGGACTCCGGCAGGGCTGCCCTTTGTCACCGGTTCTGTTCATAATTTTTATGGACAGAATTTCTAGGCGCAGCCAAGGGCCGGAGAGTGTCCGGTTTGGGGACCACGCGATTTCGTCACTGCTTTTTGCGGATGATGTTGTCGTGTTGGCCTCCTCGAGCCAGGACCTTCAGCGTGCACTGGGACGGTTTGCGGCCGAGTGTGAAGCGGCACCTCCAAGTCGGAAAAGGGTGGCTTGCCCGCTTCAGGTGGGTGGAGAGTTCCTGCCTCAAGTGGAGGAGTTCAGGTATCTTGGGGTCTTGTTCACGAGTGAGGGAAGGATGGAACGGGAGATTGACAGACGGATCGGTGCAGCTTCTGCAGTAATGCGGTCGATGTACCGGTCTGTCGTGGTAAAGAAGGAGCTGAGCTGCAAGGCAAAGCTCTCGATTTACCGGTCAATCTACGTTCCTACTCTCACCTATGGTCATGAGCTGTGGGTCATGACCGAAAGGACAAGATCCCGGATACAGGCGGCTGAAATGAGCTTTCTCTGTAGGGTGGCTGAAGCGCTCCTTTAGAGATAGGGTGAGGAGCTCAGTCACTCGGGAGGAGCTCAGAGTAGAGCCGCTGCTCCTCCACATCGAGAGGAGCCAGCTGAGGTGGCTCGGGCATCTATTCCGGATGCCTCCTGGACGCCTTCCCAGGGAGGTGTTCCAGGCACGTCCCACCGGGAGGAGGCCCTGGGGAAGACCTAGGACACGCTGGAGGGACTATGTCTCCCGGCTGGCCTGGGAACGCCTGATGATGAGATGAGATGATGGATGGATGGATGGATGGATGGTGTTATTGGGTCTGTCTCACATTGTCAGGATTAATAAAACTATAGATCTTTTTTCTACCCCAAACAGACACAAATAAAGTGAGATCTCTGTGCTGATGATCCTGTAAGGCTTGTTTCAGGTGTTAACAGCTGCTCTCATATCAATAGATCTGTTTTCTCCTCATTCATTATGCTGATGTCTTCAGATCACCGGTAAACTGACACTTAAAACATTTCATTGTGTACAGACTTCATAATCACCACTTTTGATATCCACAAGATATAAATCTCTTAACTGCATTTATTTCATTATAGTGAAAAAACATGTATCATATAAAAACAACCAGTTATTAACAACTCACTCAATTGTAGTTATTTGTTGCTTACAAATCACCGGTTGGATTGCTCTCCTGCCTGATCGATTGTTCCTGTCTGCCTGCTGTGTCTGTTGCTCTGTAGCTCAAGTCTGGAGCTCTGTAGAGCCTTGCTTACGTTTGAATCTTTATTTTGATATTTCCTCTTTCTTCTACTGCTAAATATAACTTACTCATCACCATACATTGTTTAAAAATTGCCTATCACGTTAAATTTGACATCGCTAGCTTTTAATCTAAATCACCATCACACGTTAGCATTTTGCTAGCCTGTTAGCTTGTTATCTCTGCACCCGGGCCTCCCTTTTTCTGAGTTCATAACTTGGATTAGTAAATTGTGTCCAGCAAACGATTGTGGTAAGTGGTAAATTGGATTAATCAACAAACACGGTAAGTCATGTCTTCTCCTGTCATTATCACCTGCACTGCATGTCGCATGTTTAGTGTAGGCTTCTCCGCTGGCGAACAGGGCTTCACATGTGATAAATGTAAGGAGATAGTTAGGCTGACGGAGAAGATTTCAGAATTAGAAACACGCATCCATACTTTATCTGAGAGTAGTGAGGATGTAACAGCTTTAGACACTGATTTGGATGCGAATAACTTAGTGAACTCTGTACATTCTTCGGTTCCGGCTGCAGGGCCCTCGCAGCAGGGCAACTGGGTAACAGTGAGGCAGCATAGTCGCAGACCAAAGAACCGCTTTTCCGTTCCGGTTAGAACATCAAACAGGTTCTCCCCTCTCAGTGAAGCACCCACTGAGTATCCTGTTGAAAGTGCCCTAGTCATTGGCGATTCTATTACACGGAACGTGAAGATAGAGACACCAGCCACCATAGTCACTTGTTTACCGGGAGCCAGAGCACCTGACATCAAAGCAAATTTAAAAGTGCTGGCTAAAGCTAATCGTAAATTCTCTAAGATTATTATTCACGTCGGCACTAATGATGTTCGACTTCGCCAGTCGGAGATCACCAAAATTAACATTAAAGAGGTGTGTGAACTCGCTAGTACGATGTCTGAGGCTGTTTTTTTGTTCTGGACCGCTCCCGGCAAAAAGGAGTGATGAGATAGTTAGCAGACTATCATCACTCAATGGCTGGTTGTCTAAGTGGTGTCTGCAAAATAACATAGGGTTCATAGACAATTGGAAAAGTTTTTGGGGCAGACCTGACCTGTTGAAGAAGGATGGCATCCATCCCTCTTGGGGTGGTGCCGCTCTTCTCTCTAGTAATCTGGCACATAGTCTTAGAGCTAAACCTTGACTCACTAGGGCCCAGGTCAGGAAGCAGACAAACTGGCTAAACCGACCGTCTGCTAGCTGTCTCACGTTACCGGAGTCAGATAAATCCCAGCACATAGAGACTCTTTCACCTAGATATTATCAAATAGAGACTGTGTCTGTTCCCCGAATTAGTAAATACAAAAAAACATCAAAACCATTCAACAGTAAAAATTTAATTGACGTCCAACAAATAAACAAAATATATAATACAGATGAACAATTGATAAAGCTTGGGTTGCTGAATATTAGATCCCTTTCCCCAAAAGCGCTTATTGTTAATGATATTATTACAGATAATAATCTAGATGTGCTTTGTTTGACAGAAACCTGGCTAAAACCTGACGACTACATTACCTTAAATGAGTCCACCCCCCAAGATTATTGTTATAAACATGAGCCGCGTCTGAAAGGTAAAGGGGGAGGGGCTGCTGTAATTTATAATAATATCTTCAGTATTACTCAGAAGTCTAGTTTCAAATATAATTCCTTCGAAGTTTTGGTGCTTTATGTAACGCTATGTAGTGTACATGATAAAACCCGTTCAACATTTGTGTTAGCTACTGTATACAGGCCACCTGGGCATAATACAGACTTTATCAAAGAATTTGCTGATTTTGTATCAGAGTTAGTACTGGCCGTAGATAAAGTACTAATTGTTGGTGATTTTAATATCCATGTAGACAACGGAAAAGACGTATTGGGATTAGCATTTAAAGACACACTAAACTCTATTGGAGTTAGGCAACACGTGTCAGGAGCCACTCATCGCCATAATCATACTTTAGACCTAATATTGTCACATGGAATAAATGTTGATACCGTTGAAATTCTGCAGCAGAGCGATGACATCTCAGATCATTACTTAGTATCATGTATACTTAATTTAGCTAAGGTTGCAAAGCCGCCCCCTCGCTTTAAAAATGGCAGGACAATCACTGCCGCTACTAAAGATTGCTTTTTAAATAATCTCCCTCATCAGTATCATCTGCTCAGTATCCCAGATAGTATAGAAGAACTCGATGTTGCAACAGAAACTATTGACTCTCTCTTTTCCAGTACTTTAGACACAGTTGCTCCTCTGCGCTTAAAGAAGATTAAAGAAAATAGTCCAACGCCGTGGTACAACGAGCACACCCGGGCCCTTAAAACAGCAGCCAGAAAAATGGAGCGCAGCTGGAAGAAAACAAAATTAGAGGTATTTCGTAGTTCGTGGAAAGAGCACATGATCACATACAGAAAGGCTGTAAAAACTGCTAGATCTGCTTATTTCTCAACTCTCTTGGAAGAAAACAAACATAACCCAAGGTATTTATTCGATACAGTGGCTAAATTAACCAAAAATAAAGCTTCAACTTCTGATGATTGTAAACAGCACAGCAGTAATGACTTTATGAACTTCTTCACATGTAAGATTGATAATATTAGAAAAAATTTTTTAACCATGCAGCCGTCTAATACAGCATCACATCAGACAGAGCATTGTAGTGTCACTGAGGAAAAATTACACTCATTCACTGCTATAGGAGAAGAAGAATTGGCTAAACTCGTTAAATCATCAAAATCGACAACATGTATGCTCGACCCTATACCAACTAGGCTATTAAAAGAGATGCTACCAGAGGTCATAGATCCTCTTCTTAATATCATTAATTCATCTTTGTCATTAGGATATGTACCGAAAACTTTTAAGTTGGCTATTATTAAACCACTTATTAAAAAACCGCAACTTGATCCTACAGATTTAGTCAATTATAGACCAATCTCAAATCTACCCTTTCTGTCAAAAATACTTGAAAAGGCAGTGTCTTCACAATTATGTTCCTTTTTAGAAAGAAATGTTATCTGTGAGGATTTCCAGTCAAGATTTAGACCGTATCATAGCACTGAGACTGCTCTCGTCAGAGTTACAAATGATTTGCTCTTATCATCCGATCGTGGCTGTATCTCTCTATTAGTGTTACTCGATCTTAGCGCTGCATTTGATACTATCGACCACAACATTCTTTTGAATAGACTCGAAAATTATGTAGGTAACGGAATGCATAGCTGATATAAAACATTGGATGACTGGTAATTTCCTGCAACTCAATTCAGAAAAAACGGAATTTTTAATTATTGGACAAAAAAGCTCCACAAGTAGTAACCTAGAATACTGTTTAACACTTGATGGCTGTTCTGTCAAGTCCTCGTCGTCAGTGAGGAACCTGGGTGTGCACTTTGATACCAATCTTTCGTTTGAAAGCCACGTTTCTAGCATCTGTAAAACTGCTTTCTACCATCTTAAAAATATATCTAAATTACGGCACATGCTCTCAATGCAAAATGCTGAACAGTTAGTTCATGCGTTCATGACCTCAAGGTTAGATTATTGTAATGCTCTACTGGGTGGTTGCCCTGCTCGCTTAATAAATAAGCTCCAGCTGGTCCAAAACGTAGCAGCTCGAGTTCTTACTAGAACCAGGAAGTATGACCATATTAGCCCAGTTCTGTCAACACTGCACTGGCTGCCTATTAAACATCGCATAAATTTTAAAATCTTACTTATTACTTACAAAGCACTAAATGGTTTAGCTCCCCAATACTTGATCGAGCTCTTAACACATTATCCTCCATCACGTCTACTGCGCTCTCTAAACTCTGGCCAGTTGATCATACAGAGAATATCCAAATCAACTGCAGGCGGTCGATCGTTTTCCTATTTAGCTCCGAAACTCTGGAACAGTCTTCCTAACATTGTTCGGGAAGCAGACACACTCTGTCAGTTTAAATCTAGACTAAAAACACATCTCTTTACTGTGGCATACACATAAAACACTTTTTCAATGAAATGATTGTTAGGCTGCATTAACTAGGTCAGCCGGAACCGGGAACACTTCCCATAACACCTGATGTATTCGTTACATCATCAGAGAATGGCATCTATGCTAATGATAGTCTCTCTGTTTTATCCCGAGGTTTACTGCAGTCAGCCGGATCCGGGCCGTATCCAGTTCAGATGGTGGACCTGCGCCCAGAGAAGACCAACACAGGACCCCGAAGTGTCTGGGAGACCGTGATTAGACTCCCCCTGAAACTGCCTCATCGACACGGCATCCTCAATAAACCCGTCTCCTGCGTGTTGACTCAGAATGTTCGAATATTACAATTAAATAATACTTAAATCGATATGTCATCCTCAATAAACCCGTCTCCAGCATGTTGCCCCCGGTCCCTCGAATATTCTGATCTATTATGACCTCCGAGCTGTAAAACTGCCAGAATAATAATAATAATACGCTGTTTGTTAATTGGCCAGAGGAGAACTGCCCCCCCGACTGAGCCTGGTTTCTCCCAAGGTTTATTTTTCTCCATTAGGTCACCTGATGGGGTTTTGGTTTCCTTGCCACTGTTGCCTCTGGCTTGGCTTGCTCAGTTGGGGACACTAAAATTTTTCAACTAAACATCAAAATACATCTAAATAATAAACTAAATTAACCATTTAAACTAAATTACTGATCAAATTATTGATCTAAAGCCCACTCTGTCACTGTATGATACTTGAAATTTTTCCAGAATGGTTATACAGCTGAATAAAATTATGCTGCATTATTTTCCTGTTTAACACTGTAAAGCTGCTTTGAAACAATCTACATTGTTAAAAGCGCTATATAAATAAAGTTGACTTGACTTGACAAATTATTGTAATAGTGTAAAATAATTCATCAAACTTTGTTTGTTACTTTGGTTAAGAAAAACCAGGTGCAGAAAGACTGGGTAAAGGATGATCCATTGTTTCATTATGGGGGAGGGGTTGGGAGTATATATAACATTTATGTAGAATGGAAATAGCGTCTCTTTTACACAGCATTTAATATTGGGGTTTATCAAACATTATAATCACACTACTTTCTTGTAATGCATGTGTTTGTTTAGAAGAATGTTTTATTATCTATTGTGTTGCTGATGTGGTATACCCCTCTCTTTGATCAATGGTATATTCCCCTGGTGCCGCACCCTTCAGTCTGCGTGAAACATTCTGAAGACAGGTATGTGTCTCTGTTAACGGACAACTCAAACATGTTCCTAGAGCATATTAAATAGAAGTTAAAGTGAATGTTCCTTCTCATGAGTATGAGGATGTTTATTAATGCTCATCTGAGTTTCATTTCATTACATTTTGATGATGCGAGTGGTTGATCGCTTGCTGCACAAAGTGAAATGCGCGCCAGTAATTGGCGGTGCATTTTGGGTAATGTAGTTGACTCAAAGCATGTTAAATGTGTTAAGGAGAAGCACTGAAACTGTGAATTGTTACTTTGGTATTGTAAGTCGCCTGCATATTAGAAAATGGGGCAATGTACTAACTAAATGATGTATTTGCAGATTGTGAAACCAGAACAGATCATTGTTGTAACACTGTCCCATTTCATGCTTGCAGTAAACATCCAAGAAAAGGCGTGTTTGTCGTCATTTGGGGTTGATCCTGTGGTGTATCCGAAATCCACTACATTATTACATTTATTATTATTTTTATTCATAGTTTTAGGTTTGAATTTTTGTAATTGTGGTATTTATTTGGTATGATTCTATATTTATTTGTTCATACAGCAAAGTATAAAATGGATTAATTTATATTAGATTGCTTCGCAAACAAAATAGACATGGAATGTGAATATGTGGTAAAATCAATAACTTTAGATGTTCATAGAAACACAATTCTTAAATAGTGTGAATTAATAAAAACATCGGTTCAGGAACAGATTTATTTTCTATTTTGGCAGATCAGCTCCTACAACATTCAACTTTACTGAAGCTCCTCCCACAACAATTCACCTTCAGTGAAGCTCCTCCCACAGCAGTTCACCTTCAGTGAAGCTCCTCCCACAGCAGTTCACCTTCACTGAAGCTCCTCCCACAGCAGTTCACCTTCACTAAAGCTCCTCCCACAGCAGTTCACCTTCACTAAAGCTCCTCCCACAGCAGTTCACCTTCACTAAAGCTCCTCCCACAGCAGTTCATCTTCACTGAAGCTCCTCCCACAGCAGTTCACCTTCACTAAAGCTCCTCCCACAGCAGTTCACCTTCACTAAAGCTCCTCCCACAGCAGTTCACCTTCACTGAAGCTCCTCCCACAGCAGTTCACCTTCACTGAAGCTCCTCCCACAGCAGTTCACCTTCACTGAAGCTCCTCCCATAGCAGTTCACCAGTAAATGCTGGATCATTCCCATCAGCCTCTGAGTGAAGAGCTGAACCGTGAGAACAGGAGTGATCCAGAATCCTGCAGGATGGAGCCTGAAGACACTGACGAACAAAGAGGTTGGTGTTTATTCTTGATTCTTGATTTAAGGGAACATTAAGGTCATAAACCCTTACTCTTTTTTGTGGTTGTAATTAGAAAAGTCACATGAGCTGTGAAATAACAGTTAAGATATGGGACTGGGTACAAACTAGAGCCTGAATTACATAAATTACTAAGCTGTGCCTCATCTGAATTCATTGCGGTCTCACAAAGTTCTGCTCATCGATTAAGCTGACCGTACAATGAATATGTTATCTAGCCTACATGTCTACACTTTTGTGTTTCAAGTTAAATTCTATTTTGAGTGTTTAGATCTCAGCACTGGACAAAAACTCAGACATTTTGAGTGGTTAGGGCCTTAAACGCGTCTGATTGGCCAATGCGTTCAAGAAATCATCAGATATGTTTGTGATTGGCTACGTTGCTCAACATTGCGTTGTAAATAGAAAAACCTAGCTATTTATATTAGTTTCGAAGTCTCAAGAGCACAATCAGTTTGAGTTCATCTCGCGCAACAAACAAAACCTGGTGTTTCAGCGATTACTAATCTCATCATCTCTGATTGGCCGTAAAAATTATGATGCAACATGAGCAGGTCTAAATTTAATACAGCAGGCCGAAGAGGTTATTATATTCTTTTTTTTTTTTAATCTTTAAAGTTAGTAACAGAACAGTAATGCGAAGGAGTAATCTGAAATCAGTCATTTAATTACAGTAACTTTCCCATCACTGTTTACACCTAATTCAGATTTTTTTGTGACTGTATTTTTTTTTCTAGATATACACAAAATCAATCAAATAAATGAATCTTGGGTTGGAAATTTAACATAAATTGAGCAACATTTTAGTTACTAAAATAATATAATTTCTCTTAAATGGTGTACTTACAGGTATAAATGGTTAGTTTTAATGCCCGGGGGCCATTTCCGCCTGGATGTGTCCGACCAAAATGTAAAAGCTTCCCATACACACACACAGTGTCTCTAAACACACAATACTGGAGTTATTTTAAAGGAAACCCTCTGAAGTTTCATAAAGCACTGCTAAAAGTGCCCCCCCCAAAAAAAAAAGGCGCTTTTAGATTTTTTTGGTTATAAATTGATTGTTGAAAGTGTGTAACTCAGGCCCTGTGAGCTCTAGCACCCTGCAGACAGTTTTGGCTGTAAACACTAGATTACAGAAAATACTGGAAAAAAAGAGTTTTGTCTGGATCATGTGTGCAAGATTTATTCAGATGGATCTGAAGGGAGGAATATTACCCCCCCGCCCCCGCCCCCCCATACCCATATACAGTGGTATAAATGTATTACTGCTCAGACAACATATACTCACATGTTTATCACTTTTAGCAGTGCTTTATGAAACTTCAGAGGGTTTCCTGTAAAATGACACCAGTATTGTGTGTTTAGAGACACTGTGTGTGTGTATGGGAAGTTTTTACATTTGGGTCGGACAAATCCAGACGGAAATGGTCCCAGAGTAATTTAGTGTAAATAAGTTACTTTGTGTAAAACAAATGCCAAAGTGATGCATATCTCCAAAAAGTAGAGACTCTAAGCTTTCAAATGAGGTCAGAGGTCAGAGCTCCTCCACACATTTAACAATTAAAGTATATACTTGATGTAATTCCGGACTCTGATCATGGTCTGCAGAGTTTAAGAGGTTCCATCCATCCATCCATCTTCTTCCGCTTTATCCAGGGCCGGGTCGCGGGGGCAGCAGTCTAAGCAGAGATGCCCAGACTTCCCTCTCCCTAGACACTTCCTCCAGCTCTTCCGGGGGAACCCCGAGGCGTTCCCAGGCCAGCCGGGAGACAGAGTCCCTCCAGCGTGTCCTTGGTCTTCCCCGGGGCCTCCTCCCAGTGGGACGTGCCTGGAATACCTCCCTGGGAAGGCGTTCAGGAGGCATCCGGAACAGATGCCCGATCCACCTCAGCTGACCCCTCTCGATGTGGAGGAGCAGCGGCTCTACTCCGAGTTCCTCCCGAGTGACTGAGCTCCTCACCCTATCTCTAAGGGAGAACGCCCAGCCACCCTGCGGAGAAAGCTCATTTCGGCCGCCTGTATCCGGGATCTTGTCCTTTCGGTCATGACCCAAAGCTCATGACCATAGGTGAGAGTAGGAACGTAGATTGACCGGTAAATCGAGAGCTTCGCCTTACGGCTTAGCTCTTTCTTCACCACAACAGACCGGTACATCGACCGCAATACTGCAGAAGCTGCCCCGATCCATCTGTCAATCTCCCGTTCCATCCTTCCCTCACTCGTGAACAAGACCCCTAGATACTTGAACTCCTCCACTTGAGGCAGGAACTCTCCACCCACCTGAAGCGGGCAAGCCACCCTTTTCCGACTGAGGACCATGGCCTCGGATTTGGCCTCTCCAGTACCCTGGCATAGACTTTCCCGGGGAGGCTGAGAAGTGTGATCCCCCTGTAGTTGGAACACACCCTCCGGTCCCCCTTCTTAAAAAGAGGGACCACCACCCCGGTCTGCCATCCCAGAGGCAATGTCCCCGACCGCCACGCGATGCTGCAGAGGCGTGTCAGCCAAGAACAGCCCCACAACATCCAGAGACTTGAGGTACTCAGGGCGGATCTCATCCAACCCCGGTGCCTTGCCACCGAGGAGTTTCTTGACCACCTCGGTGACTTCAGCCCGGGTGATGGACGAGTCCACCTCTGAGTCCCCAGCCACTGCTTCCTCAATGGAAGACGTGATGGCGGGATTGAGGATATCCTCGAAGTATTCCTTCCACCGTCCGAAGACATCCCCAGTTGAGGTCAACAGCCGCCCATCGCCACTGTAAACAGCGTTGGTAGGGCACTGCTTCCCCCTCCTGAGGTGCCGGACGGTTTGCCAGAATCTCTTCGAGGCCAGCCGATAGTCCTTTTCCATGGCCTCACCGAACTCCTCCCAGGCCCGAGTTTTTGCCTCCACAACCACCCGGGCTGCAGTCCGCTTGGCCTACTGGTACGTGTCAGCTTTCTCCGGACTCCCACAAGCCATCCAGGCCCGATAGGACTCCTTCTTCAGCTTGACGGCATCCCTTACTTCCGGTGTCCACCACCGGGTTCGGGGATTGCCGCCTCGACATGCACCGGAGACCTTACGGCCACAGCTCCGAGCGGCCGCTTTGACAATGGAGGTGGAGAACATGGTCCACTCGGACTCAATATCTCCAGCCTCCCTCGGGATCCGGTCGAAGTTCTGCCGGACGTAGGAGTTGAAGAACTCTCTGACAGGAGACTCGGCCAAACGTTCCCAGCAGACCCTAACAGTACGCTTGGGTCTACCGAGTCTGTCCAGCTTCCTCCCCCGCCATCGGATCCAGCTCACCACCAGGTGGTGATCAGTTGACAGCTCCGCCCCTCTCTTCACCCGAGTGTCCAAGACATACGGCCGCAGGTCAGATGAAACGACCACAAAGTCGATCATTGACCTACGACCTAGAGTGTCCTGGTGCCATGTGCACTGATGGACACTCTTATGCCTGAACATGGTGTTCGTTATGGACAAACCGTAACTAGCACAGAAGTCCAATAACTGAACACCACTAGGGTTCAGATCAGGGGGGCCGTTCCTCCCAATCACGCCCCTCCAGGTGTCACTGTCATTGCCCACGTGGGCGTTGAAGTCCCCCAGTAGAACGACTGAGTCCCCAGTCGGAGCACTTTCCAGCACCCCTCCCAGGGACACCAAGAGGGCCGGGTACTCTGCACTGCCGTTCGGCCCGTAGGCACAAACAACAGTGAGAGACCTATCCCTGAGCCGAAGCCGCAGGGAAACGACCCTTTCGTTCACCGGGGTAAACTCCAACACATGGCGGCAGAGCTGGGGGGCTATAAGAAAACCCACACCAGCCCGCCGCCTCTCACCATGGGCAACTCCGGAGTGGTGAAGAGTCCATCCTCTCTCGAGGAGTGTGGTTCCAGAGCCCAAGCCGTGCGTAGAGGTGATTCCGACTATCTCTAGTCGGAACCTCTCAACCTCACGCACAATCTCAAGCTCCTTCCCCGCCAGTGAGGTGACATTCCATGTCCCAAGAGCCAGTTTCCGTGTCCAGGGATCGGGTTGTCTAGGCTCCTGCCTTCGAGTTTAAGAGGTTAATGATTAAATGATGTATGAATTCAGCATATAACAAATAGTAATATATTTAAAACGCATTTGTATGCATATGAATGGAAGTCAATAGAACAAAAGAGTAGCTGGGACTGGGTGGGATGCCAATCGCTGCAGAGTAGCCCAGTCCCTGCCTGACTCATCATGTACATAAACAGAGAGAAGTAGCTCCGGCTACGATGTTCTTCTGCAAAAGTTACATATATTTTTTACTTTCATTTTAGACCTGATGGAAGAGAGTGAGGAGAGTGAAGAAACAAGTGAAGCGGAGGAAGAACATCATCATGTCAAAACTGGAGAAAAATCTCGACAGAAAAGTCGAGCCAAAAAATCTTTCACCTGCTCTCAGTGCGGAAAGAGTTTCCCATACAAACAAAATCTTGAACTTCACATGAGAATCCACACTGGAGAGAAGCCGCACTCATGTGATCAATGTGGGAAGAGTTTCACACAAAAAGGAAAACCTTAATATTCACATGAAAATCCACACCGGAGAGAAGCCACACGCATGCGATCAATGTGGGAAGAGTTTTGCGCTGAAAGATACTCTTAAGATACACATGCTATTCCACACCGGAGATAAGCCGCACACATGTGATCAGTGTGGGAAGAGCTTTACACTGAAAGGTCATCTTAAGACGCACATGCTAATCCACACCGGAGAGAAGCCGTACGCCTGTGATCAGTGTGAGAAGACTTTTGCACTAAAAGAACGTCTTCAGTTACACATGAGAATCCACACCGGAGAGAAACCATACACATGTGATCAGTGCTGGAAGAGTTTCAGACATAAAGTTGTCCTTGACACACACATGAAAATCCACACTGGGGAGAAGCCGTACGCATGCGATCAGTGTGGGAAGAGATTCACAGATAAAGGAAACCTTGACAAACACATGAGGACCCACACCGGAGAGAAGCCACACACATGTGATCAGTGCTGGAAGAGTTTTAGACAAAGAGGAGAACTTAACAGACACATGAGGATCCACACTGGAGAGAAGCCATACACATGTGATCAGTGCGGGAAGAGATTCTCACATAAAGTAAACCTTAAGGAACACATGAAAATCCACACTGGAGAGAAGCCGTACGCATGTGATCAGTGCGGGAAGAGTTTCACACAAAAAAGAGGCCTTGACAGACACATGAGAATCCACACCGGAGAGAAACCGCATGCATGTGATCAGTGCGGGATGTATTTTGCACTGAAAGGAAACCTTAACAAACACATGAGGATCCACACCTCAGAGAAGCGGCACGTGTGTGATCAGTGTGGGAAGAGCTTCACACAAAAAGTAGGCCTTAAAGAACACAAAAAAAATCCACACTGGAGAGAAGCCGCACACATGTGACCAGTGCGGGAAGAGTTTCAGACATGCTATCACTCTTAAATTACATCTGCGTACTCACTCTGGAGAAAAAACATTTTACTGTGATCAGTGTGGAAGAACGTGTCTTTCAGCATCATCCCTGAAGGTCCACCTGAGAGTTCACACAAAGGAGAAGCCTCACATGTGTTTGTGTGGAAAGAGTTTTAGTAGACTGGATACTTTAAAAATACACCAGAAAAGACACAACGATGTGAAGGATCACATGTGCTTTGATTGTGGGAAGAGTTTTATTACAGACGCTGAATTGAAGCTGCACCAGAGAGTTCACACTGGAGAAAAACCTTACAAGTGTTCACACTGTGACAAGAGATTCAGTCGGCAAGGAAATCTGAAAACACACGAGAAGACCCACACTGGAAAAAAGCTTTCACGTGATTAGTTTGGGTACAGTTTCAGATGAAAAACATACATTAAGGAAAGAAACGCATGCAAATCCACAATAGAGACACCTGATTAAATTCTGGAGACTTAAAAAACTGTCATCAATACAGTTTTCTTACAGTTTTCAGAATACATTTCTTTGGGCATTATCCCTGAAGAACCACCTGAAAGTTCAGACAAAGGGCTGTTAAGGACTGTAAAATTACACCAGAAAAGAAGTGTGTGAAGGATTATATGTGCTTTGATTGTGGGATGCTGATCTGGAAATCCACCAGAGAGTTCACACGGGAGGAAACCTCTCCATCAAATCAATGTTTTGAGTTGATTTTGACAGACTAATTTTATATTGTGGTGTGATAATACTTCTAACGTCTATGCTAGGACTGCATGAGTTTCCGAGTCCGTAGGAGCAGTATTGGGGTTAATGCATTACTAAGTAATTAATTATTGTCATTTAATTGTTTTTCTCTTGAAAAAGTAATGTATGGGATTACTGTTAATTTTTTTTTGTAATTTAATGACTATTACTTCGGATGTAATTAGGGGCCAAGCATCGAAGGTGTGTAGGCACCTATTGTAATCGTCTGCTTTCTTCCGCTCTCGAGTGTATGGCAAATCATAGAACCGTGTGTGGGGAGGTTACAAAATTTGGCCCACAAATAAAAGACAGTCTGAAATATCACCATAGCAAATTTGAGTCTCTAACTCAACCGCTCTAGCGCCACCACCTGTACAAAGTTACGTTTGTGTTCTTCTTCTTCCACTCTGGAAGTCTATGGCAGCCCATAGAAACGCTTGTGGAAAAGTTATGAAATTTGGCACACTAATAGAGGTCATTCCCAACATTTAACATATCAATTTTGGAGACTCTAACTCAATCCCTCTAGCACCACCAAGTGTCTAAGTTTACGTTTGTGCTAATCACTTTTGAATCGTAAGTGCTAGAAATAGAATCCTCTAGATCAGGGGTGTCCAATCCTGCTCCTGGAGGGCCACTGTCCTGCAGAGTTTAGCTCCAACCCCAATTAAGCACACCTGCACCAGCTAATCAAGGTCTTACTAGGCATACTAGAAACTTCCAGACAGGTGTTGAGGCAAGTTGGAGCTAAACTCTGCAGGACAGTGGCCCTCCAGGAACGAGTTTGGACACCCCTGCTCTAGATGATTGCACCCATTTTCCATCATGAAAAGTTTTCCGCCATTATGAATTTTCAGAAAAAACAACTTTTCGTAAACTACGATTTTCCCAAAGGTGGGACTAGATCATCTTCAGACCATGTCGACAAGTTATGGAATTCAAGTTGATTGGTCAAACCGTTCTTGAATAACCTGCAAACGAATTTGACCAGGTGCCCGCCAAAATGAATGTGATGCTATATCTCCGGAATGCTTTAGTGTATTCTGACCAAACTTGGATTTTTACATTTGTGTGTGCATGCCGTGTCAAGCTTTACCCAATTTTCCCATATCGGCCAACTGGGCTTCAACCATTCTGAAATTTGTCACTAAATGCTATATTTTACAGATGCATTTGCATATCATTACGAAACTCGGTATGTGTCTTTGGCACCATGCCCTGACAGTACTCAAAATGTACTCAAAATTAGCCTATCGTGATAAATTGGGTCATTCCGAGAACATAGATACCAATTTTTCCATAGTCAGCTGAACTTGTCTGCCATTTTGATTTCCTTTTAAAACCTACTTTTTAAAAAATCTGTTTGTTCGATTTTCACCAAATAAAATCGATTAACCGCATCAAGTTGTTATGATGCCAAAACGACTCCTGAAGCTATATGTGGCATTGCTTTGACACCAAACTTTGCATTGCATGGTCATTGTCACCTTACTCTGACCACACCACATCAATTTCATAACAACGCCACCTATTGGTTGAAAGGGATAATCCATTAAATCATATTACCAGTGACTGTATTCATGATTTTTCAGCCATTTTGCCTAAAATAGTCTTAATATGCCTTTAATTGCTCATTGTTGCAGTTGCTCTGATGCCCAGCCATGCTTGCATGAATTATTTTGCCTTCTTTGTGCTTGGCCCTTTTTACAGAAGTAGTGTACATTTTATTGGGAAAATGGGTAGTTCTTACTTTGTTATTTACAAATTCAAGATTCAAGATTCAAGAGTTTTATTTGTCACATACACAGTTATATACACAATATACAACTGGCAGTGAAATGTAAACAGGTCCGCTCCATGGACTGTGCAAATAACAGTTACAAGAAACACAAGGGGAAATTAAAATAGAAATAGAATAAAATTAGAATAAAAAGTATTAACAAAGTAGAATTATAAATAAATCAAGTAAAAGATAAAAATAGGAAATAAGATAAAAATAAAAATATAAAAATAAAAATATAAAAATAAGTGGATATGATAAGTGAGATAAACTGTAGACTTAAAAATAAGTGGTTAACATAAAATATATATATATATATATATATATAAAGAAGTATAATGTGCAAGCAATAGGTATAATTGCAAATAGGAGTATAATGTGTGAACAGGAGTATGATGTGCGAACAGGTTTATTACAAATCTCATGGTTTTGATCAGAATAAATCACATCCGGTCTGGAGGACACATGCGGTCTAGCTGTCAAAAAGTTCAAATATTTAAATGCATGCAAAGCTTAAATCGGATGAATCAAATTGATTATAATTATGAGAACACTTGAGAATAAAATAAGACAATTATAATACCAATAGAATCCATTCCAAACAAGTAGAGGTAATGTAAATAGTGTTTTATTTGTATAGTGTTGTATAGTGTTCTAGAAAATAGTGTTCTAGAAAAGAAGTACCATGGTAGGATGATGAATGTACATTTAAAAAAAAAACATGGATCAACCTTCAACGATCAGACAATTTTTCACGTGCATTATCAAAACTGAATGTTTTTGAAAGTGCTGCGGCAAGTTTTTGTGCCATCTAGCGGTTTAGAGGAAAATTAAATCAAAGGCACTGTTGTACCCTATATTATGGGACAAAAGTGGTAGCCTATGGTGGCTGAATGCCAAAGTGTTAAAAGTACATATTAATTTGTCAGAAGGAAAGAGCATAATATGGAAATAAACCATTAGAGAACGGCAACAGCAGTGGGACAAGGAGACTGAAGGGAGAAATACTATTCAAAGTAAAGTTGGTGCTGTGAAGAATAGGGGAGGGATTTGAAAAGAAGAAAGAGGGTCAGTATCAAGAATAGGTCACAGCAATTTGAACTATATATAATAGGCAAGCACCCAACTGGTTTTTGTGATTACTGTCAGGTTTTAGAAACTATAACGTGCTGGTGATTTGCAGACAGTATGAAGATCTGAGGGAAAACATGTTTACCATTTTCCTGACTCAAATAGTGTTGTATTAATAGTGTAGTATTCTAATAAAGTGAGATCTCTGCTGATGATCCTACGCTTATATAGATGGCCTACGCTTTAAAATACATTGCGCGTCTACATGAGGTTGTGTGGTAGGCTAAAGGTGTGGGCGCTTGGTGTCAGTACACATTTTAAAAATTCATAAAAAAAAATAAAAAAAAATTCTCCAAACGACAAATCTCCTCAAGTACTACTGTGGTGTCTTTCATAATTATACGCCAAAGTCATGACCAATTTTCCTACCCCACTATATAAACATATAGATATTGACTGTATTTGGATAAAAGCGTCTGCTAAATGACTAAATGTAAATGAATTTGACATTGTTAAGTTTGGCTCGGTATAGGCTTGTGTGTGTGCTGCTTCACACGCAACATGAACATCAGCTCTCCTCGGCTATCCTGGTGAACTTCTACCGCTGCGCAATAGAAAGCATCCTGACCAACTGTGTCGCAGTATGGTATGGGAGCTGCTCTGTTGCAGAGCGCAAGGCACTGCAGCGGGTGGTGAAAACTGCCCAGCGCATCACAGGGACTCCACTACCTGCCATCGAGCACATCCAGAGGAAACGCTGCCTGCATCGAGCTCGCAGCATCCTCAAGGACTCCTCTCACCCAGCCCACAGACTGTTTTCTCTCCTGCCCTCCGGCAGGCGTTTCAGGATCCACCGGACCAGGACCAGCAGACTAAAGAACAGTTTTTTTCCCCAGAGCTGTCTCTTTACTGAACTCAAACCCCCGTTGATCCACTTCCCTCATAAACTGCTAACTCTCCTACCTCACATCTGCCTTCACTTTGTTATTTGCACTACCGACTCTTTATTACAGTAACAACTGTTTACTTATGCATTCTGCACCACCATATCTTAACTGGATTATGCTCATTTGCACTGCCGACTGTATTTATAGTACCAATGTTTACATTTGCATTTTGCACTGTACTTCTAACTGTAATATGCAACCACTTTCCACTGCACTTTTACACTTTTTTTTCGGATAGCTCTGTCCATAATTTATTGCACTACCTTAATCCACTGCTATATTCCTCATCTTGCCTAACATATTATTGTATACCTCTAACTGTAAAAATTCTGTTTAAAGTACTAGCCATCTGTATATTATATTCATAGTACATATTCACCTGTAAATTCTGTTTATAGTAATAGCCATCTGTATATTAATTCACTGTACATACTGTTGGGGTAACAGCTTAGGACCCAGGACCAGTAGTGAAAAATGAAGACCAGGAGTCAGGAGTCAGATTAATTAAAGAAAATTTTACTGAAGAATAGTTTGCAGTTTCATCAGCAGAAGCCAGCTTCAAGAGGAGTTTGTAGGCCGCGCTCCCTCTAACAGTCTCCCCGCCTCCGTCTAACATACATACAATTTTCTGAACAGTTATACTGTTTTCAAGGTCTAGACACGTCATTACTGCCATGTGGAATGATTCTGATTGGTTCTAACAACCTGCAATGTAAGCAACTTTCCACACGTAGACAGATAGAAGCATATATCTCTAAAAATGCGTAGACTTGATGTCGCCCAGGCCCAGATTAGTCTCCAGTGACCTCGGAGGTCACAGAAAAGCGTCTAAAGGTCTGGCATCGCCTGCAGGAAGGCCCATATCCAATACTGGATCTGCACAAATCATACAACGCACACACACAATATTCCAGAGAATACCAGTTTCCATCAAGGTCGGGACATCTTAACTAACTATCAACAAAGCACTTCTCCAAAACATGCTGATACTACATTTAGTACAGAAGTGACTTAATTCTATTCCATAAAGAAAGAAAAGTATATCAGAGAGGTACATTTCTCCCCAAAAGAGTCACATAGCTGTAACATAGATGACCCCGGGGGTCGCTTTAGGAAGACATACAGTTAACACATGCTGAGCTCTTCTCACTTCAAACACCAAGGACATTTGCCTGTCAGCACGTCTTGACACAGACATCAGAGCTGGATTCAAAAGCACAGAGCAACTAAAACACTACAATATCCAAAATCACTCCTTGAATATAGAGAACTGATTTATCAAATGTAGGACACTGTTATAACTTGATTATCATTCATTCTTATTTTAATATTGATTAAATATTTAATATTTAATATCATTCTTGAAGGATATGTGTCTGATGAAGAGACAAGTGATGTTTGGCTTGACCCTTGACCCTTCAATACTCACCTGTAAATTCAGTTCTGTTTATAGTAATAACCATCTCTCTATTTATACATATTTATATATATTCAGTATATTTCCATGTCCTGCACTTATGCAACCATTGTATATCCTGCACTTGCTGCTATTGCACTTCTGGTTAGACCTAAACTGCATTTCGTTGCCTTGTACTTGTACTTGTGTAATGACAATAAAGTTGAATCTAATCTAATGTCCCATACAGCCCTGTGATGAAGGCCATTTCCAATAACATCATTTAACATGTTCCAGATACAACTTGTAGGATGTGATGTACTATAAAACGCCCATATAATTGTATTTTTTTTTTAATCTTATGTCATCAACATTATCCAGCATGATCACCATTGACAGAAAGTTATTATTAGTAGTAGTGGTTGTAGTTTTAATTTGTTTATTGTGGCTCATATCTTCATTAGAATTTATCAACAAGTCATTCCAGTATTCCATCAAAATCATAATGATCCTAATTGATCCTAATCCTCAGTGTCAGTGTCAGTAATTTTGTCTGTCAACCAGGTGTTTAGTAAACAAGGCGAGCAAGTGTTTGCATGTAAATGGCATCTACTCCAGTAAAAACTTTTGGACCCACCCACATTTATTTATCTCCCGACGCCCATGGGCCTGATAGAGGATTAGAATGGTCTGGTTTGGATGGTGAAGTAGAGGAATGTGCTATAATATGATTAACATCTGTCTGATAATGCTCAGATCTGTGGTGACAATGACCTCTGCTGGTGAAAATGTGCTTATTCATTGTGGATGTATTCATTCCCTTACAAAAAATAACTGCAGTACATTGAAGTAAAACTGCAGTATAATGAAGTACAACTGTAGATTTGCAGTATAATGAAGTATAGATGCAATATAAATGCAGTACATTGAAGTAAATCTGCAATATTGCAGTTTTTTCGTGTCCAATTTTTTTTTTTCTATATGTAACAACTGCAGTTTTTTTTTTGTAATGGTTATTTCAAATATTAATAAAAATTAAGACAAATGGAAACGTTGTTATATAATTAATCAAAAAATTAATCTGCATTCTCACTCTTTTTTATAGCTTCTCCAATTAATGATGTATCATTTCTTATTTCTAAAGCTTTTTAAATGCCTAATAAATTATTTTCAATTTTATAATACATAAATGAGAAAAATGTTGGGGAGAAGATGTAGATGATCTTATATGATTAAATAGGCCTATCAAGGATCAAATTGTGGGGTAGTAGACCCCTACAATCTCAGTCGTGTGTGTGTGTGTGTGTGTGTGTGTGTGTGTGTGTGTGTGTGTGTGTGTGTGTGTGTGTGTGTGTGTGTGTGTGTTAGTGTTAACAATAGGGGGAAACAGAGTCATTAAAACTATGAATATGTCAACAACGAAACCATATATTTCTTATTTTATATAAAACATCAGTCGTATAGGCTATAACACATTAATTTTATTAGAGGATATATCATAATACTTTCACAATTGTTCTGTATTTCGACCAGAGAATCGTAAAAGGACTTTAGGGGCTGTTATCGCGCGTCGCTTTGAAAACGAGTTCGCCTCGTGGTGATGACGTCATCGACGCTAGTCCGCGCGCGCGGGAGTCTCCTGAGGTGATCGAGGTGAGCAGTTCACAGTATAAAACAGCCTACACTTTACCGTTTAAATAACATTATTCGGTGTCATTTCTGTATTGTTTTCACAAAACATTTAGTGCTGCAAGATAGCACGTCTCCAAGATGACTTTAAATAGCGATTCATCTGCAAAATACCACATTAGGATGGATACTCATGGGAAACTAGTGCAGCCCCAGGTACTAAACACGTGACTGATGACCAAGCTTTCGTTGTGGCAACAGAATTATTTACAATATTAGCAAATCATATTAAACACATTTGGGTAATTCCTGTTATCCAGTAACATTTTGACTTTTGAAAAAAGTTGCATGAATTAAAGCATTCAAGACGTTCCCTGCTGAGCATCATTATAAACAGATGTGCTAGTTATGCTAGTGTAACATACATTTGAAATGAATAAATAACCAACCACAGAGGAGTAATTATTAAGAGAAGTACTGAAGAAAATATCACTTAACCCAACTGATCTGGTTGTTGAGGATTGACAATCAATTAATTGTTGATAATACATTTATCGATACAACTTTTCGATCATCGATTACTCAAACAAACTTCTTTCACATTGTCATTATGGGGTGTTGTTTGCAGAATTTTGAGGAAAATAATGTATTTAATACATTTTGGAATAAGCCTGTAACATAAAATGTGGAAAAAGTGAAGCTTTGTGTATACTCTCCGGATGCTGTGTGTGTGTGTGTGTGTGTGTATATATATAAGCCTTGTCTGTGAAACCAGGCCATTATGTTGCTGTATGTTATTGTAAAGTTAATTAGTCTCCCATACAGAATAAAAACTATTGAAAAGATCATTTGTATTTATTTTGGTAAATATTTTTTTTTATTTGTCTCAGATTGTGAGAATAGAGCAGTTACTCTTTATTCTAACAATTAGTTTATACCACAAACGCACAGAATAGAATAAAAGTGAGCTCTGTGATGGTGAAAGGCTTGCTGAAAAGTCTAATTTCATATCAATAGTTCCTGTTTTCACCTCGTTCATTATGCTGATGTCTTCAGATCACCTGTGAAATGGCGCTTAAAGCTCATTTCATTGTGTCAACAAACTGAGGCAAAACTACACTATCACCATAAATCTAGTACCTGATACAGAGGCAGATTAAGGTGGTTAGGGCCCTTACACAAAGAGCATCTTAATATGCCTCTTAATCATTATACTTTACTGGAAAAAAAAATATTTAGTCCCATACATGGTCCATATGCAAATATGGCGAACTGGCATACACACACAAACACACACATTGAGACAGCCAATGCTACAGTGTTTTCTCTACATTAGACCACCACAGTACGAAAACTACCACCACACCACATAGGTAAATGAGAAATTGAACATTACAAACAAAACATAAATACAAACAAGCACAAGGCCCAGTGCTTAGAAGCAGCCCTTTAATAACAGAGATGGTGGAAAGATATTACCCTCTGCCACCACAGCCACAAAACGATTACAACGGAAATATGTAACTATAAACAGCAAAGCAACAGAATTCCCTGCATTCACAGTTCAACTGCAAGCTGGTTTAGTTTTATAAACCAACAGGTAAGCTACACCGTTTTACTGAGGCAAAATCACATCATTACTGAGACACAAACCACTGTGCAAAAATTGTGTATAAAACAAAGCTGTATTTTTTTCTCTATATCTTGGTGGTGATGTTATTTTTTACCTTTGTATTTTCCGTCTTCTTTGTATTTTCCGTTTTCCGGAGTAAATTAAAAAAAATAATACATAAGTCTGGTCTAAGCCGTAGCCCAAAAACAACCCAAAACTAAAAACCAGTGAACAAAAACTGAATGTTAAATGAAGTTGAACCCAATTGGAGTGTTATTTGTTTTTTACAAACCTGTACATTTATTTCTGAAAATATTTTTTATAGATTTTATCATATTTTTCTGTATTTCTCTGTCCAAATGTCCATACGGAAGATAGAAAACGCCAAAGGATTAATGGATCGACTCACAGATAAAACAGAAATATGCAAATTCATTAACTTTATATTCTGATAGTTGGATATATAGATGTGTTGATTAGTGAAAACGTTCATTTTATATCTGATTTATTTATTATTTCTGCAGATCTGCTCATACCACACAACAGTGAAGCTCCTCTCACAGAAAATCTGGGATATTCCCACCAGACTTCAAGTGAATAACATGAATGATCCAGAATCCTGCAGGATAAAACAAGAACATACTGAAGAACAAAGAGGTTGGTGTTTACTCTTGACTCTTCTGTAAAGATGTTGAAGAACATTACGGTTCAAGCAGTTCATCAGATTTAGGGACCGATCATACAACCGGTGTTCTATCAGTTTGTTCTACTTTGTCAGATTGTGTTACCTCCCATTAAAACAGTAGGTAGCACAATTTGACAGCAAAACCAGATTGTGCTACCAGCATCATATTCATGTGGTTTGAGGCTTTATTAATTTTCATACCTACCCCTACCCTTAAAACTATGTAAGTATTTTAAAAATAAATATTGAATATTGATGTGTGCATGCGCAGAAAGCCATGGTAGGAATTAAATATGACAAAATAACGGTTTAAAATGTAAAAGATTATTATTGTGTACATAAATATAAAACGTGTCATAATGGATAGTCATTGCATGTATCAGAACCCGGCGTCATTGGTATATATATATATATATATATATATATATATATATATATATATATATATATATATATATATATATATATACACATATAATATATATAATATAATAAAAATTAAACATACAGTGTCATTCGTAATTGGTTCAGTTTTTCGGCGTCAGTCGCAAACAAACAATACCCCATTGCAAAGTGTGTTTGAAGCTACGTGGACCATTTCTCAGCTCGGAGCAGTAGCTAATAGACCACACACACACACACACACACACACACACACACACACACACACACACACACACACACACACACACACACACACAGAGAGAGTTTGAATTCACCACAGAATTAATAACATCGAGATCTAGTGGAAGCGTTCAGCGCAGAACTCTGTTATAAACCACAGATATCAGATCTAACAGCGCAGACGTGGAGACCAGGGGTCAGTTCTTCGTACCTCGCTTAAAACATTTGAGATGATTTGACAGATCCCAGATCTTCTAATCGTGATAACTGATGTCTGGTTAATTTGGTTCTTCAAATAATTTGTGGATTGGATTAAAATATCTGGATTAAATGATCTGAGATCACTGCGTGTTCTTGTGTTCCCTGAAGAGGGCAGATGCGTCGATACTCGAAACCACGATCAGCAATGCAGCGATTGGCTGGCGTCAAGACAACAACGGAAAATATCAAATAATTAAAAAAGACACCTGGCAAAAAAACGTGACAAATTACACAAAAAAACTTGCACGAATTTCTGGACCTTTATAAGGAAACAGCCAAATGACCAAACCAACATTAAAGTTATAATAGATAAATGATTATTATTTTTTTTACATCATTACCAATTATTTATATTCACGATTTTAGACAGTATTTGTACACCCTTTACGTTTATATTTCAATGTTGTAATTTGGCTTTTAATTCAATTTGAAGCAGGTTTGTAACGTGACAGTATTAAAGTTTCTTAAGGGTCCAAATCAAATTATCTGCGTCTCTGCTGCATCAAGCATCCCATAATATCCGTCATCACTGAAATTAATGCACGGCTCAGATTAACTGTACAACGTGTGTAAACCTCCAATAAAATTATAAAGTAATTATTCCATCGCTCATCAAGTGGATGTGTCTATAGTATTATACACAACATTATAATATTATATACATTCTCATATACATATACAATATATATTTTTATATTATTATTATTTAAAAGTATTATTATTGCCCCTGGTTCAGTAATGAACTCTTGTAATAAAGTAGCAGTGGCTGGGACAGATTTTAAGGATCTCCTCAAGATGTGATCTAATCCTGTTTGCATGAAATAAGCTGCTCCCAATCAGGTTTAAGTTTATGGACCTGTTGCTATGACAGCAAGTCCAGGATGAGCGTTGAAGAACCAAACAATCCAAGATCATGCCAAATCATCAACAATCAAATCCGGCTTACTGAGTTTGCGACGTACGAAGAACAAACCCCAGAAAAAACAGCCATGAATGAAGTTCAGGGGTTTTAGTCCACAAATCATAAACATTCACCATGATTTAAAGGATGAGTTCACTTCAAAATGAACATTTCCTGATATTTTCCTCGCCCCATCTCATCCAAGATGTTCATGTCTTTCTTTCTTCAGTGGAAAAGAAATTAAGTTTTGGTTTGATTTGAACCTTCAGCCGTTGGTTCCCATTGAAGTCCATTATGTGCAGAAAAACCCTGGAATGATCCTCAAAAAACTTATTTTCTTTTCCACTGAAGAAAGAAAGACATGAACATCTTGGATGAGATGGGGCGAGTAATCATCAGGAAATGTTCATTTTGATGTGAACTAATCCTTTAAGGTAGTAACACCACATGGTATTGTGGAAGAAATAGTCAAATGTTTTTTTTAATGTTGTCATTATTCATCTCAGGGTTCATACAACCTTTTGAGATTAGAATTCAAACAGTTTTCAAGAGCTTCACACTTTTTCCAGCACTTCAAAGATCTAAATATTATCCAATTTTAATGTTATTTTTAAAGTGATGATTTGTAAAACTAAAAGTTTAAAGGTGTACACCACTTTGTGGCAAACAAGCACTTTTATTTTAAAAAGACATGAAAGCCCACTATAACCAGTAGATTGCAGCATAGGAGCACTGATTGACTTATTAGCAATTTCCACTCCCTAATGTATGGACAAACGTAGGAAGTCTCATGAAAAACTCAAACTTTTCTTCAAATTGTGACTGAATTACCCAGAAAGCAAGTAAAGAGCACACTTAATATTCACTGTTGTTGTTGGTCAGTTCAGAGTGAGACTATAAAAGAACAATGGCACATTTAATAAGAGCAGAATATTTACATTTTCCCTTTATTTTTGCACATTACTGTTGTTAATAAAGTTAATTTCATTTGCATATCAATTCATTAACCCTTTGGCTAGTTTATTCACATGCTGAAAGTTTGGACCCCAGGTATGTGCTACCAAGCCGCAAATATTTTACAAAAACTAAATAATGTAATTTATTACTCACCCTCATGCCGTTCCACACCCGTAAGACCTTCGTTCATCAGCGGTTCGGAGCACCAAAGTCACATGATTTCAGCAGTTTGACACGCGATCCGAATCATGATTCGACTACATTTCGAATCTTCATGAGCAGTGTTTTGAAATCGGACATCACTATACAAGTCGTTATTTAGTTTTTTGGCGCACCAAAAATATTCTTGTGGCTTTATAATATTAATATTGAACCACTGTACTCACATAATCTCATTTTAATATGTTTTTAGTACATGAATGGGTCTTGAGAGTGTAAACGTCATTGCTGGCTATGCAGGCGTCACTGAGACTTCGGATTTCAACACAAATATCTTAATTTGTGTTCCGAAGATGAACGAAGGTCTTACGGGTGTGGAACGGCATGAGGCTGAGGAATACATGACATGATTTTCATTTTTGGGTGAACTAACCCTTTAACTTGTTTTGAACTATTTCTTTGTCATCTAGAGATTGATTGTAATTGATTTTTGGAGGGGGAAAAACGATTTAAATCGTAAATCTGATTTTTGTGAAAAAAATCAGGGATTTTTTTTTTTTAGGCCATATCGCCCAGCCCTAGGACAACATTTTTAGACCAAATTTGGAGCTCCCATGTCTGAATAGAAGATCTTACTAGCTTACTTACAGCTTACCAGTGACCTCCTACCCTTCTATAGAGAGCAGTTATTCCAACATCTCTGACTCTGGTGGCTTCCAGTGTCCCTCTGACCCCTCAATGGAGTGGAGTCTGTAAGTGTGGAAGCAGAGTTGATGACAGCTTTTTTATTTAATTTCAGACTCGATAGAAGAGAATGAGGAGAGTGAAGAACTGAGTGAAGCGGAGGAGAAACATGTCAAAACTGGAAAAAAATATTTGAGTTGCTCACAGTCTGAAAAAAAGTCTTTCACCTGCCCTCAGTGCGGGAAGAGATTCCCATACAAACAAAGTCTTAAACTTCACATGAGAGTTCACAATGGAGAGAAACCGTTCACATGTGATCAGTGCGGGAAGAGTTTCACAAATAAAGGAAACCTTAATATGCATATGAAAATCCACACCGGAGAGAAGCCACACGCATGTGATCAATGTGGGAAGAGTTTCGCACTTAAAGGAAACCTTAATATGCACATGAAAATCCACACCGGAGAGAAGCCACACGCATGTGATCAATGCGGGAAGAGTTTCGCACGAAAAAGAATCCTTAATGAACACACAAAAATCCACACCAGAGAGAAGCCACACACATGTGATCAATGTGGGAAGAGTTTCAGACAAAAAGGAAACCTTAAAGATCACATGACAATCCACACTGGAGAGAAACCGCATACGTGTGATCAATGTGGGAAGAGTTTCAGACAAAAAGGAAACCTTAAAGATCACATGACAATCCATACTGGAGAGAAACCGCACACGTGTGATCAATGTGGGAAGAGTTTTGCACTAAAAAGAATCCTTAATGAACACACAAAAATCCACACTGGAGAGAAGCCACACACATGTGATCAATGTGGGAAGAGTTTCAGACAAAAAGGAAACCTTAAAGATCACATGACAATCCACACTGGAGAAAAACCGCACACGTGTGATCAATGTGGGAAGAGTTTCAGACAAAAAGGAAACCTTAAAGATCACATGACAATCCATACTGGAGAGAAACCGCACACGTGTGATCAATGTGGGAAGAGTTTTGCACTAAAAAGAATCCTTAATGAACACACAAAAATCCACACCGGAGAGAAGCCACACGCATGTGATCAATGTGGGAAGAGTTTCGCACATAAAGGACACCTTAAAGATCACATGACAATCCACACTGGAGAGAATCCGCACACGTGTGATCAATGCGGGAAGAGTTTTGCACATAAAGGAAGCCTTAATAAACACACAAAAATCCACACTGAAGAGAAGCTGCTCACATATAATCTACGTATGAAGAGTTTCACACAAAACGGACACCTTAAGGAACACATGAATGTCCACACCGGAGAGAAGCCACATGCATATCAGTGTACGAAGAGTTTCACTCAGACAAGCGCTCATAAATCCCATCTGTGTTCTCATTCTGGAGAAAGACCATATAACAGTGATCAGTGCGGTAAGAACTTTCTTTGGGCAGAATCCTTGAAGAGCCACCTGAAAATGCATACGAAGGACAAGCCTCACATGTGTTCTTTATGTGGAAAAAGTTTTAGTTGGCTGAGTGGTTTAAAAGTACACCAGAAACGGCACAGTGGTGTGAAAAATCATGTGTGCTTCGATTGTGGGAAGAGTTTTATTACAGACGCTGAAGTGAAACAGCATCAGAGAGTTCACACTGGAGAAAAACCTTACAAGTGTTCACACTGTGACAAGAGATTCAGTCGGTCAAATGATCTGAAAGTGCATGAGCGGATCCACACCGGAGAGAAATCACACATGTGTGATCAATGCGGGAAGAGTTTTACACATAAAGGAAACCTTAAAGAACACATGAAGGTCCACACTGGAGAGAAGCCGTATCACTGCCCTCCATGTGGGAAAAGTGTCACCCATTAATCTTCTCTACATTTGTTTTTTATGCCTTTCTTATGGCTTATTTACCAAATGCAAATATCAAACTCGCTTCTCTTCTTCTCTTGAAATGCTTTGGCTATCTTGTAAGTCAACCGAGAGATAAATCTATCTAATGTTTTATTTTTTTAAATGTTATTTATTCACCTACTAATCCTTGAATAAACTTGTTACTCATTTTATCAATAACTTTTATTGTCCAGTTTTATTGTTTGCTGATTCTACAAATCCCCTAAATGATAGAGGTCATGAAAAAATGGGAAATTAATTGACATACTACATTAGTTTAGTTATATAAGTTTTGCATTCCCCAAGAAACATTTGTGAATGCATGTTTTCCATCTCCATGTCTCTTTTGAGGGCTCCATGTTATTCTACTTGCATCAGAATAAACCATTCAGCTCAGTTTTAGTTATAGCCAGTGGTGGAAATGGCCGGAATTCACTAAGCGGACTCTAGTTTGGAAAGGTGTTTTTTTTTTTTTTTGAGTTGCACAGTTTAAGAGGTCACAAAAACCTTCTAAATAAATTGTCCTCAGGTTTAAGAAAACCTCTCGATTAAAAAAGTAATTAATTAATCGCACATTCAACATCTGCGTTTTTAATATTTTTATATTGTAATAAGTTCACAGTTACTTTCCAAATTAATGTAGAAACAACTTAAAGACAGTATATTTGAAATATTTTTTGTAATGGCATATTTTTATGAAGGCTAGTATCACTGCTACTAAAACTGCTACTGATGTCTTGGATTTTTTTCTTCTTTTTAAACATTAATGATAGACATTGAACATTACAGTATAAATAAAAGCTATACCAATTCCAAGTGAACTTAAAACAATCATCACACAAACCTATTATAATAAATGTCTTGGGGTCATTTGGAATATTTTAAGACACAAAACAAGCAGGGCCGTAACCACCACACAATTTAAAGGGGACAAGTACCGCCCCAATATGTAATGTAACTTTTTTTAAACAAACATCATATCACAAGCTTTATTCATGTTCCCTTTCAAAAGCTACACTCAATGCTGCATAAGCTTATGCAAATGGGGATGTCTTTGACATAACCAGCTATGAAAATGGTGTGAAAACACGTCAATGAAATTGACCCGGAGGTATCTATAGCCTCGGCTGGTGACGTCACCGGGCGCACCTGCTGCACGAGGTTATAAATAGATGAGCTTCCGCTGGAGCAAACCAGGTCTTTTTGTTTTCAGACCAACTCTATGTTTGGTGTGTTTGCAAAGTCTCTGAAAGAAAAAGAAAAAAACTCTCTACTAAAAACTCTTTCTCTTCAAACTCAACTCGAGATCTGTGTCAGGAGTTAGTTTTCAGCTGTTAGTGTGCAGAATTTCTCCCTTTCATCTCTGTTTGATCAAGTGAAAAAGAAATACACTATCAGTTAAAGAGAATGAGTCAGCAGAAGCGTTGTGTGCCTCCATGCTCTCGCCCGATAGACACACACGATTACTGCTTTGTGTGTTTGGGGGAAGAGCACGCGTTGGCTGCATTGGAGTCGGGCGAGTGCCAGCATTGTGAGCTGTTCACAGTTAAGATGCTGCGCGCTCGGCTTGGCTTCTTTCAGTCCGCACCCGCATTACAACCGTGGGGCTCTAGAATGGATTTGACTGATGAGCAGGAGACGGGTCCGTCCCTTTCGACTGCTCATTTGCCAGATCCACATCCCTCTCCGCGCGATCCCGAAGCGCACTCCGGTGCCTCTTCGGCTCGCGCGCGGGATGAGGATGTATTATCTCTTGAGTCTGAGGACTTCGAGCAGCCACTTTCCGAGCGTTCCTCGCACAGTAGTAAATCTGTCGAGGAATTATTGGAAGTGGTTACTCGCGCGGTGGCCAGGTTGCAGATTGACTGGCCCCGTGAACAAGAGATCCCCAAACGCAGTAAGCTTGAGGATCGGTTTCTGTCTGGCGGGGGGGAGAGAACGCAACATCAGTCTCTCCCCTTCTTTGAGGACCTCCATGACGAACTATCTAGGTCATGGAATAAACCATATACCTCGCGTGTGTTTGTGCCCTCGACGTCGACTTTTTCGACTATCGTGGGTGCGAAGGCACGCGGGTATACGGAGATGCCGCAGGTGGAAGAGACGCTCGCGGGCTATCTCTCGCCTGGGTCGGCATCTTCGCTTAAGAAACCGGTCCTCCCCACGAAGCCTTGTAGAACAACATCAACGCTCGTGGGGAAAGCTTATCAAGCTGCAGGTCAGGCTGGTGCAGCGCTGCACACCATGGCGGTGTTACAGGCTTACCAGGCTGACCTATTGAAGGATCTGAGTGCGGGGGGGTCGATCGACGGCGAAGCTTTTGCTGAGCTTCGCCGGGCTACAGATTTGTCTCTCCGTGCTACCAAGCAAACGGCCCGCGCTATCGGCCGTTCTATGTCTGCATTGGTGAGCACGGAGAGGCATCTGTGGTTGAATTTGTCAGGAATAAAGGATAAGGAGAGAGTGTTCCTGCTAGATTCTCCGATCTCCCCCACGGGCTTATTTGGTGGCGCAGTTGACTCTGTCGTCACTAAATTCAGGGAAGCCAAAAAACACGAGGAAGCGTTTACACAGTTCCTTCCTCGCCGCACTCAAGGGGAGGGGCTACCATCCACCCAACCTCCCCCAGGTCCTTCAAGGGAGGTTAAAAAGCAAAGTGTAGTGAGTCGCGCTCCCCCTCGTAAGGACTGGGGACCGTCTCGCCGCCCTAAGCAGCCTCCCAGGGCAGACCTCAGGACCATTATAACACAAAAGAAAAAATCTTCCTGATGGTCTTGCGCCCAGTTTAGTGGGGGTAGCCCCCCGCGAGACGGGGCGCGTCATAAAACATCTGTTCGCTCCGTCTCGCTACCCTCACGAAACCTCTCCTCTTCCGCCGCCTCTGGCGATTCGGGGGGCAGCGGTTTCCAGCGAAATGTTAAATTTCCCGTGTCTAAATCCTGTTTCCATCCAGGACACGGGACATTTAATATCCCCTCAACAGGAAATATTAAAATTAATACCACTATCAGAAAACCTGGCAGCGTGGAAACTTCTGCCAGGTATTTCTGCATGGGTGTTAAACACAGTACAGAATGGATACAGAATCCAGTTTATTCGGCGCCCTCCGTGTTTCAACGGCGTGGTCTCCACTTCCGTGAGACCGGAGTCAGCGCAAGTACTGTCACAAGAGCTGCAGATTCTTTTGAAAAAAGGGGCCATAGAATATGTTCCTCTTCCAGAGAGAGAGTCAGGCTATTACAGCAGATATTTCCTGGTTCCCAAGAAGGAGGGGGGGTTGCGTCCAATCCTGGATCTTCGAGGCTTAAACCGTTTAGTCAAAGCACTCAAGTTCAAGATGTTAACCATAAAGATGGTCGTGTCGCAAGTTCAACATCGCGATTGGTTCGTCACGATCGATCTGAAGGACGCATATTTTCACATAGAAATACTGCCACAACACAGGAAGTTCCTGAGGTTCGCTTTCGGGGGCGAAGCTTACCAATTTCGGGTTCTTCCATTCGGCCTAGCCTTATCACCCCGCACATACACAAAGTGCATGGATGCAACACTGGCTCCATTGCGACTCCAGGGCATTCGCATTTTGAATTATATCGACGATTGGCTGATTCTAGCTCAATCGCGAGAGATGGCGCTTCAGCACAGAGATATTGTGCTAGCTCATCTGGTTTCTCTCGGGCTGAGACTCAACGCCAAGAAAAGCGTTCTTTCTCCTGTCCAGAGAACGACTTATTTGGGGGTAGTTTGGGATTCGAACACGATGCGGGCACATCTGTCTCCCGCTCGAGTCGAAACCATTCTGCATACCCTGAGGAAAGTCAGGCTAGGTCAAAATCTCACTATTCGACGGTGCCAAAGATTGTTAGGTTTCATGGCTTCGGCTTCCACGGTGATTCCTTTGGGGCTGTTGCACATGAGACCGTTCCAGTTGTGGCTCAGGGCCAGGGGGTTTCATCCAAGGGCCAACCCCCAGAGGCTAATAAAGGTGACGCGCCGCGGGCTTCGCACACTAACTATGTGGCTCAGACCCCGGTTTCTTACCTCGGGTCCCACGCTAGGCGTTCCCTGTCGTCGCGAACTGCTAACGACGGACGCTTCCCTGACGGGCTGGGGTGCGGTCTTGAGTGGTCGTCCAGCTCAAGGGGAATGGGAGGGTCATCAGCGCGCCTGGCACATCAACTGCCTCGAGCTGATGGCTGTATTTCTGGCCCTGAAGTACTTTCTTCCCCATTTGAGGGGCTGTCATGTCCTAGTGCGGGTGGACAACACAGCGGCAGTCTCATACATAAATCACCAGGGAGGTCTGCGCTCACGCGATCTAAACAAGATAGCGAGACAGATTTTTCTCTGGACCCAGGACAAGCTCTTGTCACTCAGAGCAGTGTACATTCCGGGGCAGCTGAATGTGGGAGCAGATTTACTGTCCAGACAGAGATTACATGCGGGGGAATGGAAACTCCACCCAGAAGTAGTCAAACAGATTTGGACCAGGTTTTACAGAGCGGAAGTGGACCTCTTCGCCTCTTGTCAGACAGCGCAATGTCCCCTTTACTTCTCTCTCGGTCACCCAGCCCTGCTGGGTCTGGATGCGATGGCTCATACATGGCCCAGAATGCGCCTGTATGCCTTCCCTCCAGTCGCTCTGCTTCCAGAAGTTCTAGCCAGGGTTCGCCAGCAAGGGTCTTGTCTCTTATTGATAGCGCCGCGTTGGCCGAACAGAGTGTGGTTCTCGGAGATAGTGTCTCTCCTCAACGGCTCGCCGTGGGCGATTCCGGCGAGGAGGGACCTTCTGTCTCAGGCAGAGGGCACGATATTCCATCCCAGGCCCGACCTGTGGAACCTTCATGTTTGGCCCCTGAAGGGCACCAACTGAGGGACACGGGGCTTTCGCCTGCAGTTATTGAGACCATTCTAAGTGCTAGGGCTTCCTCCACTCGGAAAGTTTATGCTAATAAATGGGGTGTCTTTGAAAGGTGGTGTACGACACATAATGTGGATTCAGTCAACTGCCAAGTTGCTTCAGTTCTGGATTTTCTGCAAGAAAAGTTGTCATCAGGCACCTGCCCCTCCACTCTCAGGATTTATGTGGCCGCTCTTTCGGCTTGCCACGCCTTGGTGGATGGGGTGTCGCTCGGGAAACATCCTCTTCTCGCTCGCTTCATTCGTGGGGCTAGGCGGTTGAGGCCACCTGTTAGAACCAAGATCCCTTCATGGGACTTAGCTTTAGTCCTTGAGGGTCTGGTTGAGACCCCCTTTGAACCGTTAGAATCAGCGTCTGACAAACTTCTGACTCTAAAGATGGTTTTTCTTATGGCTATAACTTCCTTGAAAAGAATTGGGGACATGCAGGCTCTGTCAATATCGCCATCCTGCTTAGACTTTGCCCCAGGCTTGGTGAAAGTGATTCTGCATCCCCACCCTGACTACCTGCCTAAGGTCCCTTTTTCGACTGTACATCCTGTCACTCTTGAAACCTTCTGCCCTCCGCCGTTCATAACGCCGGATCAGGAGAGACTTCATAGACTGTGTCCGGTCCGTGCTCTTCAGGCTTACGTCCACCGCACTAGCCAGTGGCGTAAATCGGAGCAGTTGTTTGTTTGTCATGGGGGCCGTAACAGAGGTTTTGCCGCCACCAAACAGACAATGTCACATTGGGTCAGGGATGCTATTGCTCTTGCCTATGAGGCGCGTGGTCAAGCTTCGCCTATAGGGTTAAGGGCTCACTCCACCAGGGGAGTCGCCTCTTCTACTGCGTTAGCAAGGGGTGCCCCTTTACAAAGTGTTTGTGATGCGGCAGGTTGGTCCTCTCCGCACACATTCATAAGGTTTTATAGCTTGGATGCTCATGCCACTCCGGGCTCTCATGTCCTTGAGTCGACATCGCAGGCTAATGCCTGAGGCTTTTTGCGTTCTTGTGCACACCTACACAACCGTAAGGGGTCCAGGCACCATCAGGCACGGCGGCGTGGGTATTCTCGTTCCCATTTGCATAAGCTTATGCAGCATTGAGTGTAGCTTTTGAAAGGGAACACTTGGGGTTACTTCACTGTAACCCTGTTCCCTGATAAAGCGGAACGAGATGCTGCATTGCTTGGCCGTGCTGATGATGCTTCAGGACTGGTCTTCAAACAAAAGATCTGGTTTGCTCCAGCGGAAGCTCATCTATTTATAACCTCGTGCAGCAGGTGCGCCCGGTGACGTCACCAGCCGAGGCTATAGATACCTCCGGGTCAATTTCATTGACGTGTTTTCACACCATTTTCATAGCTGGTTATGTCAAAGACATCCCCATTTGCATAAGCTTATGCAGCATCTCGTTCCGCTTTATCAGGGAACAGGGTTACAGTGAAGTAACCCCAAGTGTTTTTACTGTAAAGTTGTGCAGTTTAAGGGGGATTTATGGTATTTTTGTATTATTTGCCTCAATTTGTAACAATTTAAATAAATACATTTATATAAAATGGCAACATTTTATGTAAAATCCACTTTTAAAAAAGATCTACATTTCTCTTTCATTCATGATGATAACGTGAACATGTGCTTTGGTTTAGTGGAGTTGCTATACTACATTAGTTTAGTTATATAAGTTTTGCATTCCCCAAGAAACATTTTTGAGTGAATGCATGTTTTCCATCTCTATGTCCTTTTTGAGGGATCCATGTTATTCTACTTGCATCAGAATAAACCATTCAGCTCAGTTTTAGTTATAGTCATGAACTGTCTCAACGACCATCACACACACGCTCCCCTCCTTCTCTCTGCTCTCTGAAGCAGATGTCTCCAAACTCATCCTTTCCAATCATCCCACTACATGTCCGCTTGATCCTATCCCCACTCACCTCCTTCAGGCCATTTCTTCTTCTTTTACTCCTGCACTCACTCATATTGTCAACACCTCTCTTCACACCGGGACTTTCCCCACAGCATTTAAGCAGGCTCGGGTAACCCCACTGCTTAAAAAACCCTCTCTAAACCCAGCACTTTTAGAAAACTACAGACCGGTATCCCTTCTACCTTTCATTGCAAAGACACTTGAGCGGGCTGTGTTTAATCAGCTCTCTACGTTTCTTGAACAGAACAATCTCCTGGACATCAACCAATCCGGTTTCAAAAGCAGCCACTCAACTGAAACTGCCCTGCTCTCAGTTACAGAGGCACTGAGACAGGCAAGAGCAGCCTCCAAATCCACAGTACTTATCTTACTGGATTTGTCTGCTGCTTTTGACACAGTTAATCACCAGATCCTCCTGGCAACTCTCATGAAGATGGGCATCTCAGGAACCGCTCTCCAGTGGTTCAAATCTTACCTCTCAGGTAGGTCCTTCAGGGTGTCATGGAGAGGTGAAGTGTCTAAGTCACATCATCTAGCTACTGGAGTTCCCCAGGGCTCAGTGCTTGGACCACTTCTCTTCTCCATCTACATGTCATCACTGGGATCGGTCATTCAGAAACATGGCTTTTCCTATCACTGCTATACCGACGACACTCAACTGTACTTCTCATTTCAACCTGATGATCCATCGGTTGGTGTTCGTATCGCTGCCTGCCTAACAGACATTTCAGCCTGGATGAAGGAACATCACTTGCAACTCAACCTTGCAAAGACAGAACTGCTTGTGGTCTCAGCCAAACCAGCACTGCATCACAATCTCTCCATTCAGCTAGGATCATCAACCATAACTCCGTCCAGGACAGCCAGGAACCTTGGGGTTGTGATTGATGATCAGCTAAAATTCACTGACCAAATTACTGCAACAACCCGGTCCTGCAGATTTGCACTATTCAACATTAGGAAGATTAGACCCTTCCTATCAGATCATGCCACACAACTACTGGTACAAGCTCTTGTTCTCTCCAGACTGGACTACTGTAATGCTCTTTTTGCGGGCCTTCCGGCATGCACTATCAAACCCTTGCAACTGATCCAGAATGCAGCGGCGAGGTTGGTCTTTAGTGAGCCGAAGAGAGCACACGTCACGCCTCTCCTCATAGGTCTGCACTGGCTACCAATAGCCGCTCGCATTAAATTCAAGGCACTGGTGCTCGGCTTCAAAACATCCACTGGCTCTGCACCAATATACCTAAACTCGCTCGTTCAGACTTACACACCCTCCAGGAACTTGCGTTCTGCCAGTGAACGACGCCTTGTGGTGCCATATCAGAGAGGCATGAAATCGCTGTCACGGACCTTTTCCTGGACCGTTCCCACCTGGTGGAATGACCTGCCTATCTCAATTCGTGCGGCCGAGTCTGTAGCCATTTTCAAAAAACGTCTAAAGACACATCTTTTCCAGCAACACCTGACCGATCGAGAATAACACTTATCATTCTATTCATTGTCTGTCTGTCTAATTTATTTAAAAAAACAAAACAAAAAAAACAATTCTGTTCTGTGCTTGACTAACTGAGACTTGTTACAGCACTTGCATATTGCTGATATTGTTGCCCTTCGACTGCTCTAGCTGCTTCTATTGCCCTCATTTGTAAGTCGCTTTGGATAAAAGCGTCTGCTAAATGACTAAATGTAAATGTCTGACTGGTTTTGAAGCTTTCCATACATTTCTTGATGGAGATACCTAATAAATTATATATTTCACCCAGCACATGACTGAGAGAGAGATGCTATCTACATCAAAGTTTTTATGTTTGGTACATGATATCAATGATTCGAAATTCATTTAAAATTAAATCTGTGGGCGAATCATTCCAGTTGCTGTTTTCCCACACGCTTACTGGGGGTGGAGCTGCAGCTCATTATAATATGCAAATCCTATCCAATCATAGCAGTGGGCGTCACAGATCTCCTCTAAATCTAGTTAAGGGAAAGTTTTTTTTATCAAACCAACGGATACTGTGGATCAGTCCTATTCTAACAAACCATACACCACTGGCTTACCATACATCAAAGTTTATTCAGCTTTCATATGATGTATAAATATCAATTTAAAAAAATTGACCCTTATGACTGGTTTTGTGGTCCATGGTCATATTTTGTAACCACCCATCATTTCTGCCACACTGTGAACAGGAGAAGCTCGTGGGAGAAGCTTAAAAAACTTTTGGCTCGTCAAAGTAAAATTGTATCATAACTGATGTAACGGCTGAACATCAAAGCAACTTTACCCAGGTCTAAAATATGTATGATTTATATTGGTGATATAGCAATGTAAAAAAACATGCAAATCATTCAGCTAAATACTATCCTGAATTGCTAAGCTATCGCCTCGGTTACGTATGGTAACCCTCGTTCCCTGAAGGAGGGAACGGAGACGTACATCGGTATTACCGACGAATTGGGATCACTTCAGAGAGCCCCTATCAGCTTCGAGAACTAAAGAACAGGCCAATGAACAATTTGCGTGCGAGATTTGCATCTCGCGCTTCGCCCCGCGCCGCGGGTATAAACAGGAAGCGAGAGCATCGCACTGATGTTTTTCACTGAGGAGCCGAACTAGTGACTCGGCTATGCAGTGATGGAAGGAACTGTGGCGACGGGACGTACGTCTCCGTTCCCTCCTTCAGGGAACGAGGGTTACCATACGTAACCGAGACGTTCCCTTTCAGTCGGTCACTATGACGTACGTCGGTATTACCGAAGAATTGGGATCCCTATAGAAAACGCCACAGTTACTACCACTACCAGTGACCAGTGAGAGCCCCTCAGACCCCGTTCTGATGCGGGCGGGGAGATTCACGCAGGGAGAGTCACACTGCTGTTCCGCAAGATCCCATTCAGCAGACTGATTGGATAACGCTGGGAAAGCGTGCCCGAAGGACGCTGCGGGAGCCACATCATGCCCAGAGGGAGTTACCATGTGGAAAGAATACGTATGGGCTGGCCGTGGGCAGCTCAACATACGAAGTCCCAGAGGCGGCCCCGGCCTTTTACAGGCGGGGGACGACACCGTACTGAGACGGCAGAGAAACTCTGCCAAGGGAAAGACACGAGCTCGCCGTAGGGAGCTGTACCATGGAGAATACACGTATGGGACCGCCGTAGGGGTCACGACATACGGACCCAGTCCGACACAAGTTCCACCAATGCATACAAGTGCCAGACCTGGCGTCGGATGCTCCGCCACATCCGACTGCCGAGGGGTGCGGAGGACTCAACAGGGTTCGCCAATCCTGGGGAACTCGACTGGAGAAAATAGGCGCACGTATCCGTTCCAGGGGGAAGGGAATGGCGCAGCAAGCCGACACTTAGAACGGGCACTTCAGTGAAGCTGACTATGGGAAGCGAGCACACGAGAAGCCACCGGACGTGTTAGGTGTCGCCCAGCCCGCAGCTCTACAAATGTCTGTCAGCGAGGCGCCACGAGCCAACGCCCAGGAAGAGGCTACACCCCTGGTGGAGTGAGCTCTAACCCCGAGCGGGCAGGGGACGTCTTGGGACTCATACGCCAAGACGATGGCATCCACTATCCAGTGGGCCATCCTCTGCTTGGAGACAGCCTTTCCCTTCTGCTGTCCTCCGTAACAGACGAAGAGCTGTTCTGAGGTCCTAAAGCTTTGTGTTCTGTCAACATAGACGCGCAGAGCGCGAACTGGACAGAGAAAAGCCAGGGCTGGGTCTGCCTCCTCCGAAGGCAGCGCTTGCAGGCTCACCACTTGGTCCCGGAAGGGAGTAGTGGGAACCTTCGGCACGTATCCAGGCCGGGGTCTCAGGGTCACCTGAGAGTCACCCGGCCTGAACTCCAGGCACGATTCGTCGACCGAAAATGCCTGCAGGTCCCCTACCCTCTTAACTGAGGCCAATGCAATCAGGAGGATTGTCTTTAGAGACAAGATCTTAAGCTCTACTGACTGTAAAGGCTCGAAGGGCGCCCTCTGCAGTGCGGTCAGCACCAGAGTCAAGTCCCAAGAGGGTATAGAGGAGGGGCGAGGAGGATTTAGTCTCCTCGCTCCCCTCAGGAACCTGACGATCAGATTGTTTGCCTAAGGACTCACCATTAACGAGGTCATGGTTTGCGGCGATAGCGGCAACATATACCTTGAGGGTGGAGGGAGACAGCCTTCGCTCCAACCCGTCTTGAAGGAAAGATGGCACAGATCTGACCGAACACTTTCGGGGGTCTTCTCGGCGAGAAGAACACCAATCGACGAACAGGTTCCACTTCAGCGCATATAGCCGTCTCGTAGAGGGGGCTCTGGCGGAAGCGATGGTGTCGACTACCGCTTGGGGTAGGTCACCTAGAACCTCCGCGTCCCATCCAGGGACCAGACATGGAGTTTCCAGAGGTCTGGACGCGGGTGCCATAGGGTGCCCCTTCTCTGAGTTAGGAGGTCCTGCCTCAGAGGAATGGGCCAAGGAGGTGCTGTCGTGAGGAGCACTAGTTCCAGGAACCACGTCCTGTTGGGCCGGTACGGAGCTACCAAGAGGAGTTGCTCCTCGTCCTCCCTGACCTTGCACAGTGTCTGTGCAAGAAGGCTCACTGGGGGAAACGCATATTTGCGCAGAGCCCGGGGCCAGCTGTGTGCCAGTGCATCCGTGCCGAGGGTCCCCTCTGGCAGTGGGTCGTGTCGGGGGCGGCAAACAGATCGATCTGTGCGGCCCCAAAGCGACTCCAGTTCAGCTGGACCACCTGGGGGTGGAGTCGCCACTCTCCTGGGAGCACTGGCAACCGTGACAGCTCGTCGGCTGCACGATTGAGCAGGCCCGGAATGTGAATGGCACGAAGGGACCTCAGATGCTTCTGACTCCACAGGAGGAGATGGCAGGCGAGTTGGGACAAACGGCGGGAGCGTAGACCACCCTGTTTGTTGATGTACGCAACTGCCGTCGTGCTGTCCGTCTGGACCAGAACGTACTTGTCTTTGAGCGACCCTATGAGGCGGCTGAGAGCAAGACGAACTGCCAGCAACTCCAGGCAATTGATATGCCATTGCAGTTGGGGCCCCGTCCACAGACCCGATACTGCAAGCCCGTTGTACGTGGCACCCCAGCCCTTGGGTGAGGCATCCGTGGAGACAACATGATGCCTGGACACTTGTTCTAGAGGCACTCCTGCCCGTAGAAATGAAGGGTCCGACCACGGGCTGAGGGTTTGGCGGCATCTCAGCGTCACTTGGACACGGAGGGACCCGCTGTGCCACGCCCATCTCGGGACTCGGTCGTGTAGCCAGTGCTGAAGCGGTCTCATATGGAGCAGCCCTAGCAGCGTTACTGTGGCTGCTGCTGCCATATGCCCCAGGAGCCTCTGAAAATGTTTCATTGGGACCGCTGTACTGCGTTTGAGCGTACTCAAGCAGCTCAACACCGACTGGACGCGCTCCTCGGTGAGGCGCGCTGTCATGGCGACCGAGTCGATCTCCATCCCGAGAAAAGAGATCCTCTGTACGGGACAGAGTCTGCTCTTCTCCCAGTTGACCCGAAGGCCCAACCGGCTGAGGTGCCGAAGCACCATGTCCCTGTGTTCGCACAACTGCTCCCGCAACTGGGCAAGAATCAGCCAGTCGTCGAGATAGTTGAGGATGCGAACACCACGCACTCTCATGGGAGCAATGGCCGCCTCCGCGACTTTCGTGAAGACACGGGGCGACAGGGACAGCCCGAAGGGCAGGACTTTGTACTGATATGCCCGTCCGTCGAAAGCAAAGCGTAGAAATCGTCTGTGTCGAGGGAGAGTCGAGACATGAAAGTACGCGTCCTTCAGGTCGATCGCTGCAAACCAATCTTAGGGACGGATGCACCTGAAGATGCGTTTCTGCGTCAGCATTCTGAACGGCATCCTGTGGAGGGAGCGGTTCAAGTAACGCAGGTCCAAGATTGGTCGTAACCCGCCGCCTTTCTTGGGCACAATGAAGTACGGGCTGTAGAACCCGGACTTCATATCGGCTGGAGGGACCGGCTCTATCGCGTCACTCGCCAATAGGACATCAATCTCCGCCCGAAGCACTGGGGCGCCCTCCTTCAGTACAGACGTGAAGTGGACACCCCTGAACTTCGGGGGACGCCGGGCGAACTGAATCGCATAGCCGAGTCTGATGGTGCGGATGAGCCAGCGAGACGGGCTGGGAAGCGCTAGCCAGGCCTCCAGAGACCGAACAAGCGGGATCATCGGCACCACAGACGTACCCGCAGCGGGGCAGCGCAGCAGAACGCAGGGGCCCCAGGACGACATGGGAGTGGTCCGTGCAGGGGTCGGGGTCTGACACACGATCTGCATCCGCTGAGGGGACGGGCGAGCACGGGGAGGCACATTGTGTGCGTCCGCACAACCAATGCCCCCTATTGGCGAGGGGAGAGGTGTCTGAGGGGTACGAGGCATGGTAGCGTCGCATACCGCCAGACGCGCTCTCTTGGCACCCAGAGATGTTGGAAACTGCTCTTTTATTGATAATTTGGGCGGAACAGACAAACAAATAGTTTTCCCCCGGCCCTCCTCCGGGGGAAGGAGTGGTGCTGCAGCCATCTCCTGAAGAGCAGTTTCCTCCATCTCTGGGCGGCCCGTCTCAGGGTCTCTTATGACGGCGCTTGCCACCTGGCTTGGCAGCGGCCTGAGCGGGCTGGACGTTCTTCCCGCGGCCGGCTCCACGGCCACGGCCGGCTGGAGGCTGCTGCTGGGCTGGGGCGGGAGCGGAGGTGGCCGCAGGAGGACGTCCTCGGCGGAGGTGCTGCGGCCGGCGGCTTGGTGGTAGCAGCGGGCCGCCGGTGCAGGATGTGTTTGATGGCTTCCGTCTGCTTCTGGGCGGCCGAGAATTGCTGGGCGAAATTCTCGACCGCGTCGCCGAACAACCCGGCCGACGATATGGGGGAGTCCAGGAACCAGTTCTTATCAGTCTCCCTCATGTCGGCCAGGTTGAGCCAGAGATGCCGTTCCTGGACCACTAAGGTGGACATCGCCTGACCGAAGGAACGGGCGGTAACTTTCGTCGCCCGGAGGGTGAGGTCCGTCGCTGCCCGGAGCTCCCGGAGGAGCTCTGGGTCAGACCTACCCTTGTGCATGTCCATGAGCGCCTGGGCCTGGTGCACCTGAAGCAACGCCATGGCATGCAAGGCAGACGCGGCCTGTCCGCAGGACCTGTAGGTCTTCGTAGTTAGACTGGACGAAAACCTACAGGCTTTGGACGGGAGACGAGTATCACCACGCCACTCAGAGGCGGTCGCCGGACGCAGTTGCATCGCGACAGCGCGTTTGACTGGCGGGATCCTCTCGTAACCCTTGGCCTGTCCGCCGTCAAGGGTAGTGAGGAGGGAGGAGCCTCCAGGTCTGTTTCTGGCACTAAAGGGTGTCGTCCACGACCTGGAAAGTTCCTCATGCACCTCCGGGAAGAATGGCACTGGGGCGGGACGCTGAGAACCAGCGCGACCCCCCCCCCAGAAACCAATCATCCAACCTAGAAGGTTCAGGACGTGGTGGAGGGTTCCACTCAAGCCTGACCTTTTCGGCGGCCCGGGAAAGCATAGCCGTCAACTCGGGGTCTGACTCAACCGTTGCCACTCTCCCAGAGGGAGGCAGTACAGCTGAGTTCTCATCCTCCGAGGACTGGAACCCGAGGACTGCTCCGATGCAGCAATCGACATCTGCTCGTCCGCGGGCGGGAAAGAGATGACTGGGCGCCCGTGGGCGGGACCAGCGATCTCTTCCGGAGGCGCCACCGGCAGCGGTGCTTGAGAGGGTTCAGGTACCTGCGGAGGGACACTCGGCGGGTTTGTCCTGAACGTAATCCTCAGGTCACCCCGGCCATCCGTCGAAGTAGGTCTGTCCTGGTTAGGGATAGCTCTAGATCGAGGTATGGGGAGGGGGACTCCGCCTTCCCGGAGGTAGGAGAGTCTCGACCTAAGCACCGCAATAGTCATGTTCCTGCAGTGGGAACACGAGCTATTCACAAACGCTGCCTTAGCGTGCTGTAAGCCCAGGCACGTGATGCAGTGAGTGTGGCCGTCAGCGGGCGAGAGGGAACGACCGCATCCAGAAACGCACGGGTGGAATGACATCTTGAAAAAGACGCAGTGTCACACCCGTGTTGCTCTTTTTGTGAGGAAACGCTCTTTTAAGAGAGTGCTGAAGCACCCAGGGAGACCGCGGCAACACACAGGGAATAGTGCAGCCTGTGTTTGCACTCAATTTCGAACGCCCACCAAAACCAACAGCTTGTTTTGCTGTGATAACAGCAGTTGTTTTTAATGCAGCTTGAGATTGCGGTCCCGCTGGAAAAGCCGTCACACCAGCACAACGTCCCTCTTCTCCTTTTCTCTAGACTCTCGAAAAATCGCTGATTTGAAAATCAGGAAGCAGTCTGTACTTCAATGCCGTTTGGCTCCGAAGTGAATGACGTCAGTGCGATGCTCTCACTTCCTGTTTATACCCGCTGCGCGGGGCGGAGCGCAAGATGCAAATCTCGCACGCCAATTGTTCATTGGCCTGTTCTTTAGTTCTCGAAGCTGATAGGGGCTCTCTGGAGTGATCCCAATTCGTCGGTAATACCGACGTACGTCGTAGTGACCGACTGAAAGGGAACTAGTTTTATCCAAAACGACAGCTATGGGGCAAAGTGAGCCAGCATTTTAACTTGCCCACCATAAGGCACTGTAGTTGAGTTAAATCTCTGAAGTATAAACTGTTATAATTTTCTTACACGTACAGCAAACCCTTCTCTAATAAGACGATGCTCAGTCATATTTATCTTTCCACATGTCTCCATAATGGCCTAAACTGTTCAACATTTCAGAAAAACTACCATGACAAGAACCGTCTGACTAAAAAAATTCATTCTAATTCAGTGTTTATTTTATTGAATTTTACTCAACATATTGTTTCAAAAATGCAAACAATTAAAGACATTGGAATTTCAGCTTCATGTGGTCACTTTTATGTTTTCGCTTTAAGAACAGAAATGAGACTATTTGTTAAAGGAAATTTGATTATTTATTGTTCTTTTAAAAGAGGTAAATTATCTTTACAATCTCACATGGGTTTGATTCAGATTCACACAGATGATGCAATTTAGCAATTGAGCCACAGAAACACTTTTAAATAAGAAGCCATATTTTAGAACCCTTTGTCAGAGATGTATTCTGATCATTTACCCCACTCTCCCCTACTGGTGTTTTATTCGTCACATGACAGTTTTTTAAGTACACTAATAAAGTGAGATCTCTGTGCTGATGATCCTGTAAGGCTTGTTTCAGGTGTTAACAGCTGCTCTCATATCAATAGATCTGTTTTCACCTCATTCATTATGCTGATGTCTTCAGATCACCGGTAAACTGACACTTAAAACATTTCATTGTGTCAACACACTGCATAATCACCACTTTTGATATTGTTGGAGATTTATAATGATTATATGATATAAACAAGATTATGTATCAATAAGATTATGACTAGGCCTTCTGCCTTCTGTAATGAAAGTGTCTTCGAAGAACATGGAAAACTACTGGGAGATGACATCATTTGGTGTATGGGCACGGAAGTGAGGCCTAGGTGACTGGTGGAGCGTTAAGAGAATGGTACATGATATGAAACTCTGGGGTTTTTCCACAGTAAATCTTAAAAGTTGCAGAGTGTGTAATCGCAAGGTGGAGTTAGAGGAGAAAGGAGGGCTGGAAGGGTGCTCATTGGATGAGGGGAGATAAGAAAGCAAGATCAATGATGGAGTTTTGCTATGGAAAATTAGATTTTCAGCTTGCATCTCACTTTGTTGTTCATGCAATAAAGTTAAATATCTTCCGATGACCTGGAACTTCGACTTCTTCCAAATTTCTTCAAAGAGAACTTAGAATATGCCACAACATAATTGGCGGAGCCAGCCACGGAGAGGAAAGGGCAAAGGGGGGACCTGCAGCGAGTGAGTTGGCAGAGGCCTCACAAAACAAAAGGCGCCATATAAAGACAAGGTAAGCAAATTTACTTGTATTTTGTTTTGTGTGGTCCTTTGTGAGCTGCTTGCCTAAGGTAACTACCTAAAAAGCCTTACTAAACAAACCAAAAATTTGATTATGATCAAGTGAAATGTCTAAATGTATATTTACATTGAAAGACAAGTAGAGATGTAATTTCCAGGTACTGAGGATATTGCATGTGTGTTGTGTTTTTTGTTTTATATTTAGAAGTACGCATAAGTGCGTTTATATGCAGAAGTGCATTTTGCCAAGAGACTGCATTTAGAAATAGATAGATGTGTGTTTTTGATGCAGACGTGCATCTTGCCTGATAGGGGCATCTTTGTGTGTTTGTGTTTGTGGGTGTGTGTGTGAGGCTGTGCTTGTCTGGAGCTGACGTGCCGTTCGTCAGGAAGATAGGGAGAGTTTTGCAAAGAGCAAGCTCAGAAGGAAGCTGAAGGAAATGTATATTGCTGTGTACATTGCTTTGTTTTATATAAACATATAATGTGAAATTGATTCACTGTATTAAAATTGTACTGTGTTAAAATTGCATAAATTAGTCTGATGAAATAGATGTCAGAAAGAGTTTGCAGGCTGTGGAAAAGAGTTGTTCCAATAACAGTAGAAGAGCACGGAATAAGAATAGCAAATACTGTGTGGAAAAAAAGTACATTTGCTCAACCCAGTAGGGAGGACCTATTGTCAAAGAAATTTGGGGAGGCAGAGAGGAAAACAAATTGAACAATTATTATTGACAGATCCAGCTGTATTATCAGTAGTTGCAACCACCAGCAGGTCACAATTTGGCAAAGGACAGACAATTATATTGGTCTTAAGTGTCCTTCACTGGAGACCTTGTTTAAACAGAGAAACAGAAAAATTGAGTCTAATCCCCACTAGTTTGCCATATGAACATTGGCATTATGTTACTGCTGGATATCCTGTGAGTTAAAATAATAAATAAAGTGACAATTGAAAATAATAAAACCTAAAGCAGGAGACAAAAAGAAATACACTTTGTACAATTACCACAAAGAACTAAAATATTGGACATTTTTTAGTTTGAAAATGCTGTGATCCACGGAGAGAGACGCAGTTTCAATGAACTAAAAAGTTACATAAACAAGGAGTGTCCTTTCTGCTTTCCCAAAAACATTGAAAAGTTGCATGTTTGAAAGTGTATAAGTGAAAACCTGGGTGTGTGAATGTGAATTAAAAGTGAAAAACTGTGCAGAGAGCATAAAAACAGGGGGCGCGCATTGGAAGAGACTGAAAGTTAGATAAGGAAAAAACTTTGTGTGTGTTAATTACTGCACAGAGCATAGAAACAGGAAGAGGCCGAAGGACAGATAAGGAGAAATTTTGTGTGTGTGAGCATTGAAGTGTGAAGGAACCTTTTTTCTTCTCTCTCTTTCCCTATCCCAGCATGTGGAAGCTGCCTAATAAATCTGAACAAGGTAGGGTTAGAGAGAGAGGTAGAGAAATACACGAAGAGTGCCAGTTCAAAGAAGCCCTATTAGAAGCTAACGGAATTAAAATGAATACAGATAAGGAGGGGCAATTAAGGGATTTGACAACTGATAAGAAAAACAAATTATTGAGAAAACTCACTAAAGTTGCAAATTTACAACAAATTGTAAAAGAATGGCCTCTGATAGATTGGCGTTATGAGGTCAGACAATATATGACCCTGGCATTGGCAAGGTCAAAAGAGTGAAAAGGGAGAAGCAAAGAGGGAAGAACAACAAGTACAGACCTAGTTTATATAAATAAAAAAAGAGAGGGAGAAAACATTTAAAAATAGGAAGATGTAAAAGTGAGATAAATGACAAAAAGAGAAATAAAACAGAAAGATTGTCTACTCATGCTCCACCTTATGACACTTTGGAGAAGCAAATGGCTGTCACAACAGGAACAGTAGAAGGAGGTAAAGCTGCATGATACTGAAGAAAAATGGATTAACCTATTAAACCTGTCAACCTGTTAAATCATGCAAATATTATATGAGATACGATATAGTCACATGCCCACAGTGCTGTAAGGGTGGATCACCTGGTGGTTCAGGCCGAATGACCAGGGGCGCCGCTAGCAATTTCGGGCCCTATGAAAGAATGTGATGCTGGGCCCTCTACCGCACCAAACATACAAGCCAACCTAGCTATTCAAAATCTTTGTCTGCAATTTAATGATAATAATTTAATAATCATTAAACCCAGAATGCCTTTTGTGACATGCTGGTTCAAAGATTTGAAATAAGTGCTGCCCCCAACTAAAGTTTTTTCGACTCTACTTTTTCATTTAAGCCATTAGTCAACTAAGCGCTTTTATTAATTTAATTACGTAAATATAAATACTGGAGAGAATTCTAAACCATAATGAGCGTTTACATAACATATTTGCTTATTCCGCATTCAAGCACACGTATAAAGCTTGCCACAAAAGAACCGGCAAAAGTAATGATTATGATTGTGTCAAAAATACACAAAAAAAATAAATTATTTGTTGAATTTACTTAAAAAAGCTGCGTCAAGTGGTTCCACACAACTATATTGAGTCATTTGTACAAATAACAATTTAGTTATATGAACAAAAGAAAGTCGAGTAAAGCTGACAACATTTGTTTAAGTAAACACAAACCATTTTAATTTGTCACTGTTACATAATATTTATCTGTGCAGTTTACTTGATAATGTTATGTTCAATTTATAAAAGTGTATTATGTTAGGTGAACACGTTTATTTATTTAATTAACATAATAAATTAACTACTTGTTCTATAAGTGTTAGTGGAAAACTATTAAATATAACAAAAAGCATATTTTTAGAAACAAAATTAAAATTAACTTAATTGAGAACAGGAAGTCCATCCAATAAATGAGTGGCCACAGCCTAAACACAGGCACCACTCTTCTGCAAATGGTAACCACAAAATTGATGATAACCACAAAAATGTCCAACATAACTGCACATAACACTAACATAAACATAACAACATCTTTCCCTTTACTGAAAAAGATAAAAAAAAACTTGAATCCCTAAATTTACTCTCCAAATGCAGTCCCTTGCAAAGCATGCTGGGAACTACAGATCCACTGCCCAGTTTGTTCGTTTCACTCAGCAATGTTAAGTTGACTGAACAAACACTTATTAAGTAAAGCTGACAATACTCATTTTTAGTAGAAACAACTCAGTAAATCTAGTTACATAAGTAAATTTAGTTACATGAGTTTTTTAAGTAACTTGAACAAGGATGATTTGAGTGCAACTAATAACAGTAAAAGTTAATTTTTTTGAGTGTTACAGGTTTTCTGAAGTTGACGACTCGCTATCTCCGCAGTAGTGGACGCACCAAGAGAGAAATGCACATTACATAATCAGAAATTCTTTTCATTTTGAATCATTTTATTTAAAAGTATACATTTCTATAGAGAAATATGTCATGTCTGTGAGGCAAATAGTGTTGTTTTGGTTCACTTATGAGATGCCCTCTAGTTCTGCAATGCAGGGGATCGCACCTGCGCCTCCGTGTCATGATTATTGTCTGCTACATTTGGGCAATTGACTGATGAAACATTGATTAAGGCTAAGATAAAAATTTATACAAAACAAAACTCACTTTAACGAAAGGCTTTCAACAAAACTTAATAAAGTGGTCAGAACTTCACTCCAATTCTCCGGACATATTGTGCATCTTATGATGTGTCCATGCTGTTCACTCTTCATAATCAACAATTGATGACATGAAAATAAATAACATTATGAAACTAAACACCTTTTCTTAATGGCTACAATTATAGTAGCCTACAGTACAGAGAAATTCCATGTCAAATCAAATCAAATCAAATCACTTTATTGTCACACAGCCATGTACACAAGTGCAACAGCAGGTGAAATTCTTGGTGCAGTTCCGAGCAACATAGTAGTCACGACATGACATGTACAACATTTAGAGCAGCATCAGATTACACTGATGCGCCCACAATTACTCACAGCACAGTAAACTCTACAATAAACAATAAATAATTTACACAATGTGAGTGTGGTTCTCACAGCTTTAACCAATATACACATACTTACAATATACATATACTTTAAACAATATACTTTAAACAATATACACACTAAAACATACATTAAACAATATACATTACGCTATAATAATAATAATATACAATGTACAGTATACATTATTATTCACAGTAGAGATCCAATAACCCTAACCCTAACCCTATCCTAACCCAATAAATTATAATAAGTGTATATAATGTGTGTGTATCTACAGTGGGTTGTGCTGAGTGATATTCTGTCCAGTGTGTGTTATGATCCTGATGGATCAAGAGTTCAGGAGTCTAATAGCTTGTGGGAAGAAGCTGTTCTGGAGTCGGCTGGTGCGTGTTCTGATGCTGCGGTACCGTCTGCCTGATGGCAGCAGTGAGAGCAGCCCATGGCTCGGGTGGCTAGAGTCTCTGATGATCCTCTGAGCTCTTTTCACACACCGCCTGGCGTAAATGTCCTGGAGGGAGGGAAGCTCACCTCCGATGATGCAGCTGGCCGTGCGCACTACCCTTTGCAGGGCTTTGCGGCTGCGGGCGGTACTGTTGCCGTACCAGGTGGTGATGCAGCCAGTCAGCAGGGTCTCTGTAGTGCTGGTGTAGAAGCGTGTGAGGATGTGGCGGCTCATTCCAAACCTCCTCAGCCGTCGCAGGAAGAAAAGGCGCTGATGAGCCTTCTTCACAACGGCCTCGGTGTGGACGGACCATGAGAGTTCCTCTGTGATGTGGACACCGAGGAACTTGAAGCTGCTGACTCTCTCCACCGGTGCTCCATCGATGGTGATGGGGCGGTGTTCTCTCTCATTCCTCCTGAAGTCGACCACCAGCTCCTTGGTCTTGCTGACGTTGAGGGAGAGGTTGTGCTCCTGACACCACCGTGTCAGAGTGTGCACCTCCTCTCTGTAGGCCGTTTCATCATTGTCAGTGATGAGACCTACCACCGTCGTATCGTCAGCAAACTTGATGATGGTGTTGGAGCTGTGGGTTGCCACACAGTCATGTGTGTACAAGGAGTACAGGAGTGGGCTGAGAACACAGCCCTGAGGGGCTCCAGTGTTGAGAGTCAGTGGTGAGGAGATGTTACTGCCCATTCTGACCACCTGGCGTCTGTTTGACAGGAAGTCCAGGATCCAGCTGCATAACAGGCTGTTTAAGCCGAGAGCCCGGAGTTTAATGTCAAGTATGGAGGGCACAATGGTGTTGAATGCTGAGCTGTAGTCTACAAACAGCATTCTCACATATGTGTTCCTCTTTTCCAGGTGGGAGAGAACAGTGTGAATAGTGGATGAAATGGCATCATCAGTGGAGCGGTTTTTGCGGTATGCAAACTGCAGTGGGTCCAGTGAGGGGGGGAGAACAGAGCAGATGTGGTTTCTGACTAGTCTCTCAAAGCATTTGCTGATGATGGGGGTCAGAGCAACAGGACGCCAGTCGTTTAAGCAGGTGGTTTTTGCTTGCTTCGGTACAGGAACAATGGTGGACGTTTTGAAGCATGTGGGGACCACAGACAGGGAGAGGGACAGGTTAAAGATGTCCGTGAAAACTCCAGCCAGTTGGCGCGCGCACGCTCTGATGACGTGGCCCGGAATGCCGTCTGGACCCGCGGCTTTACGGACGTTCACCCGCCGGAAGGATCGGGTTACATCCGCTACAGATACGGAGAGTGCACTAACCTCTGTATCTTCAGCCACGAGCTCTCTCTCCGCGAGGGCGGTGTTAGTTCCCTCAAAGCGAGCATAGAAGGTGTTTAGCTCGTCCGGGAGAGAGGCAGCGGTGTTCACGGTGGAGTTTGTGTTCCCTTTGTAGTCCGTGATGGTGTTAATTCCCCTCCACATGCTTCTGGAGTCGGTGGTGTTGAACTGTCCTTCAATCTTGTCCCTGTACTGGCGTTTTGCTGCTCTGATGGTTTTCCGGAGGGCATAACTTGCTTGTTTATGCTCCTCCGCATTACCGGAGTTAAAGGCGAAGGTCCGCGCATTGAGTGCCGCGCGAACATCCACATTTAGCCACGGCTTCTGATTTGGGTACAGCCGTATTGTTTTGGTCGGAACAACGTCTTCTACGCACTTCCTGATGAAACACGTTACGCTATCGGCGTAGACCTTGATGTCGTCATCAGAGGCCGACCGGAACATCTCCCAGTCCGCGTGATCAAAACAGTCTTGTAGCATAGAGTCCGATTGGTCCGACCAGCACTGGATGGTTCTGAGGGCGGGTGCTTCCTGTTTCAACCTCTGCCTGTATGCGGGCAAAAGGATGATGGAAGCGTGATCCGATTTGCCAAATGGTGGGCGCGGGAGTGATTTGTAACCATCCTTGAAGGGAGAGTAACAATGATCCAGAACTCGGTTCCCTCGTGTGTTGAAGCTAACATGTTGGTGGTATTTGGGTGCGATGCGCTTGAAGTTGGCTTTGTTAAAGTCCCCGGTCACAATAAACGCAGCCTCAGGATGCGCGGTTTCCTGCTCACTCACTGTCCTATACAGTTCCTTCAGTGCCCGGTCTGTGTCGGCTTGTGGGGGAATATACACCGCTGTGATGATGACCGCTGTGAATTCCCTCGGTAGCCAGAATGGTCGACACATAACCGTGAGAAATTCCAGATCAGGAGAACAGAAAGACTTGATAGAATGTACGTTCCTCTGATCACACCAGGATCGGTTGATCATAAAACATACACCCCCGCCTTTGCTTTTCCCGGAGAGATCTTTTTCTCTGTCCATCCGATGCACGGAGAACCCCGTGGTTTCGATGGCCGAATCTGGAATCTCAGCGGACATCCAAGTTTCTGTAAGGCAGATAATGCAGCAGTCCCTCGTCTCGTTGGAAAGAGATCCGTGCTCTCAGCTCGCAGAGTTTATTGTCCAGAGACTGAACATTTGCCAGTAAAATACTGGGAAGCGGGGGTCGGTTTGCGCGGCGTCTTACTCTGATGAGCACGCCGGCTCTGCTTCCCCTTCTCCGGCGGCGTTTCCGTGGTCGGGCCGCCCAAACAAAAGGATCCGCTGCTGTGTTTGTAAGCAGCGGTTCGTCACTGGAGAATTTAAAGTCCGGTTTTCGGTGTGCGATTGCCGAACCAATGTCCAAAAGTGTCTGTCTGTCGTACGTAGTGAGGCAGACAACATCCAAGACAAAAAACACAAAAACTATAAACAGAACAAACAAAAAACTACAATGTTTCAGCAGAGCTTGCGACGTTGCGGCCATCCTCGGCGCCATCTCGACTCGACTCGGAGCAGGATTTGAGCGAACATAGTTTAACCGATGAGTATGAGAGGTTCGTGAGTGGAGCGTTTTTCAGAAATAAGCCATAGTTTTGTTTTATTTGTAACTCTTTGGTAGATTATACATATTACATTATTACTAGTACTGTTACTACTAATAAAACCGATCTCTGGGGGACCCCAAAAGTGTGTGGGCCCTTAGAATCATCCTAACTTCCCCCTTAGCGGCTAAAAGAAATGTTATCAGCAAGATTGTAGAAAACTGTACATTTCTAGTCTTACCACATACTGCAACTTATACCAACGACGGAAATAAGTGTAGTTACAATAGCAAAATATGTGGGTTAATAAGTTAATATCAAATCAAAACTAGTTGGCACATCATTCATGATAGAAATAATTTAATGACAAAATCTGATTATGGTTACACTTAAAATAATTACAAATGGATGTATGAGATGATAAAAACTTAATTGTATCCAGCATGTTTAGGAAGTGTGTGTGTGTGTGTGTGTGTGTGTGTGTGTGTGTGTGTGTGTGTGTGTGTGTGTGTGTGTGTGTGTGTGTGTGTGTGTGTGTGTGTGTGTGTGTGTGTGTGTGTGTGTGTGTGTGTGTGTGTGTGTGTGAGAGAGAGAGAGTGTAGAGAAAGTGTAGAGAACAGAGAGAGTCAGAGCATCAAGAGACAAAGCAACAGTTACAATCTTCTTTTTTATCTCCAAATGGCCCATTGCTTTTTAGCCAGGGTTCAAGGTCCAAATTTCGAGAAAATTGCCCGGTAACCGTTTTATGAATGGCTGGATTTGAGAATGCGCTATGGTTTAGTATGAATCTTGTCTGATGTGCTGCATGTTTTGGACGGAGTACAGCATAGCTTCAGTAAATGTTTTTCTGCTAGTGCTATATCGTCCCCTTGGAAGTTGTGTAGCCCATATTTTGGAAGTTTTTATTTAGAAAATAAAAAAGGTTCTTTCTACACAGTCAAATGGAATGCAAAAAATGAAATTATATTTCCGCCAAAATAAAAGCTCTGTTTAATGTTAGTAAGAAATCAAAATTTCTTGTTCTTAAAATAAGTCTCTTCTGCTCACCAAGGCTGCATTTATTTGATCAAAAATACAGTAAAAGCAGTAATATTGTGAAATATTATTATAATGTAAAACAGCTGTTTTCTATGTGAGTATATATTAAAGTGTAATTTATTCCTGTGATGAAAGCTGAATTTATCATCATTACTCCAGTCTTCAGTGTCACATTTGTCCTTCAGAAAATTTTTCAATATGATGATTTAATGCTCAACAAACATTTATGATTATCATTGTTGAAAACAATTGTGTACAATATTTTTAGGATTTTATGAAAGCCTTCTATTTCAGAGAAATGCTGTTCTTTTGAACCTTCTATTCATCAAAGAATCCTGGGGAAAAGTGAGCATATTAGAGACTAGGCTATGAATAAATGAATAAAATAAAATAAATGACATATCTGACATGTCTGACTTGTAGTACTGTAAGACTTTGAATATTAACACCTGACCACTCTTGTTGGTTTGCTACTGTTACAATTAAGAACCGTATAAGGGTAAAAACATTACAGCCAGACGTGATGTAAGCAACACAGCTACAACTACTAACATTGATACTGGGTGTGCGCATTATCAAGAATTAACAATAGTCAATCGTATTGGTGGCACCAATGAGCCCCAAATAAATTTCTGCTTAGGGCCCCATAAGGGCTTGGGCCGGCCCTGGCCCTTCAGGTAAAAAAGATGGGCGTTTAAAACAGTAAAGCAAATGTCTTTGCTCACTTTCAAATATCTTTGATTATTTCCAATCCTACACTCTGTTATATGCATTGGCCTAAAACTTTGACTTTTTACAAAATAGTTTATGTTTGTATAGTATTTGAAGCTATCTGTTGTACTTATGTTCCAAGTAATAAAGCTCCTGGTGGATCACTCAACGAGGCAATGAAGAAACTGAATAATAAAGGAAGAAATCACTGAAAATGTAGGAGATGAGCATATTGGGAACTTGTTTGACAAAATATTTGAATTATGGGATTGATGCTGACCAATGCTGCTGCCAAACAGATGATCAATATATCTGTGAAAAGATCGGGAGTGGATATTGGTGCCAATTCTGGGGTGTGCCCAATAGGTCTGGGAGTGGATGAGCTGCATGAATTTCTGTCAAAGGATCTAAGCAAGAGTAAGGGAAGGGGTGCTATGTTATTTTTCATTTTATTTCTTTTGTTTGAACAAATGTTTTTGGAAAAAGAAGGGAGTTAGCCCCACTGTGTATTTTACTTTGGGTAAAATAGAAAGCATTTTAGAAATATGGGTAGAATAAGCAGAAAGAATAGGAGGGTGTTTTGTTTGTTGTTTTCACAAAAAGAGCCCCTTCCCACACAATGTTTTATTATTTTTATTTTTTATACTCATAATATTTTCAAATGTAACTAAGAGGGGATATTTGAGGATCTGAAGCAGATCATTATCCTTGTTTCGAGATAATGCAACAAGATTTAAAGGGAATGATTTGAATTGAATCCACCCTAGCAAAGAAAGGGGGAGAGGTTTGGCCTCATACTCCAATCAAAGTGTGTCCACATGAGGAAGGTGTTGAAATGATAGGATGGATGGATGGATATTGGCCATAGGTAGCATAAGAAACAGAAGGCTGGACTTGTGAGGACGTAGGTGTGGGACTATAATAAGTCCCAAAGAGGGGATGTGTTGGAGAATTGTACTGATTATATGATATAAACAAGATTATGTATCAATAAGATTATGACTAGGCCTTCTGCCTTCTGTAATGAAAGTGTCTTGGAAGAACATGGAAAACTACTGGGAGATGACATCATTTGGTGTATGGGCACGGAAGTGAGGCCTAGGTGACCAGTGGAGCGTTAAGAGAATGGTACATGATATGAAACTCTGGGGTTTTTCCACAGTAAATCTTAAAAGATGCAGAGCTTTACATTTAAGTGTTGCGAAATCATAAGGTGGTGTTGGAGGAGAAAGGAGGGCTGGAAGGGTGCCCATTGGATGAGGGGAGATGAGAAAGCAGGATAAAGAATGGAGTTTTACTATGGAAAATCAGATTTTCAGCTTGCATCTCACTTTGTTGTTCATGCAATAAAGTTAAATATCTTCTGATGACCTGGAACTTCGACTCTGAGAGATTGAATTTGACTTCTTCCAAATTTCTTCAAAGAGAACTTAGAATATGCCACAACAATATCTACAGTTTATTTAGTTATAGACTGTGATAAACCATGTTTCATGTAAAAACAACTACAGACTAAAAATCAGTTAATCCAAATGAATCTAAATGTATTATTGTTGCTTACGAACCTGTACATTTATTTCTGAATTGATTTATCCCACTGTATTTTTATTCTAACATTTTTAGATATTTGGATTATTTTAATTCTGGTATTTATTCATGCTTTTCTGTATTTTTAATACCATTTGTTCATTTGGCAGATAAAGTAATAAATGTTAAAAATACATTCACCAACAAAACATAAAAAGTGGATTTCAGTAACAAATTCAGTAACTTTACATTTTGATATATGAACATAAAACATAAATGCATAAAATTTGAGATTTGGTGAAAACATAAATTTGTCTAATAATTTATTTTTCATTTTGGCAGATCTGCTACAATGATTCATCTTCAGTGAAGCTCCTTCCACAGCAGTTCACCTTCACTGAAGCTCCTCCCACAGCAGTTCACCTTCAGTGAAGCTCCTCCCACAGCAGTTCATCTTCACTGAAGCTCCTCCCACAGCAGTTCACCTTCACTGAAGCTCCTCCCACAGCAGTTCACCTTCACTAAAGCTCCTCCCACAGCAGTTCACCTTCACTAAAGCTACTCCCACAGCAGTTCACCTTCACTGAAGCTCCTCCCACAGCAGTTCACCTTCACTGAAGCTCCTCCCACAGCAGTTCATCTTCACTGAAGCTCCTCCCACAGCAGTTCATCTTCAGTGAAGCTCCTCCCACAGCAGTTCACCTTCACTGAAGCTCCTCCCACAGCAGTTCACCAGTAAATGCTGGATCATTCCCATCAGTCTCTGAGTGAAGAGCTGAACCGTGAGAACAGGAGTGATCCAGAATCCTGCAGGATGGAGCCTGAAGACACTGAAGAACAAAAAGGTTGGTTTTTATTCTTGATTATTGATTTAAGGGAACATTAAGGTCATAAACCCTTACTCTTTTTTGTGGTTGTAATTAGAAAAGTCACATGAGCTGTGAAATAACAGTTAAGATATGGGACTGGGTACAAACTAGAGCCTGAATTACATAAATTCTAAGCTGTCCCTCATCTGAATTCATTGCGGTCTCACAAAGTTCTGCTCATCGATTAAGCTGACTGCACAATGAATATGTTATCTAGCCTACATGTCTACACTTTTGTGTTTCAAGTTAAATTCTATTTTGAGTGTTTAGATCTCAGCACTGGACAAAAACTCAGACATTTTGAGTGGTTAGGGCCTTAATCGCGTCTGATTGGCCAATGCATTCAAGAAATCATCAGATATGTTTGTGATTGGCTACGTTGCTCAACATTGCGTTGTAAATAGAAAAAAATAGCTATTTATATTAGTTTCGAAGTCTCAAGAGCACAATCAGTTTGAGTTCATCTCGCGCAACAAACAAAACCTGGTGTTTCAGCGATTACTAATCTCATCATCTCTGATTGGCCGTAAAAATTATGATGCAACATGAGCAGGTCTAAATTTAATACAGCAGGCCGAAGAGGTTATTATATTCTGTTTTTTTTTTGTAGGGTTAGTAACAGAACAGTAACGCGAAGGAGTAATCAGAAATCAGTCATTTAATTACAGTAACTTTCCCATCAATGTTTACACCTAATTCAGATTTTTTGTGACTGTATTTTTTTTTCTAGATATACACAAAATCAATCAAATAAATGAATCTTGGGTTGGAAATGTAACATAAATTGAGCAACATTTTAGTTACTAAAATAATATAATTTGGTTACACTTTATTTTGATAGTCCACTTTAAACATTCTACTACCTATAAGTAACTTTGCAACTACATGTCAACTAACTGTCATTAGAGGATTAGTTGACTGTCAGTAGACTGGTAGGTTATGGTTAGGTGTTAGGGTTCGGGTTAGTAGAATAAGTTGAATTGTAGTTGCCAAGTTACTTATAGTCAGTAGAATGTCTGTTGGGGGACCAACAAAATAAAGTTTTAGTAAATATTAATCAGACAGTTTACAAATACTCTAATAACAGTTAGTTGACATGTAGTTGCAAAGTTACTTATAGTTAGTAGAATGTCTAAAGTGGACTATCAAAATAAAGTGTTACCTATAATTTCTCTTAAATTATGTACTTACAGGGATAAATGGTTAGTTTTAATGCTCAGGGGCCATTTCCGCCTGTATGTGTCCGACCCAAATGTAAAAGCTTTCCATACACACACACAGTGTCTCTAAACACACAATACTGGAGTTATTTTAAAGGAAACCCTCTGAAGTTTCATAAAGCACTGCTAAAAGTGATAAACATGTGAGTATATGTTGTCTGAGCTGTAATACCCCCCCCCCCCCCCCCAAAAAAAGAGGCGCTTTTAGATTTTTTTGGTTATAAACTCATTGTTGAAAGTGTGTAACTCAGGCCCTGTGAGCTCTAGCACCCTGCAGACAGTTTGGGCTGTAAACACTAGATTACAGAAAATACTGGAAAAAAAGAGTTTTGTCTGGATCATATGTGCAAGATTTATTCAGATGGATCTGAAGGGAGGAATATTACCCCCCCTCCCCATACCCATATACATTGGTATAAATGTATTACTGCTCAGACAACATATACTCACATGTTTATCACTTTTAGCAGTGCTTTATGAAACTTCAGAGTTTCCTGTAAAATGACTCCAGTATTGTGTGTTTAGAGACACTGTGTGTGTGTGTGTGTGTGTGTGTGTGTGTGTGTGTGTGTGTGTGTGTGTGTGTGTGTGTGTGTGTGTGTGTGTGTGTGTGTGTGTATGGGAAGCTTTTACATTTGGGTCGGCCAAATCCAGACAGAAATGGTCCCAGAGTAATTTAGTGTAAATAAGTTACTTTGTGTAAAACAAATGCCAAAGTGATGCATATCTCCAGAAAGTAGAGAATCTAAGCTTTCAAATGAGGTCAGAGGTCAGAGCTTCTCCACACATTTAACATTTAAAGTATATACTTGATGTAATTCCGGACTCTGATCATGGTCTGCAGAGTTTAAGAGGTTAATGATTAAATTATGTATGAATTCAGCATATAACAAATAGAAATATATTTAAAACGCATTCGTATGCATATGAATGGAAGTCAATAGAACAAAAGAGTAGCTGAGACTGGGTGGGATGCCAATCGCTGCAGAGTAGCCCAGTCCCTGCCTGACTCATCATGTACATAAACAGAGAGAAGTAGCTCCGGCTACGATGTTCTTCTGCAAAAGTTACATATATTTTTTACTTTCATTTTAGACTTGATGGAAGAGAGTGAGGAGAGTGAAGAAACAAGTGAAGCGGAGGAAGAACATCATCATGTCAAAACTGGAGAAAAATCTCGACAGAAAAGCCGAGCCAAAAAATCTTTCACCTGCTCTCAGTGCGGAAAGAGTTTCCCATACAAACAAAATCTTGAACTTCACATGAGAATCCACACTGGAGAGAAGCCGCACTCATGTGATCAATGTGGGAAGAGTTTCACACAAAAAGGAAACCTTAATATTCACATGAAAATCCACACCGGAGAGAAGCCACACTCATGTGATCAATGCGGGAAGAGTTTCACACAAAAAGGAAACCTTAATATTCACATGAAAATCCACACCGGAGAGAAGCCACACGCATGCGATCAATGTGGGAAGAGTTTTGCGCTGAAAGATACTCTTAAGATACACATGCTATTCCACACCGGAGATAAGCCGCACACATGTGATCAGTGTGGGAAGAGTTTTACACTGAAAGGTCATCTAAAGACACACATGCTAATCCACACCGGAGAGAAGCCGTACGCCTGTGATCAGTGTGAGAAGACTTTTGCACTAAAAGAACGTCTTAAGTTACACATGAGAATCCACACCGGAGAGAAGCCGTACGCCTGTGACCAGTGTTGGAAGAGTTTTACTTTAATAGGACACCTCAAGCGACACATGAGAATCCACACCGGAGAGAAACCATACACATGTGATCAGTGCTGGAAGAGTTTCAGACAAAAAGTTGTCCTTGACACACACATGAAAATCCACACTGGGGAGAAGCCGTACGCATGCGATCAGTGTGGGAAGAGATTCACTGATAAAGGAAACCTTGACAAACACATGAGGATCCACACCGGAGAGAAGCCGTACACCTGTGTTCAGTGTGGGAAGAGTTTTAGACAAAGAGGAGACCTTAACAGACACATGAGGATCCACACTGGAGAGAAGCCATACACATGTGATCAGTGCGGGAAGAGATTCTCACATAAAGTAAACCTTAAGGAACACATTAAAATCCACACCGGAGAGAAGCCGTACACCTGTGTTCAGTGTGGGAAGAGTTTTAGACAAAGAGGAGAACTTAACAGACACATGAGGATCCACACTGGAGAGAAGCCGTACGCATGTGATCAGTGCGGGAAGAGTTTCACACAAAAAAGAGACCTTGACAGACACATGAGAATCCACACCGGAGAGAAACCGCATGCATGTGATCAGTGCGGGATGTGTTTTGCACTGAAAGGAAACCTAAACAAACACATGAGGATCCACACCGGAGAGAAGCGGCACGTGTGTGATCAGTGCGGGAAGAGCTTCACACAAAAAGTAGGCCTTAAAGAACACAAAAAAATCCACACTGGAGAGAAGCCGCACACATGTGACCAGTGCGGGAAGAGTTTCAGGCAGTGTTGTGCCAGTTCACAGCTTTTCTGAACTAGTTCAAGTTCAGTTCATACATGCTCAAAGTGAACAGTTCACGTTCAAAGTTCACAATTTTAATTCTGAACTAGTTCAAAGTTCAGTTCATTTTACTTTTTTCGTGAGATATTCAAATAAATACTTTTTTTCACACTACGAGCTAGAAATCACTATACGTTCCTTGAAGCTGCTCATTGTAGACATTTGCTCATGACACTGCAATTGTGGGTTTCTTACCAGGTGATGAAACTTGCAGCAGTACAGACAAGGTAGACCAGTTCTATACTTAGTGCAATGAAATCTACCAGCATTTAATTAAAAAAAGAATATATAATATGAAATATGTATATATTATTTGATATATATGATATTATATATACATATGTGTGTGTATGAAATTAGCAAAACTCTTGAATGAAGGTAATGAAGGCAAAACTCAAAGGCACAAAAAACTTCCACTAGCCATTTTTTTTTTTAATTGCAGCGCTTTCTCTCACTCTCGTCTTTGGTCTGTCTCTCTCTCTCTCTCGCTCCTCTAGCCCTCCGCGCTCTCGTCGTTGCCTGCTACGCGGCGTTGCTATGCCTACCCCGCTCTGCTGCAATTCATCACGGGTAACGTTGTGCGGAAGCCAGTATGCTATTCAACTATTCTCAGCCGGACACTACGTTGCCCGCAATGCATTGCGCACACAATGTCAAAACCATTTCTGTCTGGTGATACATGATTTAAGCGGCACCAGCGAGAATACAGGAGGGAGGAACTTTCTCTCGTTGCGTTTCAAAAGAGAAAACAGATGTCACTCAGTTTTCAATGGAAAACAAATTCCAACGTTCATTTACAGTGATGTCTGCCGTTCATGACACATAATGTGAACTAATTCACGTTCAAGTTCTTTATTAAAAAATGTGTTGCGTTCAGTTCAACGTTCACGAAAAAATGAGCGTGTTCAATGAACGCGTTCTTTTGAACTCGTTCACGCACAACACTGGTTTCAGGCATGCTATCACTCTTAAATTACATCTGCGTACTCACTCTGGAGAAAAAACATTTTACTGTGATCAGTGTGGAAGAACGTGTCTTTCAGCATCATCCCTGAAGGTCCACCTGAGAGTTCACACAAAGGAGAAGCCTCACATGTGTTTGTGTGGAAAGAGTTTTAGTAGACTGCATACTTTAAAAATACACCAGAAAAGACACACCAATGTGAAGGAACACATGTGCTTTGATTGTGGGAAGAGTTTTATTACAGACGCTGAACTGAAGCTGCACCAGAGAGTTCACACTGGAGAAAAACCTTACAAGTGTTCACACTGTGACAAGAGATTCAGTCGGCAAGGAAATCTGAAAACACACGAGAAGACCCACATGCAAATCCACAATAGAGACACTTGAATTCAATTCTGGAGACTTAAAAAACTGTCATCAATACAGTTGAACATTTCTTTGGGCATTATCCCTGAAGAACCACCTGAAAGTTCAGACAAAGGGCTGTTGAGGACTGTAAAATTACACCAGAAAAGAAGTGTGTGAAGGATTATATGTGCTTTGATTGTGGGATGCTGATCTGGAAATCCACCAGAGAGTTCTGTTGGGGACACAGTTTTAGACCCAGAGACCAGATATGTTGAATGAAGACCAGGAGTCAAGAGTTAGATTAATTAAAGAAATTTACAAAAGAATAGTTTGCAGTTTCATCAGCAGAAGCCAGCGTCAGAGTCTCTCGTGGAATCGCAGGCCAGACTCTAACTTACAGAGAATTTTGCCCACCAGTTATACTAGTTACAAGGACATTGATTACATCAACAATAACAGATGGCCTAAGCCTTAATTGGCTACGGAGACCTAAAAGTCTAAACATTTGTCACACATGTATAGATATGCCGGAATGGCGTAGTTTAGTCAGGATGCTCGTCGCAACATCAATCCCACAAGGGTAAGATTGGCCTCTGACGCCGTAAAGAGCGCCTGCATATCGGGAGGGGGGTCAGGCCCCGATCAGATATCTCCAACAAACCTGCACAGAACTTTTGAAACACACACACATCCAAGCACTAGGGCATCACACTCTAGTTAATGTCAGGGGATTATGACCGTTTATCAAGAGAACACTCAATACCCAAACAGCGACTCCGCCATAACTATCCCTCACGAGAGTGAGCCATGCATGGCTGGAGGTCAACCCAGAGCAGCTGGGGAGACTAGATTTAACACTACAAAATCATCCTCAAACTAAATATATAAAAGTATAAAATCACACAGAATTACAATCATCTCTAGATTACATATGAACGCAGAGAAAGAGATATTTATTTTGATTATCCTTGATTATTCAGGTTATGGATATAATAAAAGAATCGTTGAAAAGGATATGTGTATAAAAGAAGAGACAATCCGTTTCAGTTCACACGGGAGGAAACCCCTCCATCAAATCAATGTTTCGAGTTGATTTTGACAGACTAATTTTATACTGTGGTGTGATAATGAGCAGTGATAATACTTCTAACGTCTATGCTAGGACTGCATGAATATGACAAAAATCATAATTGTAATTTGTTTTTGTTTTTTTTAAATAAACGTGAATTGAATGTTTGATTCTACTCTGATCCACTCCATTATTCAGCTCTCTGTTTTTTGTTAGGATGACAAATTTATAAGTTAAGTTTTCTGCTCTGGCTGTTTATGGTCAATCAAAGACGACATATTCACAGACGGCGAACATGAATTCCGGCACAATGCTTCAGTTTTACGCTGCCTTCACATGCTATCAGAATTACATAAATACAACTTCAGGGTGGCATTCAATTTCTGATTGGGAAATTCCTGAGTTTCCGAGTCCGTAGGAGCAGTATTGGGTGTAATGCATTACTAAGTAATTAATTATTGTCATTTAATTGTTTTTCTCTTGAAAAAGTAATGTATGGGATTACTGTTAATTTTTTTTTGTAATTTAATGACTATTACTTCGGATGTAATTAGGGGCCAAGCATCGAAGGTGTGTAGGCACCTATTGTAATCGTCTGCTTTCTTCCGCTCTCGAGTGTATGGCAAATCATAGAACCGTGTGTGGGGAGGTTATAAAATTTGGCCCACAAATAAGGGACAGTCTGAAATATCACCATAGCAAATTTGGAGTCTCTAACTCAACCGCTCTAAACAGATAAACACTAATTATTAAACACGTATTTCCACTTTTCTGATATTCTGATAAATAAATGCCTTTCCGATCTGATATGTGATGGGAAAAGTGAGTAGAGCGAGTTTGGAAAAGGCGGATTCGAACCTCGGGTCAATTTGCTTCAAAACTTACCCCTATACTATTACCAGCTTAAGTAATTTGGTGTCTTCCGTAATTTTGTCTGTCACAACCAGGTGTTTAGTAAACCAGGCGAGCAAGTGTTTGCATGTAAATGGCATCTACTCCAGTAAAAACTTTTGGACCCACCCAGATTTATTTATATCCCGACGCCCATGGGCCTGATAGAGTATTAGAATGGTCTGGTTTGGATGGTGAAGTAGAGGAATGTGCTATAATATGATTAACATCTGTCTGATAATGCTCAGATCTGTGGTGACAATGACCTCTGCTGGTGAAAATGTGCTTATTCATTGTGGATGTATTCATTCCCTTACAAAAAATAACTGCAGTACATTGAAGTAAAACTGCAGTATAATGAAGTACAACTGTAGATTTGCAGTATAATGAAGTACATTGAAGTAAATCTGCAATATTGCAGTTTTTTCGTGTCCAAATTTTTTTTTTCTATATGTAACAACTGCAGTATTTTTTTTTTGTAATGGTTATTTCAAATATTAATAAAAATTAAGATAAATGGAAATTTTGTTATATAATTAATCTAAAAATTAATCTGCATTCTCACTCTTTTTTTATATAGCTTCTCCAATTAATGATGTATCATTTCTTATTTCTAAAGCTTTTAAATGCCTAATAAATTATTTTTAATTTTATAATTAAACACACACACACGACTGAGATTGTATGGGTCTACTAGCCCATAATTTGATCCTTGATAGGCCTATTTTATCATATAAGATCATCTACATCTTCTCCCCAACATTATTCTCATTTATGTATTGTGTTAACAATAGGGGGAACCAGAGTCATTAAAACTTATGAATATGTCAACAACGAAACCATATATTTCTTATTTTATATAAAACATCAGTCGTATGGGCTATAACACATTAATTTTATTAGAGGATATATCATAATACTTTCACAATTGTTCTGTATTTCGACCAGAGAATCGTAAAAGGACTTTAGGGGCTGTTATCGCGCGTCGCTTTGAAAACGAGTTCGCCTCGTGGTGATGACGTCACCGACGCTAGTCCGCGCGCGCGGGAGTCTCCTGAGGGGATCGAGGTGAGCAGTTCACAGTATAAAACAGCCTACACTTTACCGTTTAAATAACATTATTCGGTGTCATTTCTGTATTGTTTTCACAAAACATTTAGTGCTGCAAGATAGCATGTCTCCAATATGACATTAAATAGTGATTAATCTGGAAAATACCACATTAGGAAACTCATGGGAAACTAGTGCAGCCCCAGGTAATAAACACGTGACTGTTTTAACTGCAACGTGATGACCAAACTTTCGTTGTGGCAACAGAATTATTTACAATATTAGCAAATCATATTAAACACATTTGAGTAATTCCTGTTATCCAGTAACATTTTGACTTTTGAAAAAAGTTGCATGAATTAAAGCATTCAAGACGTTCCCTGCTGAGCATCATTATAAACAGATGTGCTAGCTATGCTAGTGTAAAGGCATACATTTGAGATGAATAAATAACCAGAGAGGAGTAAATATTAAAAGAAGTACTGAAGAAAATATCACTTAACCCAACTGATCTGGTTGCTGAAGATATCAGTCAATTGACAATCAATTAATTGTTGATAATACATTTAATCGATACAACTTTTCGATCATCGATTACTCAAACAAACTTCTTTCACATTGTCATTATGGGGTGTTGTTTGCAGAATTTTGAGGAAAATAATGTATTTAATACATTTTGGAATAAGGCTGTAACATAAAATGTGGAAAAAGTGAAGCTTTGTGTATACTCTCCGGATGCTCTCTCTCTCTGTGTGTGTGTGTGTGTGTGTGTGTGTGTGTGTGTGTGTGTGTGTGTGTGTGTGTGTGTGTGTGTGTGTGTGTGTGTGTGTGTATATAAGCCTTGTCTGTGAAACCAGGCCATTATGTTGCTGTATGTTATTGTAAAGTTAATTAGTCTCCCACACAGAATAAAAACTATTGAAAAGATCATTTGTATTTATTTTGGTATATCATTTGTTTTATTTGTCTCAGATTGTGAGAATGGAGCAGTTACTCTTTATTCTAACAATTAGTTTATACCACAAACACACAGAATAGAATAAAAGTGAGCTCTGTGATGGTGAAAGGCTTGCTGAAAAGTCTAATTTCATATCAATAGTTCCTGTTTTCACCTCGTTCATTATGCTGATGTATTCAGATCACCTGTGAAATGGCACTTAAAGCTCATTTCATTGTGTTAACAGACTGAGGCAAAACTACACTATCACCATAAATCTCGTACCTGATACAGAGGCAGATTAAGGTGGTTAGGGCCCTTACACAAAGAGCACCTTAATATGCCTCTTAATCATTATACTTTACTGGAAAAAAATATTTAGTGCCATACATGGTCCATGCGCAAATATGGCGAACTGGCATACACACACACACACATACACACACACACACAGAGACAGCCAATGCTACAGTGTTCCCTCTACATTAGACCACCACAGTACGAAAACTACCACCACACCACATAGGTAAATGAGAAATTGAACATTACAAACAAAACATAAATACAAACAAGCACAAGGCCCAGTGCTTAGAAGCAGCCCTTTAATAACAGAGATGGTGGAAAGATATTACCCTCTGCCACCACAGCCACAAAACGATTACAAAGGAAATATGTAACTATAAACAGCAAAGCAACAGAATTCCCTGCGTTCACAGTTCAACTGCAAGCTGGTTTAGTTTTATAAACCAACAGGTAAGCTACACGGTTTTACTGAGGCAAAATCACATCATTACTGAGACACAAACCACTGTGCAAAAATTGTGTATAAAACAAAGCTGTATTTTTTTTCTCTATATCTTGGTGGTGATGTTCTTTTTTACCTTTTGTATTTTCCGTTTTTGTGCTCCACTATTGTACTCTATCGCTATCTTTATAGTCATCGGACATTTTGCCGCTATGCAGTCTTGCCCGTCTAGCAATAGCAGTGATGTAAATGAACATGATTGACATGATTTGACCAGCAGCTGATAGGGCAGATATGATTTGCATCTATCCAATCACCTGCTTATTTTCTTCAGCCTATTGGCAAATGAGGGTCTTTTTTTGTGCTGAAATATAATAATAAATAAGTCTGGTCTAGGCTGTAGCCCAAAAACAACCCAAAATTAAAAACCAGTGAACACAAACTCTATGTTAAATGAAGTTGAACCCAATTGGAGTGTTATTTGTTGTTTACAAATCTATAAAATTTACTTTTATAGATTTTATCATATTTTTCTTTATTTCTCTGTCCAAATGTCCATACGGAAGATAGAAAACGCCAAATGATTAATGGATCGACTCACAGATAAAACAGAAATATGCAAATTCATTAACTTTATATTCTGATAGTTGGATATATAGATGTGTTGATTAGTGAAAACGTTCATTTTATATCTGATTTATTTATTATTTCTGCAGATCTGCTCATACCACACGACAGTGAAGCTCCTCTCACAGAAAATCTGGGATATTCCCACCAGACTTCAAGTGAATAACATGAATGATCCAGAATCCTGCAGGATAAAACAAGAACATACTGAAGAACAAAGAGGTTGGTGTTTACTCTTGACTCTTCTGTAAAGATGTTGAAGAACATTACGGTTCAAGCAGTTCATCAGATTTAGGGACCGATCATACAACCGGTGTTCTATCAGTTTGTTCTACTTTGTCAGATTGTGTTACCTCCCATTAAAACAGTAGGTAGCACAATTTGACAGCAAAACCAGATTGTGTTACCAGCATCATATTCATGTGGTTTGAGGCTTTATTAATATTCATACCTACCCCTACCCTTAAAACTATGTAAGTATTTTAAAAATAAATATTGAATATTGATGTGTGCATGCCCAGCAAGCCATGGTAGGAATTAAATATGACAAAATAACGGTTTAAAATGTAAAATATTATTATTGTGTACATAAATATAAAACGTGTCATAATGGATAGTCATTGCATGTATCAGAACCCGGCGTCACTGGACAAGCAGATCAGTTTCCTCTCTGACACATATAATACATATAATAAAATTAAACATACAGTGTCATTCGTAATTGGTTCAGTTTTTCGGCCTCAGTCATAAACAAACAATACCATTGCAAAGTGTGTTTGAAGCTACGTGGACCATTTCTCAGCTCGGAGCAGTAGCTAATAGACAGCGCACACACACACACACACACACACACACACACACACACACACACACACACACACACACACACACACACACACACACACACACACACACACACACACAGAGAGAGAGTTTGAATTCACCACAGAATTAATAACATCGAGATCTAGTGGAAGCGCTCAGCGCAGAACTCTGTTATAAACCACAGATATCAGATCTAACAGCGCAGACGTGGAGACCAGGGGCCCGTTCTTCGTACCTCGCTAACTCAGTTAGCTGGATTTGATTGTTGACGATTTGGCATGATCTTGGATTGTTTGGTTCTTCGAAGCTCATCCTGGACTTGCTGTCATAGTAACAGGTCCGTAAACTTAAACCTGCTCGGGAGCAGGCTTATTTCATGTAAACAGGATTAGATCACATCTTGAGGAGATAATTAAAATCTCTCCCAGCCACTGCTACTTTATTACAAGAGTGCATTACTGAACCAGGGGCAATAATAATAATTTTAAATAATAATATAAAAATGTTATATTGTATAATGTATATGAGAATGTATAATACTATAGACACAGCCACTTGATTGAGCGATTTATTTGTGATGGAATATTACTTTATATAATTTTATTTTTATTGGTTTACACACATGTTGTACAGTTAATCTGAGCCGTGCAAGTAGGTGATCACGGATATTATGGGAGTGGCTTGATGCAGCGCAAGAGAGATAATTTGATCTTGACCCATAAGAAACTTGAATACTGTCACGTTACAAATCTGCTTCAAATTGAATTAAAAATTTAATTACAACATTGAAATAAAAATGTAAAGGGTGTACAAATACTGTATAAAATCGTGAATATAAATAATTGGTAATCATGAAAAAAAAAAACACATTTATGTAGCAATTATGGGTGCAGACATAGTTAACGAATCTTCCAATGATTCGATCAAATGAACATCCCCGTTCACAAAGCACAATTCAGCTCCAGGAAATCATCATCATCACGAGGGAGATGGGGGCTTGATTCTGCCCCGGAGCTACTAGTTCTGACTTCCTATGGACTCGCCACCAAACTCAGTTAAAAGAGGACAAAGGGCTCGTGGTTGTCACAAGACAAAGAAACAACCAGACCTCTGTCTTTGCAATGACCGGTAAATGAACTCCACGACACAGCTAAAAACTCCAAGTAAGCTCACAGAAACTGTCACATATGGAGTGCAGCAAATCACGGATTATTGGACTTTTTCATTTCAAATAGCCTTCGACGTAGCTTGTTAGTGTGTTTACAACTAATACACGTTAGTTAGACTATTAGGCATGTATATTACTCACAATTCATGCAATTATGTAACTATTGAATGAGTGGATGAAAAAGCATTGTGTTTGATACCGGTGTGTTCGTATGGATATAATCCAACAGATGAGCTGAATGAAATCTTTATAGAATTGATCATGTCCTTATAGTAAGAAATTAGGTCTAAATTTACTCTCTGCTTAAGAGCAGGAAATTAAATTCTATAGATAACCCAATTTAGTGGGAGGGGTGGAGACACAGTCACCCCTGAAGCCTAATTGGCCAGAACCCATCCAGGGGATGGGCAAATGTTTTGAGTTTAATCTCAGAACACGAACGAAAAGTTCAGTCTGCTGTCTACTGTCTACAGTTCTGCACAGTTCAGACCAGAAGCAGTGCAGAGTTCAGCTCAAGTTCGGTTCCAGTTCGGTTCGAGCTGGTTCGCGGCCTGTTCGCAGTTCAGAGATGAGCTCAGGCCTAGCAGTATGACCAGAGTGAGTTCTAAACGGAGCTCCCAGGAGACGATTTGGCGATCGTGATAGACCAACTTCAGAGAAAATGGGTTGACAACGATTTCATTCAGGCCATCTGCTTTTCTCTCACTTTCCTTTCTTTTACTTAAAGTTTATTTTATTTCCGTTAAGTCTCGGGTTCTGTTAAGTTTCGCCGCAAAAGTCTCTCAACAACGAGTTTCTAACAGCGCGCTCCAACTTCAAACAACGCCCACAAGACTTTCATCCAGCCGCCAACACGCCACGTGACTGGCTTCCCCAGACGTCGACCAGACCTTCAGCGAATCAAAGATCCGGGAAAATCCCTGTACAGCCAGGAAAAGGGAATCCCCCTTGTCAGACGACACGCGAAACCCAAACGCAAGTAACGCCTTTTTGATTCCAAGCTGAACTGGTGCATTAGATCAAATGTAATAACCCTGCCTAAGAAACGATAGGAGGTTAAATTACTGATCAATGGTTTCTGCAGGTCATGTTTCATAAATGCATAGATTGCTTAGGATTTCATAATTTCTCTCTCTTAGAACTTATTCTTTCCTCACCTTCTTCCTTTCTGCAACGTGTGAATGTGCGAGCGTGTGTGTTTATGTTAGATATTAGTTTGATGTGTTAGATTAATCAATAAAGTTCCGTTTGTATTCAAAGATAACTGTTCTTGTGTTATGTGCTTATCAATTTAATGTCTTGAACTGCCGATCTAAGTTACCTGGCTGTTAAATAGTGTGTCACTATTGTTCGGATATTAATATCCGCTGCAGAGTTGATATTTACGGCCCGTTCAAATGAACGCTAGAAGAGTCATTTGCTCGGCTGTAAAATAGACTCTCAAAATTCTTTATGAATTCATTAAATTCATTCATTTGAGCTAAATATACATGTTTCCCTTTAACAGAGCCCCCTTTAAGTCCTTACATATCGGCGGACGAATAAGTTAAGGTGTAAATATTAATTCTGAATTATTTATAATATATAGTGTCATTCGAGTCTTTCATTTTAATTCAGTTCCCCGTTGAGTTATTATTTTATCTGACTCATAGTCGCTACAGTATTTTGGTGGAGAATGCGGGCAGTTTAACCTAAATTATAAGCATATAAATCTAGATTTTATCTTTGAATTACATTTTGAGAGATCAGACCGCTAGACGCGTCTGTCTGTGTGTGCGCGCGCTCGTGACGCAAGCTGCGCGCGCGCCTATTTGAAAGCTGTGTTGAATGAATGAGGAACGCTGTGTAACCCAAGTCTGTCCCTGTTCTAAAACTGCATTAAAGTAATTTAAGATCTGAGATCTCACACTATACGATAAGGTAAGAATTAAGCGTGTTCCTTAATTTCTAGAATGCCTCGTTTATAGCCGAATTGATGTCATTGCGTGTTCCAGTGTCATTAAATAGCTAACGTTATACGTATATCAGTCAGCCAGAGAACTGAACGAACTTAAACTGCATAAATTGAAATACCCTGCGAGGAATAATCTCCTCACAGCGCGGTCAGATCAAGCGTGTTCCTTGATCGATGTATTAAAGCCTTATTTATAGCTATTAATTCAGTGCGTGTTCCACTGTAATTCGAAGAGCTATATCTTCCCTGTGCTAATGTTAAGCAGTTAAAGCTTGCCGGTTTGTATATCCGTCTCGTATAACACTGCGTGTCCCAGTGTGATTTAAAGGAGAATGATTTGAACCCAAGTAAAGCTGACATTGATAGAATCAACAGTAGAAGAAACCCTGTGGTTCTATATGCACATAGATCCGCCGAGATCAATAGTGTTCTATTTACAGCGCAAAACTGTAACATTGAACTGTAACTGTAAAGTTTAATCTCACTCTTAACAAACTGAGTGAAAAGCCCCACAGAGCAAAACCAGCTACGAGTGGTGTTCCTTATTTTGATTTTCATTGATGAAATGTGCCGACGTTTCACGTAATACACTCGATTGCACGTGCTAAACTTATGTGTAACTTTACAGGGTGAAAAGCGCTGACTTTTCTAGTTACTCCTAACTTTACCCTGTCTGCAATTCACATGTTTGCCGCTAGCGTTTGTTTTTCGCCATAGTCACGACTGCGGCACGGAAGTCAACCAGCGCTTCCGGATAAACTCAGCGCATGCGCAGTGCGTCGAAGCCATATTTGTAAACAAACCTTACGGTAGCTAACAGCTACCGGCTAAGCTAATCGAAGCAGTTGTTTACATTGAAGCCTAAATGCTAAAGCTTTAGCATTAGTTTTAGGTATCAACCGTATTAACATACGTGTAAATGCAGTGTCTGTTTGAGTCACTTTAAAGTGATTTAACCATTTAAACACCTCAACTTTATGTACACTGTTGGTCTTTCTTACTTTTCTCTTAACTTTCTAATACATTACGTTATACTCTACTTTAAGGGAAATATTGGTTCACAATTGTTAGTTACTTTACCTACATTTTACTTGAAGAGGAAAGATACTGGTTTGCAATTATTAATTGTTAAGTTTGAATTTAATGAAAGAAAAAATTCAAGATTCATTCCTCAAAGTCATGTAAAATGATTTTAAAGTTATTCTAACTATTCTGGAATTTACTCATTTTCAGAATTTCTCATTGAGACCCAATTACTTTAGGTATTCGTCTGGAACTTTAGAAGTTCAAGTGAACCACTAAATTGATATCTATTACCAAAACCTTTTGGACTCACACTTATTCATTATTTTTATTGCGTTATACCCTCCTTTATCCCCTCTTCCTATTGTAGCTATTCACTTAGCCACTCTATTTTATTTACTCATTTATCTCTTTATTTAACTTCCCTTTTTGTAAACCTAGCTTGGGAGCAACACACCTGAGCCTCAATAGGAGACAGTGCCAGATTCCTACGAGTTTCAAAATAAATCAGAGACAATCCTCATTGACTAAATATCTATTTTGGGTGATTAGTTGACCATCAACTATCAACTTTATACTCGTAGTCAGACAAAGGCTTCAGAGCCATTTGTGGGGCCGGATCTCCTTGCTTTCCTCCCTTCTCCTAACGTCTTCCCTGTTCTGTCCTGCTCTATTCAATTTTATTCTTCATATTTATAGGGAACAAGCCTGGAAGAATCATTGATCATTTCGAAAAGAAAGAGAAAGATAATTCTTCCCAGAGAAACAAACCAGTAGGCATTTGATTGGTAATCAAACCCTCCTTTGTTCTCCATGCTTTCCCTGCATTTGTAAACGCAATTTAAAATTTTGACATATCTAAGTTCATTTAACAGAGACAAGTGTTGAGCCACCGTCGCCTTCAACGCATCCCTGCGTAAGCGGTCCGCCTGTAAGGTGTGTGGCGTCAATCCTGTCAGACTAAGGAAAGAGGTATCGGCATTATTATTGTATTATTTTACTCTGTAACATAAGCAATAATATTGTTTCTGTTTTGAAAAAAGATTTTCATTGATAGGAAGTAGTTATAGAAAAAAAAGAACTTTTTCTCCCAGTGAAAGTTATTTTTGTTTCTTTCAATTGAAATAGGTTTTTAACCTTTTCTCTCTTCCTCCCTTACTAAGCTGAGTGACATAGTCCTCGCATCACGATTTGGAAACAGCTTTTCATTGATAGAATTTTCTTTTTAGAAAAAAAGAAATTCTCCAAGTGAAAAGAAAATTGTTTCAATCTATTGAGATTGGTTTTAACCCTTTTCTCTCTCTTTCCCTTACCTAGTTGAGTGACAAAGCCTTCACATCACTAGCCTACCTGTCTACACTGAGACCAACACATAGTCGTCACAACACGCCACTATTGGTGTACAATCACTGAAACGACACTTAGCTGTCCCACCACACATAGGCTTATACCCCACACAGATCTGTGTCAGTCTCTTCTCCCAGCGTACCAACATGTCGCAGACGACAAACCCCACTGCCCAAGGGGAAGATGTGGACGTCTGTCTCAGAGGCATTACAGACTGCCTCATACCAAAGACAATTGAACTGTTATTATTTTTAATAATAATCATGATTCTGAGAAGGTTCCTGACACATGATTCAAGCCAGAACAACAACCACATGGAACCAGCCAAGATCACCTGTTCCCTAAGCAACGCCTTCACAGCCCAGCTGAAACTAAGCGACAAGCACATCATCCACCTTCAAGAGGAGCTGACACGTGCCCAACACCGCATAGACAAGCTGGAAGTGAAAGTCCAGGACGACTTCAAGCGTCAGACCACTGAGTTCCTGAGAGAGCTGATGCACACTCAACGCTGCACAGACCAGCTCAAGGCTAAAGCTCAAGACAAACTCAAAGTGCCTGACGAAGTGGAGCAAGAAACAAAGAAACCAGTTGACAAGCTCCAAGAAGCCCTTGCAGTCGCTGAACGCGACAAACAAGAGTCAAAGACTGCACATAAACACCTTTTAAACCAACTCCAGTCTGCTGAACATCAGCTAGAGAAAGCCAACGCTGATATTAAAGACCAGAACTCTAAAATCAATGCTCTGGAAGACCACCTTGAAAGGTACAGCACTGAGATGGACCATCTGATCCGACAGCGAGACGACGCCAACGACGAGCTCTACGCGGTCAGATATGAACTCAATCATGCTGTCAAACAGAGACCAGAGCCAAGAAGGGATAGAACTCCCTCAGCATCACTACTGCTGAGTAGAACACAGTCTTCCTTCCAAGAACTGCCATACAACGGAAGAAGTGAATGGCCGCAACCCAAAGCGTCACCGGCCTTCACCACAGAACTTGTCCCGGCCAACAAAAGAGAGCTCATCCAAGCAGACTCCGAACCTGCACAAAAGATGACCTTTGAAAACCTCGACAAGCTCGCTAAGAACATTACCCAGTTCAACCCAAACTCCACGGAGGGCCGCGACATCCAGGCCTACCTCCGAGATATTGACTTCTACCTAGAGGCAAGACCTCAGGTGACCGACCGAGACAGGTTATACCTCCTCAGAGCCACATCCAGTCCCGAGGTACGAAGCTTTCTAGATCGGCAACCTGTTCACGTAAAGTACAACTACCAGCTACTACGTGAGACGCTGACCCAAGAATTTACAGGCCCTGAGTCTGAACACGGACTGTTAATCGCCTGGGAAACCAAACAAGGTCGACAAGAGACTCCCCAAGCCTACTACAGCCGTTTCCGACAAGCCTACTTTGGTGCATATAACGAACCTGAACTTGAAGAGGATTTAAACTTCAAAACCATCTTCCTGAGAAACTTGCACCCTGGAGTGAGTCGTCATCTAGGCATCATGGCCTGCCCAGACACGATGACAATCCAACAGCTGCGTGACCTGACACACAAGGCCTACATCAAACAAAAGATGGCCACAAAGAAAGGTCTGAAAACATCCACAGTGTCAGACTCCGTCAGCCAAGACCCAAGCCTTGCACTGGACGACACCCAGTGGCATGACTACACTACGGTCCATCATAAAGAGTACAGAGAACGTGACTCCCATGACAGCTACCACACCAACTGCTGGGAAAAGCCATGGGACCAGCCTCGCTTCTCAAGAAACCCTAAAGATGCCAAAGACCATCGTCATCCCACACATTCCAGAGCATCTAACGTGGATAAGCGACGACAAAACCCACCTCGGCACCACTCAGTTAAGCACAGCACTGAGTACGCCGAAGAACAAGACTCTCATGCCAGTGCCAGATCCAAACAACCAGACGGCCGTGGGCACAAGCAAAGCAGCGACTCACAAGAAGTCATGCAGCTATTGAGAGAATCCCTCAAATGCCATGAAGAGGACAGGAAATGGGATGAGTCAGATTCTGATTGACACGCCTTCCAGGAAAGGGGGGACCAAAAACAGACTAGAACAGATCTGACCATACATCCACTAACGTTACATACACTACATAACTTACATGCTCGCTAACATACAGAAGTTAACCACATCTGCCAGGGAAAACATTCAGCAAACATGTTCTTCCCACAGGTAGAAACTAGCTTCAGAAACTAGCTTAGCATGGACCCGGCTACACTCATCATAGGAAACATTGCACAATCTACCCAACAGGTAGAACACCTCTCATTAAGTTAGGGTACACGACACCTTAGCTGCACGAGTAGTTGTAGGCAAGACCTAGAGACACTCAACTGTTTTGTTTTGTTTCACCTCTTCCTTCCCTCTCCTTCTTCTTTTATTAGGTAAAATGCCTGTCTACCCCATAAGGGTCAAGGTCACGATATAGGGATTGATGCCCCACGCCTAATATCGGCAGACCACCTTTGAACCAATGTGAGCTAGAGAGCTCCATGATTAAGAGGTCACCTCATTTGTACCACAAATGATGTCACCACGTCATGAAGAAAGGTACAACGGTCTCAACCTAGTACGATTTAGAAGTGAAGAAAACAAACAAAACAAAAGTTAAACACAGAATTTGGTCAAAGAGTCACCGTACCGAACCAAATTAGAACAACACCAAAGTTAAACTACATTACGTCGACACGATAAACCGAGGAACGTTAAAACGTAAACTTCAAGTTAACCTTAAGTTTAAAGTTTAAAACTGTTAGTACTCGAATAATCTAAGGCCCTGCACCAGTACAGTGGCCAATCATGGAGGTGTTGTCTTGTTGTTTGTTGTGTATTGTGTCTGCTTCTTCTCCTTGTGCTTCAACAGCGTTCGCCGATGTCTTCATCCCAACACATCGCCTAACGAAGGGGGGAATATGTAGCAATTATGGGTGCAGACATAGTTAACGAATCTTCCAATGATTCGATCAAATGAACATCCCCGTTCACAAAGCACAATTCAGCTCCAGGAAATCATCATCATCACGAGGGAGATGGGGGCTTGATTCTGCCCCGGAGCTACTAGTTCTGACTTCCTATGGACTCGCCACCAAACTCAGTTAAAAGAGGACAAAGGGCTCGTGGTTGTCACAAGACAAAGAAACAACCAGACCTCTGTCTTTGCAATGACCGGTAAATGAACTCCACGACACAGCTAAAAACTCCAAGTAAGCTCACAGAAACTGTCACATATGGAGTGCAGCAAATCACGGATTATTGGACTTTTTCATTTCAAATAGCCTTCGACGTAGCTTGTTAGTGTGTTTACAACTAATACACGTTAGTTAGACTATTAGACATGTATATTACTCACAATTCATGCAATTATGTAACTATTGAATGAGTGGATGAAAAAGCATTGTGTTTGATACCGGTGTGTTCGTATGGATATAATCCAACAGATGAGCTGAATGAAATCTTTATAGAATTGATCATGTCCTTATAGTAAGAAATTAGGTCTAAATTTACTCTCTGCTTAAGAGCAGGAAATTAAATTCTATAGATAACCCAATTTTGAGGGAGGGGTGGAGACACAGTCACCCCTGAAGCCTAATTGGCCAGAACCCATCCAGGGGATGGGCAAATGTTTTGAGTTTAATCTCAGAACACGAACGAAAAGTTCAGTCTGCTGTCTACTGTCTACAGTTCTGCACAGTTCAGACCAGAAGCAGCGCAGAGTTCAGCTCAAGTTCGGTTCCAGTTCGGTTCGAGCTGGTTCGCGGCCTGTTCGCAGTTCAGAGATGAGCTCAGGCCTAGCAGTATGACCAGAGAGAGTTCTAAACGGAGCTCCCAGGAGACGATCTGGCGATCGTGACAGACCAACTTCAGAGAAAATGGGTTGACAACGATTTCATTCAGGCCATCTGCTTTTCTCTCACTTTCCTTTCTTTTACTTAAAGTTAATTTTATTTCCGTTAAGTCTCGGGTTCTGTTAAGTTTCGCCGCTAAAGTCTCTCAACAACGAGTTTCTAACAGCGCGCTCCAACTTCAAACAACGCCCACAAGACTTTCATCCAGCCGCCAACACGCCACGTGACTGGCTTCCCCAGACGTCGACCAGACCTTCAGCGAATCAAAGATCCGGGAAAATCCCTGTACAGCCAGGAAAAGGGAATCCCCCTTGTCAGACGACACGCGAAACCCAAATGCAAGTAACGCCTTTTTGATTCCAAGCTGAACTGGTGCATTAGATCAAATGTAATAACCCTGCCTAAGAAACGATAGGAGGTTAAATTACTGATCAATGGTTTCTTCAGGTCATGTTTCATAAATGCATAGATTGCTTAGGATTTCATAATTTCTCTCTCTTAGAACTTATTCTTTCCTCACCTTCTTCCTTTCTGCAACGTGTGAATGTGCGAGCGTGTGTGTTTATGTTAGATATTAGTTTGATGTGTTAGATTAATCAATAAAGTTCCGTTTGTATTCAAAGATAACTGTTCTTGTGTTATGTGCTTATCAATTTAATGTCTTGAACTGCCGATCTAAGTTACCTGGCTGTTAAATAGTGTGTCACTATTGTTCGGATATTAATATCCGCTGCAGAGTTGATATTTACGGCCCGTTCAAATGAACGCTAGAAGAGTCATTTGCTCGGCTGTAAAATAGACTCTCAAAATTCTTTATGAATTCATTAAATTCATTCATTTGAGCTAAATATACATGTTTCCCTTTAACAGAGCCCCCTTTAAGTCCTTACATATCGGCGGACGAATAAGTTAAGGTGTAAACATTAATTCTGAATTATTTATAATATATAGTGTCATTCGAGTCTTTCATTTTAATTCAGTTCCCCGTTGAGTTATTATTTTATCTGACTCATAGTCGCTACATTTATCATTTATCTATTATAACTGTTATGTTGGTTTGGTCGTTTGGCTGTTTCCTTATAAAGGTTCAGAAATTCGTGGGGGTTTTTTGTGTGATTTGTCAAGTTTTTTGCCAGGTGGCTTTTTAATTATATGATGTCATTACGTTGCTGTCTTGACGCCAGCCAATCGCTGCATTGCTGATCATGGTTTCGAGTATCAACGCATCTGCCCTCTTCAGGGAAAAAAAGAACGCTCCGTAATCTTTGATCATTTAATCCAGATATTTTAATCCAATCCGCAAATTCGTTTGAAGAACCAAATTAGCCAGGGATCAGTTATCACGATTAAAATATCTGGGATCTGTCAAATCATCTTAGATGTATTAAGCGAGGTACGAAGAACGGGCCCCAGGGGTCCGTTCTTCGTACCTCGCTTAAAACATTTGAGATGATTTGACAGATCCCAGATCTTCTAATCGTGATAACTGATGTCTGGCTAATTTGGTTCTTCAAATAATTTGCGGATTGGATTAAAATATCTGGATTAAATGATCTGAGATCACTGCGTGTTCTTGTGTTCCCTGAAGAGGGCAGATGCGTTGATACTCGAAACCATGATCAGCAATGCAGCGATTGGCTGGCGTCAAGACAGCAACGTAATGACATCATATAATTAAAAAGCCACCTGGCAAAAAACTTGACAAATCACACAAATCGGCGCGTTGTTCGTCTCACCTTTCTCGTAAGGGCTTGAGCGTTCAGCGCGCCGTGTGCCGTTGAGCGCCGGCTGACAGCGGGGGTTGCCACGGCAACCCAGCGCGTCACTCGGCACTCTCGATGCACGGTCCAGACTATGAAACCTCAAATGGGGTTGAGTCCCTTTCCTTATTCCCTGATCTAGTTTCTTTTCTGGTGCATCAGAAAAGGACTACTTTAGCTAATAAGCCTTGGTGGACCTGAGGATTACAGTGGGGCATCCCCGCCGGGTACATCTCTTCGGGCCTCAACTCCTCTATTGCATCATGAGCATGCCGAGACTTTGTTCGTGGGTGGTTCATGTTCTCTCATGAGAACATGACCACGTCGGTGCGGTGTTCGTCTTGCCTTTTCATAGGGCTTGAACGTTCAGCGCACCGTGTGCCGTCGAGTTTGACGGCCACGTTCACTGTTTCACATGCCTGCTGGTAGCTTACAGATGGGATTGCTGGTCCTTTTAAAACAAGGAGACCTAGCGTTTCATTTGGGGCTCTGGCAGAGGACAGATGTCAATTGATGCATCGGAGAGAGGGCTGTTATGCACTGGAAATGATGATGCTGAGTTTCCCACTATAATGGTGGGTGCTCTTGCTGAATCAGATTCAGAGTTGACAGCCATGCTTTCCCAGGTGGCGGAGGCGTAGTGCAACGCTTAAATCGCCTTGCCTACCCCCGTGCCTTTTTTCCCGGATGGGCTTAGGAAAAATTAGCAGTATGGAACTATTTGGTGTCAAAATATGGAACACCAAAAGGGCCGAAATCTGTATAAATTTTTCCCTCTCTCACTACCCTCTGTCCTGCATGTACGAGGGTAGTCCCGACCCAGGGGTTATGCAGGAACTGCGTGCGGCGGTGGACCTCGCTCTCTGGGCGACGGAAGTCACTGCACGCTCCCTGGGTCAGGCGATGTCCACACTAGTGGTCCAGGAACCTGGGGCTAAACCTGGCAGAAATGCGTGAGTCCGACTAAGTTCGGTTCCTTAACGCCCCTGTCTGTCAGGCTGGCCTCTTCGGCGACGCCGTCGAGTACTTTGCCCAGCAGTTCTCGATGGCCTAGAAGCAGACAGAGGTGGTTTAAAAAATAAAAATAAAAAATCCTAATTCGCAGCGCCTCTGCCTGCTTGTCGCCGAGGGCGCCCCCCCTGCGTCCGCCTCCGCCCCTGCGAAACCCAGGCAGCAGCCTCCATCTGGGAAGCAGGGTGCCGGACGTAAGGGAGGCGCCCAACCCACTCAGGGCTTGCTAGTCTACAAGCAAGCGTAAGGGCAAGCGGCCCTGAGATGGGCAGCCCAGGGAGAACAGGAGCTGCTCCGAGGGAGTTGGTGTCCGCACCCCTCCCTCACCCCCCCGGAGGAGGACCGGGGGCCCTGACTGGTGTCAATACTCTGCCGCTGGCTCTCCGGAGTCCAGCGGTACCCACATTTTCAGAGCAGTTTCCTCTCTCTCTGGGCCCCAAGAGGGCCAGGTTGGCAGTGTGCGACGCCCCCGGGCCTTGTCACTTCTTTCCTCCCCTCCCTTCGCCAGGGGGCAGCAGTGTGGGCACCGAGAACGCCCCCGGGCCTTCTCACCCACACTCTGCCCCACCCTGGAATACTCAGACAACACTCCGGGCCGCCTCCGGGCCTCCCGAGTCGGGTCTGTCTATTCCACCTCGGTGCCCCACCCCGGGTACGTCTGTGGTGCCGTTGGTCCCGCTTGTGCGGTCTCTGGGCTTCTGCCCCCAGGCCGTCTCGCTGGCTCATCCGTACCATCAGACTCGGCTACGCGATTCAGTTCGCTCACCGGCCTCCCAAGTACAAGGGCATCCTCTTCACCTCCGTGCGAAGCAGCGATGCTCAGGTCTTGCGGTCAGAGATCGATGTCCTACTGGCGAAGGACGCAGTCGAGCCGGTTCCTCCAGCCGATATGAAGGCGGGTTCTACAGCCCCTACTTCATTGTACCCAAGAAAGGGGGTGGGTTACGGCCAATCTTGGACCTGCGTATCCTGAATCGGGCCCTGCACAAGCTCCCGTTCCGGATGCTAACGCAGAAACGCATCTTCGAATGCATCCGTCCCCAAGATTGGTTCGCAGCGATCGACCTGAAGGATGCGTACTTTCATGTCTCTATCCTTCCTTGACACAGACGTTCCTACGTTTTGCGTTCGAGGGGAAGGCATATCAGTACAAAGTCCTGCCCTTCGGGCTGTCCCTGTCGCCTCGCGTCTTCACGAAAGTCGCAGAGGCAGCCATTGTTCCGCTCAGAGAACGCGGCGTTCGTATCCTCAACTATCTCGACGACTGGCTCATACTCGCTCAGTCTCGGGAGCAGTTGTGCGAACACAGGGACATGGTGCTCAGTCACCTCAGCCTGTTGGGCCTTCGGGTCAACCGAGAGAAGAGCAAACTCTGTCCCACACAGAGGATCTCTTATCTCGGTATGGAGCTGGATTCGGTCAGCCAGACTGCGCGCCTCACGGAAGAGCGGGTCCGGTCGGTGTTGAACTGCTTGAATTCGTTCAAGAGCAGGACAGCGGTCCCACTGAAATTCTTTCAGAGGCTCCTGGGGCATATGGCATCTGCAGCCGCGGTAACGCCGCTCGGATTGCTTCATATGAGACCGCTTCAACACTGGCTCCATGGTCGAGTCCCGAGGTGGCCGTGGCAGAGCGGCCAGTACCGGGTCCCAGTGACTCTTTACTGCCGCCAAACTTTCAGCCCATGGTCCGACGCTTCGTTTCTCCGGGCCGGGGTGCCCTTAGAACAAGTGTCCAGGCATGCTGTGCTCTTCACGGATGCCTCCTCCACGGGCTGGGGGGCCACGTACAACGGGCATGCAGTTTCAGGTCTGTGGACGGGACCTCAATTGCATTGGCATATCAATTGCCTCGAGTTGTTAGCGGTACACTTGGCACTGCGCCGCCTCAAGGGGCCGCTACGTGGCAAGCATGTACTGGTCCTTACGGACAGCACTGCGGCCGTTGCGTACATCAACCGTCAGGGTGGTCTATGCTTCCGTTGCATGTTCCAACTCGCCCGCCACCTCCTCCTTTGGAGTCAGAAGCATCTGAGGTCGCTTCATGCCATTCACATCCCAGGTGCGCTGAACCAGACAGCCGACGAGCTCTCTCGCCAGTCGACACCTCCGGGGGAGTGGGCGACTCCATCCCCAGGCGGTCCAGCTGATATGGGACCTCTTCGGAGCCGCACAGGTAGACCTGTTTGCCTCTCCGGACTCGACCCATTGCCAGTGGTACTATTCCCTGACCGGGGGCACCCTCGGCACGGATGCACTGGCACACAGCTGGCCCCGGGACCTGCGCAAATATGCGTTTCCCCCAGTGAGCCTTCTTGCACAGACCCTGTGCAAGGTCAGGGAGGACGAGGAGCAGGTCTTGTTAGTTGCGCCCTACTGGCCCAACCGGACCTGGTTTCCAGAACTAACTCTCCTCGCGACAGCTCCTCATTGGCCGATTCCCCTGAGGAGGGACCTTCTTTCTCAGGGACGGGGCACTCTATGGCACCCGCGTCCAGACCTCTGGAAACTCCATGTCTGGTCCCTGGACGGGACGCGGAGGTTCTAGGTGGTCTACCACAGGCAGTGGTGGACACCATCTCTTCTGCTAGAGCCCCCTCTACGAGGCGCCTCTACGCTTTGAAGTGGAACCTGTTCGTTGAATGGTGCTCTTCCCACCGGGAAGACCCCCGAAGGTGTTCGGTTAGTGTCGTGCTTTCTTTCCTGCAAGATGGGCTGGAGCGAAGGCTGTCTCCCTCCACCCTCAAGTGTACGTTGCAGCAATAGCGGCGTATCACGACGCAGTCGAAGGTAAGTCCTTAGGAAAGCGCGACCTAATCGTCAGGTTCCTCAGAGGTGCGAGGAGGCTAAATCCTCCTCGTCCAAACTCGTTACCCTCTTGGGACTTAGCTCTAGTGCTCAGAGCACTTCAGAGCCCTCCCTTTGAGCCTTTGCAGTCTGTGGAGCTTAAAATCCTGTCAATGAAGACAGTGCTTCTGACGGCATTGGCCTCCATCAAGAGGGTAGGGGACCTGCATGCACTTTCGGTCAACGAATCGTGCCTAGAATTCGGGCCGGCCAACTCTCACGTTGTCCTGAGACCACGGCCTGGATACGTGCCCAAGGTTCCTACCACTCCCTTCCGGGACCAGGTAGTGAACCTGCAAGCGCTGCCTTCGGAGGAGGCAGACCCAGCCCAGGCTTTATGTCCCGTCCACGCTCTTCGCGCTTACGTCGACCGACTCAAAGCTTTCGGACCTCAGAGCAACTCTTCGTCTGTTACGGAGGCCAGCAGAAGGGAAAGGCTGTCTCCAAGCAGAGGTTAGCCCACTGGATAGTGGATGCTATCGTCTTGGCTTACCAGTCCCAAGACGTGCCTTGCCCGTTCGGGTTGCGAGCACACTCAACAAGGAGTGTTGCTTCTTCCTGGGCGCTGGCTCAAGGCGCCTCGCTGACAGATATATGTAGAGCTGCGGGCTGGGCGACACCTAACACGTTCGCTAGATTCTATAGCCTCCGTGTAGAGCCGGTATCTTCCCGCATCCTTGCCCCCAGTGGCCAGTAGCGCTAAGTGCCCGTTCTAAGTGTCGGCTTGCAACGCCACTCCCGCCCTCTGGGCCGATACGTGCGTTTATTTTCTCCAGTTGTGTTCCCCGGAAATGGCTAACCCTGTCGAGCTCCTCCGTCACCCCTGCGGTGCCAGACGTTGCGGCCGTCTGACGCCAGGCCTGCACCCGTATGCTTGTGAAACGTGTGTGTAGGCTGGGTTCCATATGTAGCGGTTCCCTCACGGTGACCCCATATGTGTACTCTTCCACGGTACCAGCTACCCTACTCAGCTAGCCCCGTGTCTTTCCCTTGACAGAGCCCGCTCTGTCGTCTCTGGGCGTGTTCTTTCCCCCCTGGAACCAGGTTGGAACCACCCCAGAGACTGCCATATGTTGCACTACCCTGCCAGGTTAGTCCTTATGTGTATTCTGCCACCAATCCGTCCACTGAAGGACGTGGCTCCGCAGCGTACCATCTCCCGAGACGGGCACGCTTCCCAGCGTTATCCAATAGTCACACTGAGTGGGTCTTGCAGAAACAGCAGTGACTGACCTCCCTGCTTGGAGCCCTGACTTCCGTACCGTCTAAGACGGTCCAGTGCGCTCAAGCAGGACGCTGGAAGGGCCAGCGCCCTGGCGTTTTGGTAGGGATCCCAATTCGTCGGTCAGTTCCGACGTACGTCGAACGTGACCGACTGAAAGGGAACGTCTCGGTTACGTATGTAACCCTCGTTCCCTGAAGGAGGGAACAGAGACGTATGTCCCGTCGCCAGGTGCTGTGCTTCCGCTAGGGGGCCGAGTCACTAGTTCGGCTCCTCAGCAGAAAAAAGCAATGATCAAGCATTCCACTTCCTTATTTATACCCGCGCTGCGGGGCGGTGCGTGGAATGCGTGGATCGCATGCCAATCTCCATTGGCTCGTTTTTAATACACTCGAAGTAGATTGGTCTCTGAGATCAGATCCCAATTCGTCGGTCAGTTCCGACGTACGTCTCCGTTCCCTCCTTCAGGGAACGAGGGTTACATACGTAACCGAGACGTTTTTTGGCGCACCAAAAATATTCTTGTGGCTTTATAATATTAATATTGAACCACTGTACTCACATGAACTCATTTAAATATGTTTTTAGTACATGAATGGGTCTTGAGAGTGTAAACGTCATTGCTGGCTATGCAGGCGTCACTGAGACTTTGGATTTCAACACAAATATCTTAATTTGTGTTCTGAAGATGAACGAAGGTCTTACGGGTGTGGAACGGCATGAGGCTGAGGAATACATGATTTTCATTTTTGGGTGAACTAACTTTTAACTTGTTTTGAACAATTTCTTTGTCATCTAGAGATTGATTGTAATTGATTTTTGGAGGGGGAAAAACGATTTAAATCGTAAATCTGATTTTTGTGAAAAAAATCTGGGATTTTTTTTTTTTTATGCCATATCGCCCAGCCCTAGGACAACATTTTTAGACCAAATTTGGAGCTGCCATGTCTGAATAGATCTTACTAGCTTACTTACAGCTTACTAGTGACCTCCTACCCTTCTATAGAGAGCAGTTATTCCAACATCTCTGACTCTGGTGGCTTCCAGTGTCCCTCTGACCCCTCAATGGAGTCTGTAAGTGTGGAAGCAGAGTTGATGACAGCTTTTTTATTTAATTTCAGACTCGATAGAAGAGAATGAGGAGAGTGAAGAATTGAGTGAAGCGGAGGAGAAACATCATGTCAAAACTGGAAAAAAATATTTGAGTTACTCACAGTCTGAAAAAAAGTCTTTCACCTGCCTTCAGTGCGGGAAGAGATTCCCATACAAACAAAGTCTTAAACCACACATGAGAATTCACAATGGAGAGAAACCGTTCACATGTGATCAGTGCAGGAAGAGTTTCACAAATAAAGGAAACCTTAATATGCACATGAAAATCCACACCGGAGAGAAGCCACACGCATGTGATCAATGTGGGAAGAGTTTCACAAATAAAGGAAACCTTAATATGCAAATGAAAATCCACACCGGAGAGAAGCCACACGCATGTGATCAATGTGGGAAGAGTTTCACAAATAAAGGAAACCTTAATGTGCACATGACAATCCACACTGGAGAGAAACCGCACACGTGTGATCAATGCGGGAAGAGTTTTGCACTAAAAAAAATCATTAATGAACACACAAAAATCCACACCAAAGAGAAGCCACACACATGTGATCAATGTGGGAAGAGTTTCAGACAAAAAGGACACCTTAAAGATCACATGACAATCCACACTGGAGAGAAACCGCACACGTGTGATCAATGCGGGAAGAGTTTTGCACATAAAGGAAGCCTTAATAAACACACAAAAATCCACACTGAAGAGAAGCTGCTCACATATAATCTTTGTATGAAGAGTTTCACACAGACAAGTGCTCATAAATCCCATCTGTGTTATCATTCTGGAGAAAGACCATATAACAGTGATCAGTGCGGTAAGAACTTTCTTTGGGCAGAATCCTTGAAGAGCCACCTGAAAATGCATACGAAGGAGAAGCCTCACATGTGTTCTTTATGTGGAAAAAGTTTTAGTTGGCTGAGTGGTTTAAAAGTACACCAGAAACGGCACAGTGGTGTGAAAAATCATGTGTGCTTCGATTGTGGGAAGAGTTTTATTACAGACGCTGAAGTGAAACAGCATCAGAGAGTTCACACCAGAGAAAAACCTTACAAGTGTTCACACTGTGACAAGAGATTCAGTCGGTCAAATGATCTGAAAGTGCATGAGAAGACCCACACCGGAGAGAAATCACACATGTGTGATCAATGCGGGAAGAGTTTTACACATAAAGGAAACTTTAAAGAACACATGAAGGTCCACACTGGAGAGAAGCCGTATCACTGCCCTCCATGTGGGAAAAGTGTCACCCATTAATCTTCTCTACATTTGTTTTTTATGCCTTACTTATGGCTTATTTACCAAATGCAAATATCAAACTCGCTTCTTTTCTTCTCTTGAAATGCTTTGGCTATCTTGTAAGTCAACCGAGAGATAAATCTATCTAATGTTTTAATTTGTTTTATTTTATTTATTCACCTACTAATCCTTGAATAAACTTGTTACTCATTTTATCAATAACTTTTATTGTCCAGTTTTATTGTGTGCTGATTCTACAAATCCCCTAAATGAAAGAGGTCATGAAAAAATGGGAAATTAATTGCTATACTACATTAGTTTAGTTATATAAGTTTTGCATTCCCCAAGAAACATTTGTGAATGCATGTTTTCCATCTCCATGTCCCTTTTGAGGGCTCCATGTTATTCTACTTGCATCAGAATAAACCATTCAGCTCAGTTTTAGTTATAGCCAGTGGTGGAAATGGCCGGAATTCACTAGCCGGACTCTAGTTTGGAAAGGTGTTTTTTTTTTTTTTTTTTTTTTTTTTATATATATATTTTTTTTTTTTTTTTTTTTGAGTTGCACAGTTTAAGAGGTCACAAAAACCTTCTAAATAAATTGTCCTCAGGTTTAAGAAAAGTAATTAATTAATCGCACATTCAACATCTGCGTTTTTAATATTTTTATATTGTAATAAGTTCACAGTTACTTTCCAAATTAATGTAGAAACAACTTAAAGACAGTATATTTGAAATATTTTTTGTAATGGCATATTTTTATGAAGGCTAGTATCACTGCTACTAAAACTGCTACTGATATCTCTGATATCTGTCTTCTTCTCTGATATCAATTCCAAGTGAACTTAAAACAATCATCACACAAACCTATTATAAAAAATGTCTGGGGATCATTTGGAACATTTCAAGACACAAAACAAGCAGGGCCGTATCCACCACACAATTTAAAGAGGACAAGTACCGCCCCAATATGTAATGTAACTTTTTTTTAAACAAACATCATATCACAAGCTTTATTCATGTTTTTACTGTAAAATTGTGCAGTTTAAGGGGGATTTATGGTATTTTTGTATTATTTATTTGCCTCAATTTGTAATAATTTAAATAAATACATTTATATAAAATGGCAACATTTTATGTAAAATCTACTTTTAAAAAAGATCTACATTTCTCTTTCATTCATGATGATAATGTGAACATGTGCTTTGGTTTAGTGGAGTTGCTATACTACATTAGTTCAGTTATATAAGTTTTGCATTCCCCAAGAAACATTTCTGAGTGAATGCATGTTTTCCATCTCCATGTCCTTTTTGAGGGATCCATGTTATTCTACTTGCATCAGAATAAACCATTCAGCTCTAGTTTTAGTTCATGACTATAACTATCTGACTGGTTTTGAAGCTTTCCATACATTTCTCAATGGAGCTACCGAATAAATTATATATTTCACCCAGCACATGACTGAGAGAGAGAGAGATGCTATCTACATCAAAGTTTTTATGTTTGGTATATGATATCAATGATTCAAAATTCATTTAATATTAAATCTGTGGGCGAATCATTCCAGTTGCTGTTTTCCCACACGCTTACTGGGGGCGAAGCTGCAGCTCATTATAATATGCAAATCCTATCCAATCATAGCAGTGGGCGTCACAGATCTCCTCTAAATCTAGTTAAGGGAAAGGTTTTTTTATCAAACCAAGGGATACTGTGGATCAGTCCTATCCTATCCTAACAAACCATACATCACTGGCTTGCCATACATCAAAGTTTATTCATTCAGCTTTCATATGATGTATAAATATCAATAAAAAAAAAATGACCCTTATGACTGGTTTTGTGGTCCAGGGTCATATTTTGTAACCACCCATCATTTCTGCCACACTGTGAACAGGAGAAGCTTGTGGGAGAAGCTTTAAAAACTTTTGGCTGGTCAAAGTAAAATTGTATCATAACTGATGTAACGGCTGAACGTCAAAGCAACTTTACCCAGGTAATCTATATTCTATGATCTATATTGGTGATTTAGCAATGTAAAAAAACAGGCAAATCATTCAGCTAAATACTATCCTGAATTTGTAAGCTATCTAGTTTTATCCAAAACGACAGCTATGGGGCAAAGTGAGCCAGCATTTTAACTTTCCCACTATAAGGCACTGTAGTTGAGTTAAATCTCTGAAGTATAAACTGTTATAATTTTCTTACAAGTACAGCAAACCCTTCTCTGGTAAGACTCAGAAGATGCTCAGTCATATTTATCTTTCCACATGTCTCCATAATGGCCTAAACTGTTCAACATTTCAGAAAAACTACCATGACAAGAACCGTCTGACTAAAATTTTTCAATGAAATATATTCATTCATTCTAATTCAGTGTTTATTTTATTGAATTTTACTCAACAAACTCTGTTTAATCTGTTTTTGGGAAGGTTACAACTTTGGTGTCCAACATATCGTTTCAAAAATGCAAACAATTAAAGACATTGGAATTTCAGCTTCATGTGGTCACTTTTATGTTGTTCGCTTTAAGAACAGAAATGAGACTATTTGTTAAAGGAAATTTGATTATTTATTGTTCTTTTAAAAGAGGTAAATTATCTTTACAATCTCACATGGGTTTGATTCTAATTCACACAGATGATGCAATTTAGCAATTGAGCCACAGAAACACTTTTAAATAAGAAGCCATATTTTAGAACCCTTTGTCAGAGATGTATTCTGATCATTTACCCCGCTCTCCCCTACTGGTGTTTTATTCGTCACACGACAGTTTTTTAAGTACACTAATAAAGTGAGATCTCTGTGCTGATGATCCTGTAAGGCTTGTTTCAGGTGTTAACAGCTGCTCTCATATCAATAGATCTGTTTTCACCTCATTCATTATGCTGATGTCTTCAGATCACCGGTAAACTGACACTTAAAACATTTCATTGTGTCAACACACTGCATAATCACCACTTTTGATATTGTTGGAGAATTATAATGATTATATGATATAAACAAGATTATGTATCAATAAGATTATGACTAGGCCTTCTGCCTTCTGTAATGAAAGTGTCTTGGAAGAACATGGAAAACTACTGGGAGATGACATCATTTGGTGTATGGGCACGGAAGTGAGGCCTAGGTGACCAGTGGAGCGTTAAGAGAATGGTACATGATATGAAACTCTGGGGTTTTTCCACAGTAAATCTTAAAAGATGCAGAGTGTGTAATCGCAAGGTGGAGTTAGAGGAGAAAGGAGGGCTGGAAGGGTGCTCATTGGATGAGGGGAGATAAGAAAGCAGGATCAATGATGGAGTTTTACTATGGAAAATTAGATTTTCAGCTTGCATCTCACTTTTTTGTTCATGCAATAAAGTTAAATATCTTCTGATGACCTGGAACTTCGACTTCTTCCAAATTTCTTCAAAGAGAACTTAGAATATGCCACAACATAATTGGCGGAGCCAGCCACGGAGAGGAAAGGGCAAAGGGGGGACCTGCAGCGAGTGAGTTGGCAGAGGCCTCACAACACAAAAGGCGCCAAATAAAGACAAGGTAAGCAAATTTACTTATATTTTGTTTTGTGTGGTCCTTTGTGAGCTGCTTGCCTAAGGTAACTACCTAAAAAGCCTTACTAATGAACCAAAAATTTGATTATGATCAAGTGAAATGTCTAAATGTATATTTACATTGAAAGACAAGTAGAGATGTAATTTCCAGGTACTGAGGATATCGGATGTGTGTTGTGTTTTTTGTTTTATATTTAGAAGTACGCATAAGTGCGTTTATATGCAGAAGTGCATTTTGCCAGGAGACGGCATTTAGAAATAGATCGATGTGTGTTTTTGATGCAGACGTGCATCTTGCCTGATAGGGGCATCTTTGTGTGTTTGTGTTTGTGGGTGTGTGTGTGAGGCTGTGCTTGTCTGGAGCTGACGCGTCGTTCGTCAGGAAGATAGGGAGAGTTTTGCAAAGAGCAAGCAATCTCAGAAGAAAGCTGAAGGAAATGTGTATTGCTGTGTACATTGCTTTGTTTTATATAAACATATAATGTGAAATTGATTCACTGTATTAAAATTGTACTGTATTTAAATTGCATAAATTAGTCTGATGAAATAGATGTCAGAAAGAGTTTGCAGGCTGTGGAAAAGAGTTGTTCCAATAACAGTAGAAGAGCACGGATTAAGAATAGCAAATACTGTGTGGAAAAAAGTACATTTGCTCAACCCAGTAGGGAGGACCTATTGTCAAAGAAATTTGGGAAGGCAGAGAGGAAAACAAATTGAACAATTATTATTGACAGATCCAGCTGTATTATCAGTAGTTGCAACCACCAGCAGGTCACAATTTGGCAAAGGACAGACCATTATATTGGTCTTAAGTGTCCTTCACTGGAGACCTTGTTTAAACAGAGAAACAGGAAAATTGAGTCTAATCCCCACTAGATTGCCATATGAACATTGGCATTATGTTACTGCTTTATATCCTGTGAGTTAAAATAATAAAGAAAGTGACAATTGAAAATAATAAAACCTAAAGCAGGAGACAAAAAGAAATACACTTTGTACAATTACCACAAAGAACTAAAATATTGGACATTTTTTAGTTTGAAAATGCTGTGATCCACGGAGAGAGACGCAGTTTCAATGAACTAAAAAGTTACATAAACAAGGAGTTTCCTTTCTGCTTTCCCAAAAACATTGAAAAGTTGCATGTTTGAAAGTGTATAAGTGAAAACCTGGGTGTGTGAATGTGAATTAAAATTGAAAAACTGTGCAGAGAGCATAAAAACAGGGGGCGCGCATTGGAAGAGACTGAAAGTTAGATAAGGAAAAAACTTTGTGTGTTAATTACTGCACAGAGCATAGAAACAGGAAGAGGCCGAAGGACAGATAAGGAGAAAGTTTGTGTGTGTGAGCATTGAAGTGTGAAGGAACCTTTTTTCTTCTCTCTCTTTCCCTATCCCAGCATGTGGAAGCTGCCTAATAAATCTGAGCAAGATAGGGTTAGAGAGAGAGGTAGAGAAATACACGAAGAGTGCCAGTTCAAAGAAGCCCTATTAGAAGCTAACGGAATTAAAATGAATACAGATAAGGAGGGGCAATTAAGGGATTTGACAACTGATAAGAAAAACAAATTATTGAGAAAACTCACTAAAGTTGCAAATTTACAACAAATTGAAAAAGAATGGCCTCTGATAGACTGGCGTTATGAGGTCAGACAATATATGACCCTGGCATTGGCAAGGTCAAAAGAGTGAAAAGGGAGAAGCAAAGAGGGAAGAACAACAAGTACAGACCTAGTTTATATAAATAAAAAAAGGGAGGGAGGGAGAAAACATTTAAAAATAGGAAGATGTAAAAGTGAGATAAATGACAAAAAGAGAAATAAAACAGAAAGATTGTCTACTCATGCTCCACCTTATGACACTTTGGAGAAGCAAATGGCTGTCACAACAGGAACAGTAGAAGGAGGTAAAGCTGCATGATACTGAAGAAAAATGGATTAACCTATTAAACCTGTCAACCTGTTAAATCATGCAAATATTATATGAGATACGATATAGTCACATGCCCACAGTGCTGTAAGGGTGGATCGCCTAGTGGTTCAGGCCGAATGACCAGGGGCGCCGCTAGCAATTTCGGGCCCTATGAAAGAATGTGATGCTGGGCCCTCTACCGCACCAAACATACAAGCCAACCTAGCTATTCAAAATCTTTGTCTGCAATTTAATGATAATAATTTAATAATCATTAAACCCAGAATGCCTTTTGTGACATGCTGGTTCAAAGATTTTAAATAAGTGCTGCCCCCAACTAAAGTTTTTTCGACTCTACTTTTTCATTTAAGCCATTAGTCAACTAAGCGCTTTTATTAATTTAATTACATAAATATAAATACTGGAGAGAATTCTAAACCATAATGAGCATTTACATAACATATTTGCTTATTCCGCATTCAAGCACACGTATAAAGCTTGCCACAAAAGAACCGGCAAAAGTAATGATTATGATTGACTCGATGATTGAGATGGCGCCGAGGACGGCCGCAACGTCGCAAGCTCTGCTGAAGCATTGTAGTTTTTTGTTTGTTCTGTTTATAGTTTTTGTGTTTTTTGTCTTGGATGTTGTCTGCCTTACTACGTACGACAGACAGACACTTTTGGACATTGGTTCGGCAATCGCACACCGAAAACCGGACTTTAAATTCATCAACGACGACACGCCGTTTACAAACACAGCAGCGGAACCCTTTGTCTGGGTGGCCCGGCCGCGTCTGTAGAGCTGGCGTACTCGTCAGAGTAAGACGCCGCGCAAACCGACCCCCGCTTCCCAGTATTTTACTGGCAAATGTTCAGTCTCTGGACAATAAACTCTGCGAGCTGAGAGCGCGGATCTCTTTCCAACGAGACACGAGGGACTGCTGCATTATCTGCCTTACAGAAACTTGGATGTCCGCTGAGATTCCAGACTCAGCCATCGAAACCACGGGGTTCTCCGTGCATCGGATGGACAGAGAAAAAGATCTCTCCGGGAAAAGCAAAGGCGGGGGTGTGTGTTTTATGATCAACCGATCCTGGTGTGACCAGAGGAACGTACACTCTATCAAGTCTTTCTGCTCTCCTGATCTGGAATTTCTCATGGTTCTGTGCCGACCATTCTGGCTACCGAGGGAATTCACCGCGGTCATCATCACAGCGGTGTATATTCCCCCACAAGCCGACACAGACCGGGCACTAAAGGAACTGTATAGGTCAGTGAGTGAGCAGGAAACCGCGCATCCTGAGGCTGCGTTTATTGTGACCGGGGACTTTAACAAAGCCAACTTCAAGCGCATCGCACCCAAATACCACCAACATGTTAGCATCAACACGCGAGGGAACCGTGTTTTAGACCACTGCTACTCCCCCTTCAAGGATGGTTACAAGTCCCTCCCTCGCCCACCATTCGGCAAATCAGATCACGCGTCCATTCTACTTTTGCCCGCTTACAGGCAGAGACTGAAACAGGAAGCACCAGCCCTCAGAACCATCCAGTGCTGGTCGGACCAATCGGACTCTATGCTACAGGACTGTTTTGATCACGCGGACTGGGAGATGTTCCGGTCGGCCTCTGATGACGACATCGAGGTCTACGCTGATAGCGTAACGTGTTTCATCAGGAAGTGCGTAGATGACGTTGTTCCGACCAAAACAATTCGGCTGTACCCAAACCAGAAGCCGTGGATAAATGGGGATGTTCGCGCGGCACTCAATGCGCGGTCCCTCACCTTTAACTCCGGTAATGCGGAGGAGCATAAACAAGCAAGTTATGCCCTCCGGAAAACAATCAAAGCAGCAAAACGCCAGTACAGGGACAAGATTGAAGGACAGTTCAACACCACCGACTCCAGAAGCATGTGGAGGGGAATTAACATCATCACAGACTATAAAGGGAACTCAAACTCCACCGTGAACACCGCTGCCTCTCTCCCGGACGAGCTCAACACCTTTTATGCTCGCTTTGAGGGAACTAACACCGCCCTCGCGGAGAGAGAGCTCGCGGCTGAAGATACAGAGGTTAGTGCACTCTCCGTATCTGAAGCGGATGTAACCCGATCCTTCCGGCGGGTGAACGTCCGTAAAGCTGCGGGTCCAGACGGGATTCCCGGCCGCGTCATCAGAGCGTGCGCGCGCCAACTGGCTGGAGTTTTCACAGACATTTTTAACCTGTCCCTCTCCCTGTCTGTGGTCCCCACATGCTTCAAAACGTCCACCATTGTTCCTGTACCTAAGCAGTCAAAAACACTCTGCTTAAACGACTGGCGTCCTGTTGCTCTGACCCCCATCATCAGCAAATGCTTTGAGAAACTAGTCAGAAACCACATCTGCTCTGTTCTCCCCCCCTCACTGGACCCACTGCAGTTTGCATACCGCAAAAACCGCTCCACTGATGATGCCATTTCATCCACTATTCACACTGCTCTCTCCCACCTGGAAAAGAGGAACACATATGTGAGAATGCTGTTTGTAGACTACAGCTCAGCATTCAACACCATTGTGCCCTCCATACTTGACATTAAACTCCGGGCTCTCGGCTTAAACAGCCTGTTATGCAGCTGGATCCTGGACTTCCTGTCAAACAGACGCCAGGTGGTCAGAATGGGCAGTAACATCTCCTCACCACTGACTCTCAACACTGGAGCCCCTCAGGGCTGTGTTCTCAGCCCACTCCTGTACTCCTTGTACACACATGACTGTGTGGCAACCCACAGCTCCAACACCATCATCAAGTTTGCTGACGATACGACGGTGGTAGGTCTCATCACTGACAATGATGAAACGGCCTACAGAGAGGAGGTGCACACTCTGACACGGTGGTGTCAGGAGCACAACCTCTCCCTCAACGTCAGCAAGACCAAGGAGCTGGTGGTCGACTTCAGGAGGAATGAGAGAGAACACCGCCCCATCACCATCGATGGAGCACCGGTGGAGAGAGTCTGCAGCTTCAAATTCCTCGGTGTCCACATCACAGAGGAACTCTCATGGTCCGTCCACTCCGAGGCCGTTGTGAAGAAGGCTCATCAGCGCCTTTTCTTCCTGCGACGGCTGAGGAGGTTTGGAATGAACCGCCACATCCTCACACGCTTCTACAGCAGCACCATAGAGAGCCTGCTGACTGGCTGCATCACCACCTGGTACGGCAACAGTACCGCCCGCAGCCGCAAAGCCCTGCAAAGGGTAGTGCGCACGGCCAGCTGCATCATCGGAGGTGAGCTTCCCTCCCTCCAGGACATTTACGCCAGGCGGTGTGTGAAGAGAGCTCAGAGGATCATCAGAGACTCTAGCCACCCGAGCCATGGGCTGCTCTCACTGCTGCCATCAGGCAGACGGTACCGCAGCATCAGAACACGCACCAGCCGACTCCAGAACAGCTTCTTCCCACAAACAATCAGACTCCTTAACTCTTGACCCATCAGGATCATAACACACACTGGACAGAATATCACTCAGCACAACCCACTGTAGATACACACACATTATATACACATTTATTATAATTTATTATTTATCATTTATCATATAGCACCTATTGTACATTGGATCTCTACTGTGAATAATAATGGATACTGTACATTGTATATTATTATTATTATAGCTTAATGTATACTGTTTAATGTATGTTTAGTGTATATTGTTTAAAGTATATGTATATTGTAAGTATGTGTATATTGGTTAAAGCTGTGAGAACTACACTCACATTGTGTAAATTATTTATTGTAGTGTTTACTGTGCTGTGAGTAATTGTGGGCGCATCAGATGTGTAATCTGATGCTGCTTTAAATGTTGTACATGTCATGACTGCTATGTTGCTCGGAACTGCACCAAGAATTTCACCTGCTGTTGCACTTGTGTACATGGCTGTGTGACAATAAAGTGATTTGATTTGATTTGATTTGATTGTGTCAAAAATACACAAAAAAAAATAATTATTTGTTGAATTTACTTAAAAAAGCTGCATCAAGTGGTTCCACACAACTATATTGAGTCATTTGTACAAATAACAATTTAGTTATATGAACAAAAGAAAGTCGAGTAAAGCTGACAAAATTTCTTTAAGTAAACACAAACCATTTGAATTTGTCACTGTTACATAATATTTATCTATGCAGTTTACTTGATAATGTTATGTTCAATTTATAAAAGTGTATTATGTTAGGTGAACACATTTATTGATTTAATTAACATATTGAATTAACTACTTGTTCTACAAGTGTAAGTGGAAAACTATTAAATATAACAAAAAGCATATTTTTAGAAACAAAATTAAAATTAACTTAATTGAGAACAGGAAGTCCATCCAATAAATGAGTGGCCACAGCCTAAACACTGGCACCACTCTTCTGCAAATGGTAACCACAAAATTGATGATAACCACAAAAATGTCCAACATAACTGCACATAACACTAACATAAACTAACAACATCTTTCCCTTTACTGAAAAAGATTTAAAAAAATTGTATCCCTAAATTTACTCTCCAAATGCAGTCCCTTGCAAAGCATGCTGGGAACTACAGATCCACTGCCCATTGTTCGTTTCACTCAGCAATCTTAAGTTGACCGAACAAACACTTATTAAGTAAAGCTGACAATACTCATTTTTAGTAGAAACAACTCAGTAAATCTAAGTAAATTTAGTTACATGAGTTTTTTAAGTAACTTGAACAAGGATGATTTGAGTGCAACTAACAACAGTGAAAGTTAATTTTTTTGAGTGTTACAGGTTTTCTGAAGTTGACGACTCGCTATCTCCGCAGTAGTGGACGCACCAAGAGAGAAATGCACATTACATAATCAGAATTTCTTTTCATTTTAAATCATTTTATTTAAAAGTATACATTTCTATAGAGAAATATGTCATGTCTGTGAGGCAAATAGTGTTGTTTTGGTTCACTTATGAGATGCCCTCTAGTTCTGCAATGCAGGGGATCGCACCTGCGCCTCCGTGTCATGATTATTGTCTGCTACATTTGGGCAATTGACTGATGAAACATTGATTAAGGCTAAGATAAAAATGTATACAAAACAAAATTCACTTTAAAGAAATGCTTTCAACAAAACTTAATAAAGTGGTCAGAACTTCACTCCAATTCTCCGGACATATTGTGCATCTTATGATGTGTCCATGCTGTTCCCTCTTCATAATCAACAATTGATGACATGAAAATAAATAACATTATGAAACTAAATACCTTTTCTTAATGGCTACAATTATAGTAGCCTACAGTACAGAGAAATTCCATGTCGGAGCAGGATTTGAGCGAACGTAGTTTTACCGATGAGTATGAGAGGTTCGTGAGTGGAGCGTTTTTCAGAAATAAGCCATAGTTTTGTTTTATTTGTAACTCTTTGGTAGATTATACATAATATTACATTATTACTAGTACTGTTACTACTAATAAAACCGATCTCTGGGGGACCCCAAAAGTGTGTGGGCCCTTAGAATCATCCTAACTTCCCCCTTAGCGGCTAAAAGAAATGTTATCAGCAAGATTGTAGAAAACTGTACATTTCTAGTCTTACCACATACTGCAACTTATACCAACGACGGAAATAAGTGTAGTTACAATAGCAAAATATGTGGGTTAATAAGTTAATATCAAATCAAAACTAGTTGGCACATCATTCATGATAGAAATAATTTAATGACAAAATCTGATTATGGTTACACTTAAAATAGTAAAAAATAGATGTATGAGAAGATAAAAACTTAATTGTATCCAGCATATTTAGGAAGTGTGTGTGTGTGTGTGTGTGTGTGTGTGTGAGTGTGAGAGAGAGAGAGAGAGAGAGAGAGAGAGAGAGAGAGAGAGAGAGAGAGAGAGAGAGAGAGAGAGAGAGAGAGAGAGAGAGAGAGAGAGAGAGTGAGAGTGTGAGTGTGTGTAGAGAACAGAGAGAGTCAGAGCATCAAGAGACAAAGCAACAGTTACAATCTTCTTTTTATCTCCAAATGGCCCATTACTTATTAGCCAGGGTTCAAGGTCCAAATTTCAAGAAAATTGCCCGGTTACCATTTTATGAATGGCTGGATTTGAGAATGCGCTTAGTGTGGATGGTTTAGTGTGAATATCTTGTCTGACGTGCTGCATGTTTTGGATGGAGAACAGCATAGCTTCCAGTTTCTCAGTAAATGTTTTTCTGCTAGTGCTATATCGTCCCCTTGGAAGTTGTGTAGCCCATATTTTGGAAGTTTTTATTTAGAAAATAAAAATGGTTCTTCCTACACAGTCAAATGGAATGCAAAAATAAAATTATATTTCCGGCAAAATAAAAGCTCTGTTTAATTTTAATAAGAAATCAACATTTCTTGTTCTTAAAATAAGTCTCTTCTGCTCACCAAGGCTGCATTTATTTGATCAAAAATACAGTAAAAACAGTAATATTGTGAAATATTATTATAATGTAAAACAGCTGTTTTCTATGTGAGTATATATTAAAGTGTAATTTATTCCTGTGATGAAAGCTGAATTTATCATCATTACTCCAGTCTTCAGTGGCACATTTGTCCTTCAGAAAATCTTTCAATATGATGATTTAATGCTCAACAAACATTTATGATTATCATTGTTGAAAACAATTGTGTACAATATTTTTAGGATTTTATGTAAGCCTTCTATTTCAGAGAAATGCTGTTCTTTTGAACCTTCTATTCATCAAAGAATCCTGGGGAAAAGTGAGCATATTAGAGACTAGGCTATGAATAAATGAATAAAATAAAATAAATGACATATCCCAGTCTGACTTGTAGTACTGTAAGACTTTGAATATTAACACCTGACCACTCTTGTTGGTTTGCTACTGTTACAATTAAAAACCGTACAAGGGTAAAAACATTACAGCCAGACATGATGTAAGCAACACAGCTACAACTACTAACATTGATACTGGGTGTGCGCATTATCAAGAATTAACAATAGTCAATCGTATTGGTGGCACCAATGAGCCCCAAATAAATTTCTGCTTAGGGCCCCATAAGGGCTTGGGCCGGCCCTGGCCCTTCAGGTAAAAAAGATGGGCGTTGAAAAAAGTAAAGCAAATGTCTTTGCTCACTCTCAAATATCTTTGATTATTTCCAATCCTACACTCTGTTATATGCATTGGCCTAAAACTTTGACTTTTTACAAAAAAGTTTATGTTTGTATAGTATTTGAAGCTATCTGTTGTACTTATGTTCCAAGTAATACAGCTCCTGGTGGATCACTCAACGAGGCAATGAAGAAACTGAATAATAAAGGAAGAAATCACTGAAAATGTAGGAGATGAGCATATTGGGAACTTGTTTGACAAAATATTTGAATTATGGGATTGATGCTGACCAATGCTGCTGCCAAACAGATGATCAATATATCTGTGAAAAGATCGGGAGTGGATATTGGTGCCAATTCTGGAGTGTGCCCAATAGGTCTGGGAGTGGATGAGCTGCATGACTTTCTGTCAAAGGATCTAAGCAAGAGTAAGGGAAGGGGTGCTATGTTATTTTTCATTTTATTTCTGTTGTTTGAACAAATGTTTTTGGAAAAAGAACGGAGTTAGCCCCACTGTGTATTTTACTTTGGGTAAAATAAAAAACATTTTACAAATATGGGTAGAGTAGGCAGAAAGAATAGGAGGGTGTTTTGTTTGTTGTTTTCATAAAAAGAGCCCCTTCCCACACAATGTTTTATTATTTTTATTTTTTATACTCATAATATTTTCAAATGTAACTAAGAGGGGATATTTGAGGATCTGAAGCAGATCATTATCCTTGTTTCGAGATAATGCAACAAGATTTAAAGGGAATGATTTGAATTTAATCCACCCTAGCAAAGAAAGGGGGAGAGGTTTGGCCTCATACTCCAATCAAAGTGTGTCCACATGAGGAAGGTATGTTGAAATGATAGGATGGATGGCTGGATATTGGCCATAGGTAGGATAAGAAACAGAAGGCTGGACTTGTGAGGACGTAGGTGTGGGACTATAATAAGTCCCAAAGAGGTGATGTGTTGGAGAATTATACTGATTATATGATATAAACAAGATTATGTATCAATAAGATTATGACTAGGCCTTCTGCCTTCTGTAATGAAAGGGACTTGGAAGAACATGGAAAACTACTGGGAGATGACATAATTTGGTGTATGGGCACGGAAGTGAGGCCTAGGTGACCAGTGGAGCGTTAAGAGAATGGTACATGATATGAAACTCTGGGGTTTTTCCACAGTAAATCTTAAAAGATGCAGAGCTTTACATTTAAGTGTTGCGAAATCATAAGGTGGTGTTGGAGGAGAAAGGAGGGCTGGAAGGGTGCCCATTGGATGAGGGGAGATGAGAAAGCAGGATAAAGAATGGAGTTTTACTATGGAAAATCAGATTTTCAGCTTGCATCTCACTTTGTTGTTCATGCAATAAAGTTAAATATCTTCTGATGACCTGGAACTTCGACTCTGAGAGATTGAATTTGACTTCTTCCAAATTTCTTCAAAGAGAACTTAGAATATGCCACAACAATATCTACAGTTTATTTAGTTATAGACTGTGATAAACCATGTTTCATGTAAAAACAACTACAGACTAAAAATCGTCTCGGTTACGTATGGTAACCCTCGTTCCCTGAAGGAGGGAACGGAGACGTACGTCGGACGTACCAACGAATTGGGATCACTTCTGGGAGCCCCTATCAGCTTCGAGCTATCTAGAACCGGCCAATGAACAATTGGCGTGCGAGATTTGCATCTCGCGCTCCGCCCCGCGCTGCGGGTATAAACAGGAAGCGAGAGCGAATGCACGCTGTTTTTCACTGAGGAGCCAAACGTCGTGGCTCGACCTGCAGTGATGGTACAGCAACTGTGGCGACGGGATGTACGTCTCCGTTCCCTCCTTCAGGGAACGAGGGTTACCATACGTAACCGAGACGTTCCCATTCAGTCGGTCACGTTCGACGTACGTCGGACGTACCGACGAATTGGGATCCCCTATGGAAAACGCCATAGTTACTACCACTTCCAGCGCCCAGCGATGAGCCCCACGGACCCCGATCTGATGCGGGCGGGTAGGTTCACGCAGGGAGAGTCAAAGCTGCTGTTCCGCAAGACCCACTCAGCTGACTGTATTGGATAACGCTGGGAAAGCGTGCCTGTGAAGGCAGCTGCGGAAGCCACATCATGCCCAGAGGGAGTTAACATGTGGAGAATACACGTATGGGCTGGCCGTGGGCAGCACAACATACGGAAGTCCCAGGGGTGGCCCCGGCCAATTAGGAGGGAGACAACACGTACCTGGGACGGCAGAGGAACTCTGCCGAGGGAAAGACACGGGCTCGCCGTAGGGAGCCGTACCGTGGAAGAATACACATATGGGACCGCCGTGGGGGTCACTACATACGGAACCCAGCCTAACACAAGTTCCACCAATGCATACGAGTGTTAGACCTGGCGTCGAACGCTCCGCCACGTCCGACTGCCGCGGGTTGCGGAGGACTCAACAGGGTTCGCCGTTCCGGGGAACTCGACTGGAGCAGAATAGCGCACGCATCCGTCTACCATAGGGGAGGGAAAGGCGCAGCAAGCCGACACTAGAACGGGTACTTCGGTGTTACTGACTATGGGAAGTGAGCACACAGGAAGACACCGGCTCTACACGGAGGCTATAGAATCTAGCGAACGTGTTAGGTGTCGCCCAGCCCGCAGCTCTACAAATATCTGTCAGCGAGGCGCCACGAGCCAGCGCCCAGGAAGAGGCAACACCCCTAGTGGAGTGGGCTCTTAACCCGAGCGGGCAGGGCACGTCTTGGGACTGATAAGCCAAGACGATGGCATCCACTATCCAGTGGGCCATCCTCTGCTTGGAGACAGCCTTTCCCTTCTGCTGTCCTCCGTAACAGACGAAGAGCTGCTCTGAGGTCCTGAAGCTTTGCGTTCTGTCCACGTAAGTCCGGAGAGCACGGACGGGACAGAGAAAAGCTAGGGCTGGGTCTGCCTCCTCCGAAGGCAGCGCTTGCAGGCTCACCACTTGGTCCCGGAAGGGAGTAGTGGGAACCTTGGGCACATATCCAGGCCGGGGTCTCATGATCACATGAGAGTTACCGGGCCCGAATTCCAGGCACGATTCGTCGACCGAAAATGCCTGCAGGTCCCCTACCCTCTTGATGGAGGCCAACGCAGTCAGGAGTATTGTCTTTAACGACAGAACTTTCAACTCAGCTGACTGCAGAGGCTCAAAAGGTTCTCTCTGTAGTGCAGTTAGCACCAGAGTTAAGTCCCAAGAGGGTATGGAGGGAGGACGAGGTGGATTTAATCTCCTCGCTCCCCTAAGGAACCTGACGATCAGATCGTGCTTACCTAGAGATTTTGCATCTAGGAGCTCATGATTAGCGGCGATAGCGGCGACATAGACTTTGAGGGTGGAGGGAGACAGCCTTCGCTCCAACCCATCCTGTAGAAAGGTAAGCACAGATGCGACCAAACATCTTCGGGGGTCTTCTCGGCGAGAAGAGCACCAGTCGACGAACAGGTTCCACTTCAACGCATAGAGGCGCCTCGTAGAGGGGGCTCTAGCTGAAGTGATGGTGTCAACTACCGCTTGCGGTAGGTCACCTAGAACCTCCGCGTTCCGTCCAGGGACCAAACATGGAGTTTCCAGAGGTCCGGACGCGGGTGTCATAGGGTGCCCCGTCTCTGAGTCAGGAGGTCCTGTCTCAGAGGAATGGGCCAGGGAGGTGCTGTCGCAAGGAGCACTAGTTCCGGGAACCAAGTCCGGTTGGGCCAATACGGAGCGACCAACAGGACCTGCTCCTCGTCCTCCCTGACTTTGCACCGAGTCTGCGCAAGAAGGCTCACTGGGGGAAACGCATACTTGCGTTCTTCCCGGGGCCAGCTGTGGGCCAGGGCATCCGACCCGAGGGTCCCCTCGGTCAAGGAATAGAACCACTGACAGTGGGTCGTCTCTGGGGAGGCAAACAGGTCTACCTGTGCGGCCCCGAAACGATTCCAGATTAGCTGGACCGCCTGGGGATGGAGTCGCCATTCTCCCGGAAGTACCTGCTGATGTGACAGCTCGTTGGCCGCACGATTGAGCAGGCCCGGAATGTGAACGGCACGAAGCGACCTCAGATGCTTCTGACTCCATAAGAGGAGATGGCGGGCGAGTTGCGACATGCGACGGGAGCGTAGACCACCCTGTTTGTTGATGTACGCTATGGCCGCAGTGTTGTCCGTCCGGACCAGAACGTGCTTGCCTCTGAGCGGCACTTTGAAGCGGCTGAGTGCAAGACGAACTGCTAACAACTCGAGGCAATTGATATGCCATTGCAGTTGAGGACCCGTCCACAGACCCGAAACTGCAAGCCCGTTGTACGTGGCACCCCAACCCGTGGATGAGGCATCCGTGGAGACAACGGAGTGCCTGGACACTTGTTCTAGGGGAACTCCCGCCCGGAGAAACAGAGGGTCCGACCACGGGCCGAAGGTTTGGCGGCACCTCGGAGTCACTTGGACGCGGAGGGAACCGCTGTGCCACGCCCATCTCGGGACTCGATCGTGTAGCCAGCGTTGAAGCGGTCTCATATGAAGCAATCCGAGCGGCGTTACTGCGGCTGCGGATGCCATATGCCCCAGGAGCCTCTGAAAATGTTTCAGTGGAACCGCTGTCCTGCCTTTGAACGAATTCAGGCAGTTCAACACCGACTGGACGCGCTCCTCGGTGAGGCGCGCAGTCATGGCGACCGAGTCTATCTCCATACCGAGAAAAGAGATCCTCTGCGTGGGGCAGAGTTTGCTCTTCTCCCAGTTGACCCGAAGTCCCAACTGGCTGAGGTGACTGAGCACCTTGTCCCTGTATTCGCACAACTGCTCTCGCGACTGGGCAAGAATCAGCCAGTCGTCGAGGTAGTTGAGGATGCGAACACCATGCTCTCTCATTGGAGCAATGGCCGCCTCCGCAACCTTCGTAAAGACGCGGGGCGACAGGGACAGGCCGAAGGGTAAGACGCGGTACTGATATGCCCGTCCCTCGAACGCGAAGCGCAGAAAGGGCCGGTGTCGAGGGAGAATCGAGACATGAAAGTACGCGTCCTTCAGGTCGATCGCTGCAAACCAATCTCGGGGACGGATGCACCTGAAGATGCGCTTCTGCGTTAACATCGTGAACGGCAGCCTGTGAAGGGACCGGTTCAGGAATCGCAGGTCCAAGATCGGTCGTAACCCGCCGCCTTTCTTGGGTACAATGAAGTACGGGCTGTAGAACCCGGACCTCATATCGGCTTGAGGGACCGGCTCTATCGCGTCCTTCGCCAGTAGGACAGCGATCTCCGCCCTGAGCACGGGGGCGTTCGCCTCCACTACAGTCGTGAAGTGAACGCCCCTGAACTTGGGGGGACGCCGGGCGAACTGAATCGCATAGCCGAGTCTGATGGTACGGATGAGCCACCGAGACGGGCTGGGAAGCGCTAGCCAGGCTCCCAGACTCCGAGCAAGGGGGACCATCGGCACCACAGACGTACCCGCAGCGGGGCAGCGAGGCGGAACGCAGGGATCCGGCTCGGACGGCATGGGAGCGGCCCGTAGCGGGATCTGAGTGTGCTGTGCAACACTTACCTGCATCCGCGGAGGGGACGTGCGAGTGTGGGGAGGCCGCTTGTGTGCGTCCCGACAGCCGGCGTCCCCTGCTGGCGAAGGGAGAGGTACTTGAGGGTGGCGAGGCATGGAAGCGTCGACCACCGCCAAGCGCGCTCTCTTGGCACCCAGAGATATTGGAAACTGCTCTTTTATTGATGTTTTGGGTGCCGCTGGCACTGGGACCAGCGGCGGAACAGACAAACAAAAGATTTTCCCCCGGCCCTCCTCCGGGGGAAGGAGTGGTGCTGCAGCCATCTCCCTCAGAGCAGTTTCCTCCATCTCTGGGCGGCCCGTCAAAGGGTCGCTTGCGACGACGCTTGCCACCTGGCTTGGCAGCGGCCTGAGCGGGCTGGACATCCTTCCCACGGCCGGCCCCACGCCGTCGGCTGGTGGAAGGCTGCTGCGGTGCCTTGGCGGGGGCGGCGGCGGGTGGACGTCCTCGGCGACGAGTAGTCGGAGGCGCTGCCGCCGGCGGCGGGGTGGAGGCAGCAGCGGGCCGCCGGGGCAGGATGTGCTTAATCGCCTCCGTCTGCTTCTGGGCGGCCGAGAACTGTTGGGCGAAGCTCTCGACCGCGTCGCCGAATAACCCAGCTGACGAGATGGGGGAGTCCAGGAACCGATATTTATCGGTCTCCCTCATGTCAGCCAGGTTAAGCCAGAGATGCCGCTCCTGGACCACAAGTGTGGACATCGCCTGACCGATGGCACGGGCGGTGACTTTCGTCACGGAGGAGCTCTGGGTCAGGCCTACCCTCGTGCATGTCAAGGAGTGCTTGGGCCTGGTGGACCTGAAGCAACGCCATGCCATGCAAGGCGGACGCAGCCTGCCCGCAGGCCTTGTAAGCCTTCCCGGTCAGACCGGAAGAGAACTTACTGGCCCGGGACGGGAGACGTGGGTCACCGCGCCAGTTAGAGGCGGTCGCCGGACACAGTTGCATCGCGACGGCGCGCTCCACTGGCGGGATCCCCACGTACCCCTTGGCTGGCCCGCCGTCGAGGGTAGTGAGGGGGGAGGAGTCACTCGGCCGGTTTCTGGCAGAAAAAGGTGCCGTCCACGACCTCGTGAGTTCCTCATGCACCTCCCGGAAGAAAGGTGTCGGGGCGGGACGCTGAGAACCAGCGCGACCCACCCCGAGGAACCAATCGTCCAACCTAGAGGGTTCGGGACACGGTGGAGGGTTCCACTCGAGCCCAACCCTTTCGGCGGCCCGGCAAGCATAGCAGCCATCTCAGGGTCCGGGGCAGCCGTTGCCACTCTCCCAGAGGGAGGCAGTACAGCTGACCCTTCATCCTCTGAGGACTGAAACTCCCCCTCCGATGCAGCGATCGACATCTGTTCGTCCGCTGGAGCTCCAAAAGTCACCACTGGTCTCCCGTGGGAGGGTCCAGCGGGTTCTCTTGGAGGCTCTACCGGCTGCGGAGCTGAGGGATTAGGGGCCTGCGGAGGGTCGCTCGGCGGGTTTGCCCTAAACGTAATCCTCAGATCACCCTGGCCATCCAAAGAAGCAGGTCCGCCCGGGTTAGGGGCAGCCCTGGTTCGTGGGATGGGTAAGGGGACTCCCCCAGCCCGGAGGTAGGAGAGTCTCGATCTTAGCTCCGAGATAGTCATGTTCCTGCAGTGGGAACACGAACTATCCACAAACGCCGCCTCAGCGTGCTGTGTGCCCAAACACGTGAGACAGCGATTGTGACCGTCAGCAGGGGACAGGGAACGACCGCATCCAGAAACGCACGGGTGGTAAGACATCCTGAAAAGGACGGCACGTCACCCGTGAACTCTTTTTGTGAGGAAACGCTCTGTGCTGAAGCACTCAGGGGGAAACGCGACAGCGCACGGGATTGTGTGCAGCCCGTGCCTGTACTCAACAGGAAAAACGCCCAACCAGACCAACAGATTTGCTGTTGCTGTTAAAACAGCAGTTTTTCTCTGCTTGCAGAGGCAGCCGATGAGTTAGCGCGATCCCGCTGAAATGTGCCGTCTCTCCAACACGCGTTTCCTGGATTCTCCGGTTCTTTGTTCCTCTTGCTTGATAGCAGCGATAAACTCATGAATGAGAGTCGTCTTCATGCGCCGTCTGGCTCCGAAGTGAATGACAGCGTGCATTCGCTCTCGCTTCCTGTTTATACCCGCGGCGCGAGGCGGAGCGCGAGATGCAAATCTTGCACGCCAATTGTTCATTGGCCGGTTCTAGATAGCTTGAAGCTGATAGGGGCTCCCAGAAGTGATCCCAATTCGTCGGTACGTCCGACGTACGTCGAACGTGACCGACTGAATGGGAACAGTTAATACAAATGAATCTAAATGTATTATTGTTGCTTACTAACCTGTACATTTATTTCTGAATTGATTTATCCCACTGTTTTTTACTCTAACATTTTTAGATATTTGGATTATTTTAATTCTGGTATTTATTCATGCTTTTCTATATTTTTAATTCCATTTGTTCATTTGGCAGATAAAGTAAGATGTATATAAATGTTAAAAATAGATACATTCACCAAAAAAACATAAAAAGTGGATTTCAGTAATTCAGTAAATTTACATTTTGATAGATGAACATAAAACATAAATGCATAAAATTTGTGATTTGGTGAAAACATAAATTTGTCTAATAATTTATTTTTCATTTTGGCAGATCTGCTACAATGATTCATCTTCAGTGAAGCTCCTCCCACAGCAGTTCACCTTCAGTGAAGCTCCTCCCACAGCAGTTCACCTTCAGTGAAGCTCCTCCCACAGCAGTTCACCTTCAGTGAAGCTCCTCCCACAGCAGTTCACCTTCAGTGAAGCTCCTCCCACAGCAGTTAATCTTCCCTGAAGCTCCTCCCACAGCAGTTCACCTTCACTGAAGCTCCTCCCACAGCAGTTCACCTTCACTGAAGCTCCTCCCACAGCAGTTCACCTTCACTGAAGCTCTTCCCACAGCAGTTCACCTTCAGTGAAGCTCCTCCCACAGCAGTTCACCTTCAGTGAAGCTCCTCCCACAGCAGTTCATCTTCACTGAAGCTCCTCCCACAGCAGTTCATCTTCACTGAAGCTCCTCCCACAGCAGTTTATCTTCAGTGAAGCTCCTCCCACAGCAGTTCATCTTCACTGAAGCTCCTCCCACAGCAGTTCATCTTCACTGAAGCTCCTCCCACAGCAGTTCATCTTCACTGAAGCTCCTCCCACAGCAGTTTATCTTCAGTGAAGCTCCTCCCACAGCAGTTCATCTTCACTGAAGCTCCTCCCACAGCAGTTCATCTTCAGTGAAGCTCCTCCCACAGCAGTTTATCTTCACTGAAGCTCCTCCCACAGCAGTTCACCAGTAAATGCTGGATCATTCCCATCAGCCTCTGAGTGAAGAGCTGAACCGTGAGAACAGGAGTGATCCAGAATCCTGCAGGATGGAGCCTGAAGACACTGAAGAACAAAGAGGTTGGTGTTTATTCTTGATTGATTCATTAATGATGCTGTTAAGGTTATAACACTTCCAGCAGTTCACCTGATTTAGAGGTTGTAGTAACAAAAATAGAAAAGTGATAGGAGCTGTGAAATAACAGTTAAAGTGAAAAAATGTACAGGGCACTTTCCATGAACTGGGTAGAAAATAGAGCCTGAAACTTAAAATGCTTTTCTTTTTTGTCCAGTGAGTGAAACTCATTTAAGAAACATTTATATCAGGGATGCACTGATCCGAAATGCAGTATCTATCGGCTCTAATGCTGCAGGTTTTGCCGGTTCAGGTATCTTCAGATGGGACTGATCCAAATGCTTTGCACACTCATTGTTACTGTTAAGCTAAACAAAAGGCAAAAATGCATAGTAAAGCTCCTGAAATGTTTGAATTTGACCAATATGTAAGATTTCAACAAATCTTGTAACAATAACCCGGATTTTAAAATACAAAATTTATTCACAGGCAAAAATGAATAACCGTAACTTGACTTTAACTATGTTAAAGGTCCTGTTCTTTGTGATCCAATTTTTCAAAATTTAGTTAGTTTATAATGTTGCTGTTAGAGCATAAATAATACCTGTAAAATTATAAAGCTCAAAGTTCAATGCAAAGCGAGATATTTTATTTAACAGAAGTTCCCTTTCAAAGCCTACAGCGAATGGCCGGTTTGTTCTACATCCTGGCACTTCCTGCTTTACTGACGTCAGTAGAGCAGTTTGTTGACTAATCTCCGCCCACAAGAATGCGCAAAAAAGGGGGCGTGGTCTTGTTGCTCTTCCACGTGGAGAAAGGAAGTGTTGCGTTCGTAGAGTGTGTTTGTCACCATGTCGTCGAGACGCTGTTATTTTCATCCCGGAGTCAAATCACCTTTCTTTGGCCAGGGACGCTGTATTTTGAGCACGTTAATCTCCCCGTTATGGTAAGAGGCGTGACCTTTCTGGGCAACGTGAGCTAATCTGCTATCGAAGCTATTGTGCTGCTACCGCTGGCACAATCAGAACTCGTTACGTATTTCTGAAGGAGGGACTTCATAGAACAAGGACATCATCAAGCCGTTTTTAGGACAGTGAAAATAGCGGTATACAGATAAGTAAACTGTGTGAAAAATACTGTTTTTTTACACGCGAAACATGAACACATGTTATATTGCACACTGTAAACACAATCAAAGCTTCAAAAACACAGGAAAAACGGGACCTTTAACATTACATTAATTAAGCAGTTTAGTGGGACATTCTTCTTTCTTTAGGTTAGTAAACTCGGTTAACATCATGTTTTCTTCAAGTAGACGTGTAAGATCTCTCTGAACTCACTATTCATGTAATATTAATTATAAGTAATTATTCAGTAAAGAGGTTGATAAAGATGTTGTCACAAGCACGCCAGGCTCCACCCTCTCCCAGACACAACGCTCACTGTCACCTGAATACTGATCACACACACCTGCACGTCATTATCACTGCAATCACCACCTGCACTTAAGCCCCACGCATGCACTCAGTCACTGTCTGGTCTCGTTTGCACACGCTCATGCTTATGCTCGCTTCTACGGACTCACCTGTGTTTACCTACCTGTTCTCTCAGTCTCCTGAGTGTCTCCTCGTCCTGGCTTCTTGTCTCCATCGCTCCATCATCCTGCTCTCCTTGTCACCTGCAACCAGACGTACAGTATCACCATTGACATTCCCATTCCATTGGACATACTCTTCTGTTACTCATCTCATCTGCTCACATCCTGGTCCTGTTAATAAACTCTGTTTACCCTTTCCAGAACATTTTCATTCAACGTTCCAAGCTGGTGGAACGATCTTCCCAACGCCATCCGAAACGCAGAATCATTGACATCATTCAAAAGTCAACTAAAAACTCAGCGCTTCCGTGACTACTTAACCTCATAAAAAACCCCCAAAAATGTTCCTTTCCTCTTTCTCTTCCTTTTTCTCTCCCTACTCTAGCCTGTGCTACACTGAGCAATGTACACGGTCTCAGTATTTCAGGCACTTGTTGCGCTTACTCGACTCTTCATGACCAATCGCTTCGTGTACCCCCAAGTTGTAAGTCGCTTTGTATAAAAGCGTCTGCTAAATACATAAATGTAAATGTAAATGTACCCCTGTCATCAATTCTCCGTGTCACATCTGTATTGTAACAGATGTCAGACAGGAGAAAGCGTGTACAGATCAGATGTATTAAACTAATTTCATAAATATAATACTGCAAAATGTATTTCAATATATTTTGTTCATATAAAATATTTTTGTATATTTTGTTAACTAAAAAATATATTTTTTAGTTTGTTTATGAAAAATTACACATGATTATGGGAATTTGTGTAAATTGATATCCCTAATTTAAAAAAATCTATTTGAATATACTTTAAAATATAATTTGCAAAGCTACATTTTCAGCATCATTACTCCAGTCTTCAGTAGGGATGGGCGATATGGACTTAAACATTTATCGCAATATTTTCTGGTATTTATTGAGATAACGATATCAATGATGATATAAATGTAGTTCTGTTTCCTATGTTTCTGGCCAGAAGGGGAGCATTCTTGAGACAAACACAAACAGTGATCTAAAGTAAAACATACCCGTCATCAAATAGGCTCCTATAAGATACAAATTACATTAAAGAACAAAAGAATAAAAAACAGTACATATCCAAACACCAGCCTTTTCAGAAATGGTAAAGTTGCAGATATATTTTTCTTCTGTAAAAGTGCAGGTAATGTTTAAATAGTGCACGTGTGCTGAAAAACCTCACAATACAAACAATAATAATTCAAATCAATGATATAAATGCTGAATAAATGAATAAATGCTGTTCTTTTTAACTCTTTATTCATCAATGAGTCCTGAAAAAAGTATCACAGGTTGAAAAAAAAAGAAGTTTCCAACATTGACTCTGCAGCGTTTTACACCTACAGTAACCAAAATTCATACAGATCTCATCGGGATCATACAGATCTCATACAGATCTCATCAGGATCATACAGATCTCATCGGGCAATTCTCACACTCTAAGTCATATGCCAGCCCAACAGGAAGTGAGCTATTATGGTTTCAAAAACACATGCCCTGAAATTTGAAATACTTCTCAGAGGAGATTCATCCGATCACAACCAAACTTGGTCTTGAAGTCTAGACACTGAGGATGCTAAACTGCTTGTGGATTTTTGATATCTCGAACGGTTTGGCCGTGACGAGGCAACACATTTATGGTGAAATAAGGTGAAATAAGTAACATTAAGTGTGTTATAACTTCTGCAAACATTGACTGATTTTGATGAAACTTCAGCTGTCACCGTTTAGATGTTTAGAATATCCCTCCCTTAGTCCCTCTCTCTCTCTCTCTCTCTCTCTCTCTCTCTCTCTCTCTGTGTGTGTGTGCGTCTGTGTGTGTCAGTTACACTCTTGATGGTTTCGAGTTTCATTCCCTTTCATTGTTGTGTGCTTTGGTTTGCATGTAAAAGATATGAACTTCTAAGTTTGAATAAATAAATAAATGCACAGTTACCTGACAAATATTTTTTAAATACTGCCTCCGGTGCGAGGAAGACCCGTTTAGATCTGCTCTGGCGGGTAAAACATCTAGAGAACGCCCTCAAGTTAGGCCAAGAAGATTTGTCTGTAAGGGTACTGTCTAAACGCACAGTTACCTGACAAATATTTTTAAAGTAAACCTGACTCTCCATTTTCTTCCACCCCAGATAGGGGATTTCATCTTTATTTTTATATCCTTTTAATTTCCTTTTAATTCCTATTATAACTGTTATACTATATATATTTTTATTTTATTCACTTATAACTATTTTAACTTCATTTCTGTGTAAAGCACTTTGAATTGCCACTGTGTATGAAATGTGCTATACAAATAAACTTGCCTTGCCTAAATATAATAGAATAATGGAACCAGTTTATTTGTAGGGCACTGACAAAATAATTTTATATAAGAAGTTCAATATTTAGTTTGATAAAAATATAATAAGGTAATATTTTGAGCTGCAAAAGATAACTTTGCACTCATTTCAAAGTGACCTATGACACCCTATATGGGCCAACGACCTCATGGGTTTGGCTATTGTGGTTCATGGTCATAGTTGCACCAGCTGCTGCAGTAAATGTGGTGTATCCAAAGACTTTAACATAATCATTTTACATTCACCCAGTGTAAATTAATATTGCCCATCGTGAACAATTGCCCTAAGTGGCTTGGGCCCGTCATCCCTCCTTGCAGCTATGTTTTTGAAAAAGTTACTGAAGATAATTCAAATGCGAGTAGGTGTGGTCCTTGAACAAAATACAGAAATAAATTTACATGAGTGATAAATTAACATTTTACAGGTACACATATCATGCAATAGCAATCTTGAATTTAGTTACAAATTAAAGCATTTTAATACAATTTCTAAGCAAATAATGACACCGATAGCGCATTGCTGGTAACGGATTTGAGCTGTGATAACTTGCAGTAGCTGTAATGAACATTAACGAAAAAATATAATCACACATTTTTTATGATTTATTGAAAATGAATGCTTTTTCCTTTAATTTTAGACTTGATGGAGGAGAGTGAGGAGGGTGAAGAACTGAGTGAAGCGGAAGAGACTCTTCCCATGAGAGTCCACACTGGAAAGAAGCCGCACACGTGTGATCAGTGCGGGAAGAGCTTCAGACAAAAAGGAAGCCTTAAAGAACACATGAAGATCCACACCGGAGAGAAGCCGCACACATGTGATCAGTGCGGGAAGAGTTTCACACATAAAGTAAGCCTTAAAGAACACATGAAGATCCACACCGGAGAGAAGCCACACACATGTGATCAGTGCGGGAAGAGCTTCACAAAAACAAGTGCTCTTAAATCACACCTGCGTTCTCATTCTGGAGAAAGACCATATAACTGTGATCAGTGCGGTAAAACATTTATTTGGACAAAATCCTTGAAGAGCCACCTGAAAACGCATACCAATGAGAAGTCTCACATGTGCTCTTTATGTGGAAAAAGTTTTAGAGATCTGAAAGTTTTAAAAATGCATCAGAAAAGGCACAGTGCCGTAAAGAATCACATGTGCTTTGATTGTGGGAAGACTTTTTTTAGTGATGCTGAACTGAAGCGGCACCAGAGAGTTCACACTGGAGAAAAACCTTACAAGTGTTCAACCTGTGACAAGAGATTCAGTCTTTTAGCATCTCTGAAAAAACACGAGAGGATCCACACCGGAGAGAAATCACACATGTGTGATCTGTGCGGGACCAGTTTTATGCGGAAATCACACCTTGAGGGTCACATGAAAGTCCACACCGGAGAGAAGCCGTACACATGCGACCAGTGCGGGAAGGGTTTCACACAGAAAGTACACCTTAAGGCTCACATGAGAATCCACACTGGAGAGAAGCCACACAAATGTGATCAGTGTGGGAAGAGTTACAGACGAAAAGAAGCCCTTGCTTATCACTTGAAAATCCACACCGGAGAGAAGCTGTACGCATGTGATCAGTGTGGGAAGAGTTTCACACAAAAAGGATATCTTAAGTATCACATGAAAATCCACACCGGAGAGAAGCCGTACATATGTGATCAGTGCGGGAAGAGTTACATTCAAAAAGGACATCTTGAGGATCACATGAAAATCCACACGGGAGAGAATCTGCCCACGTGTGATCAGTGCGGGAAGAGTTTCACACGAAAAGGAAGCCTTAATGAACACATGAAAATCCACACCGGAGAGAAGCCGCACACATGTGATCAGTGCGGGAAGAGTTTCGCACGAAAAGGACAATTTGAGGATCACATGAAAATCCACACTGGTGAGAATCTGCACAAATGTGATCAGTGCGGGAAGAGTTTCACACAAAAAGCAACGCTTAATCTTCACATGAGATTTCATAGTGGAGTGAAACCGCACACATGTGATCAGTGCGGGAAGAGTTTCACACTAAAAGGAACGCTTAATCTTCACATGAAGATCCACACCGGAGAGAAGCCACACACATGTGATCAGTGCGGGAAGAGTTTCAGACAGGCAGGCGCTTTAAGATCACACCTGCGTTCTCATTCTGGAGAAAGACCATTTTACTGTGATCAGTGCGGGAAAAACTTTTCTTCGGCAGATGCCCTGAAGCTCCACATGAAAGTTCACACAAAAGAGAAGCCTCACATGTGTTATTTGTGTGGAAAGAGTTTTAGTCAGACGAGTCATTTAAAAGATCACCAGAAAAGACACGCCGCTGTGAAGGATCGCATGTGCTTCGATTGTGGGAAGACTTTTATTACAGACACTGAACTGAAGCTGCACCAGAGAGTTCACACTGGAGAAAAACCTTACAAGTGTTCACACTGTGACAAGAGATTCATTCAGTCAGGCATCATGAAAGTGCATGAGAAGACCCACACCGGAGAGAAACCTCACAAGTGTTCACACTGTGACAAGAGATTCATTCAGGCCGTACACATGAGAATACACGAGCGGATCCACACTGGAGAGAAGCCATATCACTGCATTCCATGTGGGAAGAGTTTCACTCATTCATCTTCTCTACTCAATCATACAAAAAAAAAATGTCTGAAATCATGATATCATGTATGAATTCATCTTCAGATCCAGCCCTTTCAAATGCAATGCGGTCCCTCACCAAACGTGACCCAATAACAGCAATAAAAACCATCTCTTCCATATCAATCAGGACACACACTGTAAACAAAGTTCATCTTCAAGACTGGTGGTTTCAAGTCCAAAAGAACAACTTTACTATAATGTTTTTTATTATATTACAAAATTGTGTTGTATAATGAAGGATGTTCTTGTGCTCACATGTTTAGCAGGAAGATGATGAAGAGTCTTGAACACTTTTAAGCAGAACATGTTTCTGATATATACTTTTTCTTTATCGCTGTGCTTATATAATGTGTAGTTACTCTAATACTTAGGAAATATTCACCAAATGCAGATGTAAAATACTATCATGTAGCTTTTCAACTGGCCACTTGTTCGCTTCTCTTCTCTTGAGATGTTTTAGCTATCTTGTATGTCAATAAAGAGAGAAATCTTATTTATTTGCATATGTATTGCTTCATTTATATATTCAACCAATTCATGTTACTTATTTTTTCAACAACTTTTATTGTCCGGTTTTATTGTGTGCTGATTCTACAAATTCTACTGATTCGTCAGAGAAAAACAGGATATTAGTTTTGCTAATTAATTCTTCACTTTATTCATTAGTTTAGTTATTTAAAAGGTTTGCATTTCCCCAAGAAACGTTTGCAAGTGAATGCATGTTTTCCATCTCCATATTCCCTCCTTTTGAGGGCTCAATGTTACTCTACTTACATCAGAATAAACCATTCAGCTCAATTTTAATTATATTTGAAAGTCATGAAGTATTTGATTGGTTTGGGGTTTTTAAATTGTAAACTTCACTCTGCGGCCGTATGTAACCCAGATTCAAATTAGCATTTGCAGGCTATGCAAGTTAATTTGTTAAAAAAGTTCAAAATCTAGATCAGTAAAAGTACATATTTAATTAAATCCATATGTGAGTGAGCAGCAAAAGAAAAATACTTGTGACAATGTAATAGTTTATTATAATATGAAATTTCTATATTTTATTATTCATATAAGTAATATGTAAATTATTGCAGCAAAATGCAACCAATGAGAACTGGAAATAGCACTAAAGATGTTAGGCATCCAATCAGAGAAATCAGGCAGCAGCGCTGACTCCGCCCCCCTGTGAGCATACAGACAGGAGAAAAAGTGATTTAGAGAATGAATTGTGAAAACCTAGAATTTCCTTGAGAATCAGTTTTATGTTAACTTCATTGATTGAGAAGTTTTTGTTTAGATACTCGCCTGCATAGAGTTCCTGTTGATCTGTAAATGTTTAAGGCCAAGCTAATCATGGTTCAAAGCTAATTGTGGTTCAAAGCTAATCGTGGTTCAAAGCTAATCGTGGATGATCTGGTGTAACCCGGACGAACAAAAACAGTTCATTTACAGAGGAATCGGTGAGTTGAATGTTTATTTTGATAAAGGTGGTGAATTATGACAATGTGCTGTATTGATGTGAGACTAAACAGAAAAGCAATGTGTTCCACTATGTGTAAAGTGTGATTATATGATGTTCATTGTTGTTCAGAAATTTGTTGAATGATGCTAATGTAAAGAGAATTCACTAAGGTAACTACATTGTCCTGTTGTGTGCAGGCCAGTTTTTGCCTGTATGTGTTTTGAAGTTGGATTTTCGTTCTTTGGTGTGGATGATTCGAATCACGTGTCGAGTGGAGGGAATAGATGGCGAGCCACCATCTCATTTTCCATTGGATTAGCGTCATTCCTGCAGTTCGTCTGTGGGTGTTCTTCTCTTTTGAATTTAAGGATTGAGGTATTTCTCTTTTTTCTTTTGGAACGGACACTTTCTAAGAACTAAGAGGGAAAAATTCTATTTCTTTGTTGTTTGGACTGAAATCTATGAAATGAAAATAATTTGATCTGATAAGAGGTGATGTATATAGTCAATATTATTTTCTTTAATTATTAATGCGGAAACGAAAAGGTATGGTAAGTTTAACTTGTTTGGTTTATATTGGTTGGGCAATGTCATTTAATTTTTGTGGTGAAAAGTTAATTTCACAAAATACACTGAAATAAGGAAACAAAAGAGATATATCCAAAACGAATTAATAACTACTAAAACTAGATCTAAATTAGATCTAAAGCAAATTCTAAATTGTAAGGTTTTTGATTTTGTTGACATTGTTTTGTACTTCATTTGGGTAATTGTATTCATATGTAACCAAGTTTAAGTTACAACTGATACAATTAATTTTCTTTAAAGTGTATTGTTGATTCATATATCTACTTTCTTTATTGCTTAATTAATTAATTCCATTATTTTTATATAAATAAGGTAAGACAGTTGGGAACAGTGTTAATTTTGACAGCATATTTTGATTTAGTTTTAGTCATAGTCTTTTGACTAAAATGCCATTTAGTTTTAGTCATATTTTAGTCACCTGAATTGTTTTTAGTTTTAGTCTAGTTTAAGTCGACTAAATATCATAAGATTTTAGTCTACAAAATCTATAGTAGATTTAGGGCCCTATCTTGCACCCAGCGCAATTGACTTTGTACACCGACGCATGTGTCATTCCTATTTTGCACCCGCGCAAAGCGCGCTTTTCCCTCCACAGAAGCACGTCGCTAAACTAGTGAATGAACTTGCGCTACCTGGGCGGTTCAGCGCAAAAAAGGAGGCGTGTTCCGGTGCAAACAATCCCTGGTGCTATTTTGCTGTTCCATTAAACAATTGCGCCACTGACCAGAAAAAACCTAGTCTAAAGTCAGTGGCGCGTTGCGCGTTGTTCATTATGCTATTTTAAGGGCGCATGCTTGACCATAATGTATAGCGTGCACAACGCGCATACACTTTGCTCATGTAACCTACACAGATGCAACAGTTATTTTTGCAAATCATAAATTGTTACACTAAAAAAATATTAACCCATGAGATGACGGAAATCATTGTGGTGTGCCACGAAGATGTGAAAAAATAGGCATAAATCTAGCTTACAAATGATTCAGGCTAATTGTAATAATTAAGGATAAGACCTGTTTGCCCAATAGTGGCAAGACATATATGTATATAAGGACATCTGACAAATTGGTTTGTCCGTCAAGAACCAGGAAAAAAAATCGACTGAAAAACTGAAAAAACTGAAAGACTGAAAAAAAAAGACTGTGAAATCACCTTTACCATAATGTACAACATTACAACTTCACTTCTCTGTCTTTCACTGCTCTACAAGAACATCAGTCTCCTCGGCTGTGAACCGCTCCTGGCGTGCGCCTGGTAAATACGCCATAATAATAGCAATCCATTATGGAACTTGCGCACCTGCTTTTAAAGGGAATGTTGGATGACGCTCGGATTGGTTTATTCACGTTACGCCCAAACCACACCTATGAATAATGAAGCTCCTTCAGACCAACCCATTTTAGATTTGCGCCGGGCGCAAGAGCCATTTATTCCGCCGGGAAAATAGCAACAGCGCCGAGACCCGCCCACAAAGTTACTTGCGCTTCGCGTTTTTACACTTGCGTTTCAGATCGTTAAAATAGGGCCCTTAGTCTCCTAAAATCTAATGAGTTTAGTTAAATTGTAATACATTAAGCATTTAAGTATTACATAACCGACTGTCACTTGAACTGACATTTTGACATCATTTTGTTTTTGACATTAAAAATACACGAAAGAGCTCAATTCACTTTTTTGTTTGTTTTTAAAAACATCTATATAGTTTTTATAACTTTGTATTTCTGTTTTAGTTAGTATATCATGTTAAGCTAAAGCTTCAAATAAGTTTGTTTATTTATTTTTTTAATTTCAGTTAACATTTATTTAATTTCAAGTAACAAAGATTTTTTTTATTGGTTTTAGTTAACTATTATAACCCTTATACTAAATGGGAATGAAATTAAATACAGTTTGTTGTGTAAGCAAAAACGAAAATATAATGCGTGACTTTTAATTATAAACCAGCTGGAAATACACCGGGACTCTTATTTTGAAATCTCACCTTACTATTGCAGTGGCAGGAGCTCATTCAAGTTCAGATGAGGAGATAAAATATGCATTGTTACAACCGTTTAAAACATATTACTATATAAACATCGTAAAGTAAACATTGTCATTATTCATCAGCATTATTCATAAACAATTGCCTGGCATAAATGTGTGTTATTCATTGATTGTGAGCCGCTCTGGAGCACTGGATTGGGGATGCGTGAGTGAGTCTGTAGTGTAGAGCGCGCAACAGCGCCGTGTTCTCCAGCGGTTAGATCAGTTCAAATCAAATGTGTGCATCTGTTACACAGGACATCAGTTCTGACTGGATCTCTTCCCTAATCGTCCCTTCCTAACATTTTCGTCTCGTTTTTATTTGTTGATGAAAATGACAGTTGATTTTCGTTATAGTTTTTGTCATCCAACACTTGTTTTTATTTAGTTATCGTCTCGTTTTCGTCAGTGAAAAAAGGTTGTTGACGAAAATGATGACGAAAATTAATCGTCAACGAAATTAACACTGGTTGGGAAGCACGACCTGGTGGTCAGGTTCCTCAGGGGGGCGAGACCGTTAAATCCTCCTCGACCTCCCTCTGTATACTCTTGGGATCTTGCAGAATGCCCCATTCGAGCCTCTGCAGTCGGCAGAGCTAAAGATTCTGTCTATGAAGACTTTGCTGCTGGCTGCACTGGCCTCTATCAAGAGGGTAGGGGACCTGCAGACATTTTTGGGCAACGAATCGTGCCTAGAGTACTGAGACCCCGGCCTGGCTATGTGCCCAAGGTTCCCACCACTCCCTTCAGGGACCAGGTGGTGAACCTGCAAGCGCTGCCCCCGGAGGAGGCAGACCCGCCCTGGCTTTGCTCAGTCCCGTCCACATTCTGCGATTGTACGTGGATAGAACTCGAAGCTTCACCCAACACGTTCGCTAGGTTCTAAGCCTACGTGTAGAGCCGGTTTCCTCCTGTGTTCTCACCTCAAACGGGTAGAAGCACTGAGAGGCCCTGGCTCATGTCGGCTTGCTGCGCCATCGTCAAACTGGCGACAGGATCATGGGCGAGATTTTAGATCTCCAAATTCCCCAGATCTCAATCCAATCGAGCATCTGTGGGATGTGCTGACCAAACAAGTCCGATCCATGGAGGCCCATCTCGCAGCTTACAGGACTTAAAGGATCTGCTGCTAACATCTTGGTGCTAGATACCACAGCACACCTTCAGGGGTCTAGTGGAGTCCATGCCTCGACGGGTCAGGGGGACCAACACAATTTTAGGTCATAATGTTATGCCTGATCTGTGTATATACTATATAGAGCAGTTACACTCTGTGTGCTGTAGGGGGCGGCAGTTAACCTCCTTTACATCACTTCAGCTGTCAGCAGGGTAGAGAAGAGGACTTTATTCTAGAGCCCTGCACGGGCCTCAAAACTAGGCCCTAGCCCGGCCCTGGCCCGCGAGGCTGTGGCCCTAGCCCAGCCCGTGTCCGACAGCTCATCAAAATTATCAGCCCGAGTCCGACTGGAGCCTGTGTTTTTTTTTTATCCTCCCTATTACACATTAGTTGCAGCCATTAAAATAGTTCAGTTTTGTTTATGTCAAAGTAGTTATATTTCGTTTTGTTTCTTTATTAAGTTAGTTTGGGGACACTACATTTTTCAACTAAACATCGAAATAAATCTAATTAATAAACTAAATTAACCATTTAAACTAAATTATTGATCTAAAGCCCACACTGTCACTGTATGATAATTGAAATGAACTGATGACATCAGCGTTTTTTCCAGAATGGCTAGATGGCTGAATAAAATTATGCTGCATTATTTTCCTGTTTAACACTGTAAAGCTGCTTTGAAACAATCTGCATTGTTAAAAGCGCTATATAAATAAAGTTGACTTGACTTGACTTGACTTAATTTAGACAAATGTTTGGAGCATTTTGTTGCTTGTTAAATCGGTTGCGTTTGTCGCCATGTCGTCCAGACGCTGTTATTTTCATCCCGGAGTCAAATCACCTTTGTTTGGCCTTCAGGGGCTGTACTTTGAGCGTGTTCATCTCCCCGTTATGGTAAGAGGCGTGAGCTTTCCGGGTAACGTGCGCTAAGCTGCTGTCGAATCACAACACGGGAACCGCTGGCCCAATCAGAACTCATTACGTATTTCTGAAGGAGGGACTTCATAGAACAAGGACATCATCAAGCCGTTTTTAGGACAGTGAAAATAGCGGTATACAGATAAGTAAATTGTGTGTAAAATACTGTGTTTTTTTACACGTGAAACATGAACACGTTATATTGCACACTGTAAACACAATCAAAGCTTCAAAAAAACAGGAAAAAAGGCGCCGCCGCTGGATTTTCAGCGCCACTGCAAAATCTTCACTTGGTCAGTAATATCACGACATTCACTTACACACTGTACAAGAGAGAGAGAGATTGACGATGGCCAGAGAACTAAACAAAAATGTAGTCTGCTTACACTTACACAATATCACAGGGCTGTGATATTAATCTTATTTTATTTTCGCTTCCAAGGATTATAAAAAGAAGTTATGAGGTAAAACTATTATAAACTATGCTCGCGCATCGTCTAGCACAACTTCCTTCCCTTCATAGCGCGCGCTGTCATTTCTCCCCAAACTGTGATTGTTGTCAAATGCACTCTCCACTGTGGCTAAATTGCAGAACGTGTTTGATTAAATGAAAAGCACAATAATCCGCGCAATAGACGCTGTTTCCAAGTTCAGGGCGGGTGTGTGTGTGTGTGTGTGTGTACGCACGCTGCGAAACGGACCGACTTGCACATGCTTCGTGTGCGCGACCATCAAATACACAACAAAATAGCCTACATCTCAAAATGCAGGCTTGGAGTATTCACTTAAACACAGTTTAGCTTAAATGGGCGTAAATAGTTTGGAGAAATTAATGGGAGAATGATATTAGATCTGCATCTTAAAGGGGCAGCAGCTAATAAACCTGGTGACGATTGAGCCATTAATGTGAATCAAACAACAAAAGGCAAAGAAAAAATTACTTGCAGCTCTTGTATATGTGATGCTCCTTAAAAAAACATTTTTTTTTTTAACCTTTTAATTAATCATATATATATATATATATATATATATTTGATTAATTAAAAGGTAAAAAAAACCCATCTATTTCACAATATTAGGCTACTGTTTTTTTTTTCAGTATTTTTGATTAAATAAGTGCAGGCTTGATAAGCATGAGACTTTTTGCAAAAACATAAAATAGTATCCAAACACTTTTTTTTATTTTTTGTACATATTGCCCCTTTCTTACATTTGAGCCCTTGCCCCTTAGGAACTTTTTGCACGTCCCTGCAGGTTATTGAAGTAAAATAGGCTATAAGCTGTCACCTTTTAAACTAATGAAAAGCTTAATTTGGATTTTAATGTTCAAAATGTCTATTTCTATCCACAAAACTTGCCAGAAGTCATGGTTTAAGGGGTTATTTTTTTAAAAATGTATTCCGGAGGTGCATGCCCCCGGACCCCCTGACGCGCGGCTTGGTAACAACCTCCGACACGTAAGCACCGCTGCTGGAAAAAATTCTAGGGGAAACACTGACTTGTCAAAGTAGTTTTGTTTTGTTTTGTTGCAAATTTTGTTTTGTTCTTTATTAAGTTAATTTAGACAAAATTTTGTTTTGTGTTAATTTAGTTTGAAGCATTTTGTTGCTTGTTAAATTAAAGTTTTTGTTATTTAAAGTGATGACCAAGCGGCCAGCGGCCGACAGTGAGTTAACCCAACGGTTTAGCCTCTGAAATCCACACTTGACTTGTCTTGCTTATAAAATCCATATAAAACACTTAAAGCATCGTTTAAACGTTTAGCCTACTATCACCACCATCACAATAAAAAGGCATTTTTGACAAGATGAGGCAGGCAGATCGCAATGGCGCGCTAATGAAACGGGCTTCACAATCTAAACAAATAATAAAAATAAAAAAAATGCTGGTTGTCTTACCTACCTCTCCGCAAAATGAATATAAATCCGATCTTCAATTCCCGCGCTATATGCACATTTAACGGAGTTCATGTCAACGAAAGCAACCGATATGAGCATTTTATTCATCAGCTCATTTCATCATCAAAGACTGCATTATGAGAACGAGCGACCTAAACACTGATAAGAGCCTTTAGTCTCATTAGTTTTAATGAAGATTGTTGTGTTTTTGAGCATCTAAGACTCTAAGAGTTTATTTTCAGTTTCACTTACAGCAGTTTGCGTGTTGGCTTGCTTTACTCATTTGCGGTGATGCGTGTTGCATAGCGCCGTCCTCTAAACACTGTGCGAGCCGGTCTTGACAGTTGCGGACTCGCGATATCATGGTCTCATGTTATTTTTTTATTATTGAATGTCTAAAATATAAAATGAAGGAGAAGCCTAAAAAGTGTTTGAGGTATGACAGGAAAATTGGCCCGAAGCCCGGCCCTAGGGGCGTAAAAAAGTCGGGGCCTGTCGGGCTCAGGCAGAAATGCAGGGCTCTACTTTATTCACATGTGCAGGCTATTGTTGCTCATATGTGAACCTCACCAGATTTCTGCAGTCTTCACATGCTATGGGAAATGTCCTACTTCCCACTTCTAAAGTCGTGATTTCGAGCTCATCACATTCAAATTTTGTCTTGAGAGGGTGTTCATGTCCAATTCCGGTAGCATGTGAAGGCAGCACAATTACAAACAGAAAGAGTTATTTTATCTTTAATAGCTTTTAAGGTCACTTTGTTGCCATTATGTACATTCATCATTGATATAGATCTGCACAGTGAGAGATGAATCTTTTGGGTTTATCCAAAGTGCCCAGAAAATGAGAAACATGACAAGCTTAGGAACCAGGACCACAGTTCTGCCATGGCAGGTTTCACAAGAAAGCTTGAGCAAAACTGAAACTGGAAAGAAGGTCAGAAGATATTATTAGGAAGCGCCTTTGTGGTTTGTGTTAGTGGAAGAGCTGTTTCTTAAACGTTGTGACAGTCTATTGATAGATGGAGTCTGGAAACTCCTTCAAACACTGAGGAACAGAGAGGATGAAGGTTCTGGAAAGCAACGTCTGGTTTTGATGAATCCATCAGGTGCTGCTCATTTATTGATTGTAGAGTAAAGGAGGGCACATGGAAGTCTTGTCTCGTTTTGAAGTGTCCTTCAGGGCTGGCAGTTGCCCTATTTCATCGAGGCTGCCTCGTTTCAGTAAAAACAATTACATTTCAAAGTCATAAAGACATCACATTATAGGAAATGTATAGGGTTTTTAAAGTGCTTCAGAAACCGTCCCTTTAATACTGATAGGTTATTGCATAATAGGTAATAATATCAGTTATACTGGACTGATATTATGAAATGTGGAGTATAATAAACGACAAGTTAACAAAAATGACCTCACTAATCTGACATCAGACTTTAACTTTAGCTGCTCCAAATTAAATGTAACGAGTAAAATCAGTATAAAAATTAGTATAAAAATTAGGATCTGTTGGAGTTTCATGTCTTAACAGTCGAGTACACCGTGAGATCTTCTGCAACGACATCCTGCAAGAAACAGAACCAGAATCAAACATAAGTTCAAGAAGTTTAAAAAACAAGCCATGCTGAAGTATAAAAGGACAGTAAAATAACAGCTCTGATTCCCACAAATGAGTGTCATTATACCAGTAAGATGTGTTTGAGCACATGCTCAGTCACACCATAGACTACAGGAAGAAGCCAAGCGTGTTTAAACACTGCAAATAAGAGGCTTCTGACAGTAATACAGTATATCTTACCGTACTCTGAAGCGGATGTGTAAGGAATGCTGGATCAGCGTAATGCATCTCTTCTTCAGTCTGAACTGTTTTGATAAAAATCATATAATAAACCAAAATACATTTAATTAACTTGAAATGGTTATATATATATAATTAAAACATTTTCCCATGTCAATACCTGTTTGTCTACAGTTCCTGTGGTACCTCAGACCTGCAGCTCCAGCTATGAGCACCAGCAGTGCTAGACTCACAGACACTGCCCTCATGAGACCTGAACGCCGGTTCACCGCTGTAATAAACAGAGAAAACTGCCATTAGTGCAGTCTGAATATAATACAGCTGAAACTATTACATAAACCATTATGGTTATGAAAATGAGATTTAACATGTTAGGTTTCAACTAAGCAGGTGTTTAACCAAAGTGCTTGAATATTTTTATTTCCATGATAAAGATTCAGGTCACCTTTTATTTATATAGTGCTTTAAACAATACCGGTTGTTTCAAAGCAGCTTCACAGTTAAACAGGAAAATAATGCAGCAAAGCTTGTTTTGGCTGTACAGCCGCCCAAATAGTGGCATTCAGTTTAAGTTCATCATTGATTCATTTCCATTGTAAACAAAAAGTTATTAATTAATTTATCATTTATCTATACAGCAGCACAACAACTATCCGGGCTTTACTTTTAAGCTCATAACTTATATTTACAAATATTCAAAATGATTTGATACCATTTGTTTCACTAAGTTCATGTATTTCCTATTGAAACAGGATATTTGGGTGGGACAAATCAAACATGTCATTTGTTTAAAACTGCCAATAGACTTGAAGTTAATAAATGTCACACCAGGTTCGGCTACCTGCTAGTCAGAAGAAGGTGTTATTTATGATGAAGGCGTTTTATCAGTTTTATCTAATTTAGTTTTGGAGTCTCCTACAACAGGTTTACATGCATCAAAGGTCAAAATACAGTTTCATTTTCTCATAATATACATTACACATCACCACAATGTTCAATGATTCTCAAACGACTCAACGGATGAATCAGTCTCTCTAAATCCCTTCTTTCCACGAGCCTGCTCTGCTCTGATTGGTCAGATTCATAGTGCATTAACTAATGTAAGCAATCCTTTTTCTTTTTTTTTATTAATCTATGTTAGCATCCTCTCAGCGGCAAACACACTGCTGTTCTCCACTAATAAAATATTGTTTTGTTGTCTATGTTTTAAATTAGTTTTTAAAGTGTCCCGCTCTGTGCAACGCAGCCTCACGTCACGTGTCAAAACAAACTCCATGAGGCATCAGAGAGTTTTTATTTCTCCTCTAGAGGGTGCTCTCATGCTGTATAATGACAATGCGCCCTTTCAGCCGCTCCAGCAACGGAAAAAGAAATTAACGCAGTTGCATGCACATGCTTGCTTGCAGTCTTGCAGTTCTCTCTTATTACTTTGTTACATTACACCACTGTCCATTACCATTAACCAGTTCATTTGCCCAAATCTTAAGATATTAGGTTAACTTATTTGGCTTGCTGTCCACTGATGAGGGGCTTGATGCAGCAGCTTCAACTCGAGCTCTGATATATGATTACGTGAGGCAAGGTACCTGAGATGAAGGTGGAGTTTGGGGAGGTAGTGGGATGCTGGAACAGCTGAGACTGAAGAGAGGTAAGAAGCTGCTTATATACTTTGGCTGTTGATTGGAAGATTAGATGGGCTCACTCCTCCCTAAATTACGTTTAGGAACTTCCCTAACTGATCTTCAGCTCCGTCCGGAGGCTTCCTAAAGGTCAGCTATAGTACACACTGTAAAGACAGTAATGATGACGTTGATTTTACATCAATCCCAGCGCAAGTCTGAATCGATGATGAAACGTGAAGAACCAGTTATTCAACCTGAACCTTGAGCAGGACGTTCCTCACTGATGTTACTCAGTTTGAGGTCCATTATGAGATGTTTCAACTGTAATTCCTCACCATCAGCATTAACAAGAGTGCATCCATCAACAAACCCATGTGTGTGTGTTTCTAATGTATTGTGGTGCACATGCAGGAACTGTATCGATAACAGCACGTACATTAGCCCAGCACTAACGTGAATGACTGATGTAACATTTGCAAAACAAATCAACACATTCAATCTGCAATAAAGTGCAGACCAACATCAACGGTAGTGCTATTCAAAACAGTGCCATTGTCCGACCCCAGACCACTTAGAAACTGAAACTGTCTTGTTCTTATCAGTTAGCATTTATTGTTTTTTCTTTCAAGACCTTGGGTTCTGGTAGGCCACCATTTCCTACACCGCTGAGACAACATCTGTGTCAACTTTCTCACGATTTGAAATGTTGCAAAAAGAACCGCCAAACCCAACAAAAGTGTCTACAGTGACCATCCTGATCAAATGGCTGCTCCATCCTTTATCTTTACTCCGAGTAGTAAGAATGACACACAGTCTGCATTAATAGACACAGTTTTAGGTAATAGTGCAGCCCACAGCTGATTTACAGTAGTATTTCAGTAAGACAGTAATAACGTGAGTTAGCCAGATACTTACACAATATTAAACACAATGCGCGTGCAATAAGTGGATGGGTTATATGCTAATGTATCGTCTTGATGTCAAAACAAAACGGCCTTGGGATTTGTTTAATTGACTCAGAGTCGACTCATACTTTTGAGAGACAATAACTTTATAAACGCTGCACTTTCAGAATTAAAACTTTGCAGGATGTTTTCATTCACTTAGAGCAATGCCACACACTACATGAAAGGTCATTTTCAAAAATCCACAATAGGGGCTCTTTAAATTATGTTTTATTCACAAGGTTCAGGAGGAGCACGTTCAGATAATTGACACAAGTGGAGAGCACTCAGCTTATCATCAATAGAGGTATATATACGCAGCAGTCTTACCTCTGTTCATTGACAGTCTATCAGCATCCGTCCACCACCCCTTCTCCACACTTTTAGTTCTAAACCACTTACATATACCGAGCTAGAAGCCCCCCCCCCCCCCCCCCCGGACAACACGCCAAATACACATTTAAATTTACACTCTATAGATTATATGTAAGTGTGAACTCGTGAAATATATATATATATATATATAGGAGAACATATATTAGCATATAGAAGAGCACAAAGCTCATAGACATGAAATAAAAACTATACAATTTTTTTTAAATTAATTTAACACAATTAGAGGATAAGATATATTGTGATACCTGGACATGGATGACAGAGACCCGTGTTATTGAGGTGTGTAGTCCGGTTGGTGAATGAATAAGACACCACACAGCTGTAGGTGTTGTTATCCTGATATTCCACCTCCAGAGGTAGAGAGAGACTGATGCTGAGATCAGACACACTGATGCTGGACAATAAACTGTTTCCTTTGTACCAGGAGAGAGTCACATGACTCACATTCACAGCTGAACACACCACTGCACATCTGGACTCTGAGGATGAGGATGATGATGAGGATGAAGAACACTGTGAAGAGTTACTGGTGATGACAAGAACGGGCAGTCGAGCTGGAAAATATTAAATATAAAAATCATTGACATCTTAAGAAGTACAACATAATTTACATCAATTTACTCACCATAGACAGTAACATTGAATCTCTGGTTTGAGTTTCCTCTTTTACTGCGGATCTCTAGTTTATAGAGTCCAGTGTGTTCAGATCTGATGTCTGTGATGGTCAGAGATCCAGTCTGACTGTCCATCTGGAGTCTGTTTCCAAATGTCTCATTACTGTCAAACATATCAATGTCCAACTTATGGAGTTCAGCGATACGAGTCTCCTGAGGTCCAAACATCCACAGGATCTGATCTTTACTCTGTACTTCAGTAACATCAGTGTGTAGAGAGACAGAATCTCCCTCAGTCACACACACTGACTTCACTTCATCACCATCAGCACACACTCCTGAAGAGAAAAACAATCAAGATCAAATCAAATATTAATGAGAAAGATTAACAAAATGATTGCACTAAATATTAACACCATGGAAAGGGTCTTTAAACTAAATAACCTCTACCGTTTGGAATTATCCCATCACATATAAAATAGAAACATGACAGGTTTTTATTTTAAAGGCTGACATACCGCTCAATATCAATAAACATAGACAGAAGAAAGATGCGCTGAGAATCATTCTTATGAACTTCAACTCGACGATATACAGCCAAACATGACGAGAAAACCCATTTCATCAGTCCAGTACTGCACTTCGAAAAATCATTTCCATTCTCAGGTGAAGTTCACATGTTCAATAACAGAAATATATCCATAAGAGAAATAAACACGAGAGAGAAATAATCAGGTTTACATGTCTGAGTCCGTTCTGAAAAAGGATCTAGGCGTAGACTACACGCTACACTTCTCACACACACACACACACACACACCCTCCCTCCCTCCCTCTCTCTCTCTCTTGACTGTTTTTATAGTGATCAGATCTAACAGTGTTTAGTTCTGATGAAGTTCATTGTGAATCCCTCTTCTAATTCCTGTTCTTTCAAAGTAAAATAGTTTTTAAAATAGTTTATTTTATATATGATTATATATCATTTTGTATAACAATTTTGCCAAGAAGTGGTTTTATTTGAATAATTCACCAGTTTACAGGCCCATTGCTTTTGTATTAAATCATCATGTTTTTCTGAGTATCTGTGGAAGGAAACCGCAGGTCAGTGCTTTCTGATAATGGTTTCTGCTTCTCAAACTATTACTGAGTTTCCAAGGAGAGTGTTTTCAAGATGTTGGTGCCAGTGAATGATGATGTGTTGATTATGTAATGAGGAGGAAACCTTGGGCAGATCCAGGGTTTGTCTGTGAAGCACAAACTCTTATCCTCATGACACATCTTTAAACACATTTATACGAAGCATGCACACATAAAATTTGTCTGACATTATATTGGATTATATGTTGTGTATTCAATACTCTTTCATTATTCTAAAGAACCCATGTGATATGCAAATGAGGGTGAGGCGCAGCAGACCGGACGAAACTTGATGCCGCATGCAAATCATGGTTTTGTATGGAGTATATCCGGGATTGGTGGATAAAGATTGCGTTGTCTCTGCACAAGTTCAGCAACACAGCCTTAGTGATGTTCCTTGCCATCATTTCAGATATTTTCATTTTACAGATTTTATTCATTTTGAGGAAAACTGAACCTTTTTGGATGAGTAAGATGAGTAAATGCTCACATTTAGTCTAGAACTACATTAACCCTCATGTTCACACACAACGCCACTGCTCAAGAGCGCTGTCCGTCATTTAATGGAAAACAAAGTAACTCAGATATTATGTTGTAAATTTTAAAGTAATGCATCTGATTACCCCAACTCAAGTTACTTGTGATGCGTTACCCCAACACTGATTCAACACATTCAATCGGCAATAACAAGTGCAGACCAACGCCAACGGTAGTGTTATTCAAAACAGTGCCAATGTCCGACCCCAGACCACTGAGAAACTGAAACTGTCTTCGTATCAGTTAGCATTTAAAGTTTACTCTTTCAAAACCTTGGGTTCTGGTAGGCCACCATTTCCTCCACAGCTGAGACACATGTGTTAACTTTCTCACGATTGGACATGTTGAACAATCTGCAAAAACAACCGCCAAACCCAACAAAGTGTCTACAGTTTTGGGTCACATGACCATCCTGATGGTGTATTCAAAACCAGCAATGGCTAGAGCGAGGACAGTGAAGCTGTATCATGACCTTTAGTACAGAAACGCGTATTTATTGGCTCTGTCTGAAGCAGATCTTTTTATCTCAGTTCAAACCTGGTTTACAATCATAAAGGACCAAATATGCGATCATTCAACTGAGACTTTCAGTCCTTTTGTTCTGAAATAAAAGCTTGGCACGGTGCATTCACTTTAATACAGATGGCGTTCTGAGCCATATTTATTTTGGCAGGACTTGCGTCATCCACACAAGAAATGTGTCATAGTTAATGTCACTAAAATACTTACTAATCTATTTTTAAATTAATTTTGTATATGCCTGTACTAAAGTATGCATTCTAGTTCCCACAACATCAGTTTCCAGTGAAGCGCAGAGGTCTGGTGAGGGAGTTTCACAAGCGCTTTTGTGTAGCATCTCTTCACCCACACACACACCTTATACACACTAACACTCAAGTGCACTCTTCTGAGCCCAATGATAGGTTCACCAAAATACCACGCGCTGCATTCAACAAACAACAACCAAACACTCAAGGCCCTACACTGACCTAAATAGTTCTGACTTCTGACCACAGGTATCATTCTGACTCTGAGCTGCTAGTAAAGGCGCACAGCAGCTCATGTTCATTCTCCATTTAAAAAAAGACGCCTTCTGCACAATTGCTTCAAAAGCATCAAGGCCAAATAATGTTTTTTTTGTGATAAGCATGTCAAGTTTAATAATATTTGATACTAAATGCTGTAATTAATGCTACAATAACTATGTTCTTCTTTGACTTGTAGGTGTGTCCATCCATATTTTTGGACCATAGAAAAATGATGGGTGTGAACCAAACAAAGGAACAGCATTACTCAGGAATTTCCGGAAGGGTTTCTTGTGTATTGCAGGATTTCCAGTGGGTGGTCCTAACAGTTCTGGATCTGTTGTTTAAAGCTCCCACAGACAGAGCTTTGGGTTAAGACTCTTTGAAGGAAGACAAAACTATATGAACTGTAATGCCATCCCATTCTTAATCCGTAGGGTTTAATATGGAGTCGGCCACCCTTTGCAGCTCTAACAGCTTCAGCTCTTCTGGCTTTCCTCAAGGTTTAGGAGTGTGTTTATGGGGATTCTTCATTTGTGATGTTGGACGAGAAGGCCTGGCTCTCGGTCTCCGCTCTAATTCATCCCAAAGGTGTTCTATCGGGTTGAGGTCAGGACTCTGTGCAGGCCAGTCCAGTTCCTCAACACCAAACTCGCTCATCCATGTCTTTATGGAGCGACGCTTTGAGCACTGGAGCAGTCATGCTGGGACAGGAAGGGGCCGTCCCCAAACTGTTCCCACAAAGTTGGGAGCATGAAATTGTCCAAAATGTCTTGATTCCTTTCACTGGAACTAAGGGGCGAAGCCTAACCCCTGAAAAACAACTCCACATGCTCACCTGAATTCAATGATTTGGAGGGGTGTCCCAATACTTTTGGCAATAAACTGTATCTGTATATATATATACATCTATATATTAACTTTCCATGATCCATGTAAACTTATCAATGGTTTTAAAGCTGTTTTCATGCTCCATGCTTTCTGTCCCATAATAATTACTTACAGTAAATAATGCTGAATTCGATTTTATATGATCTCTAGTGAGTCATTACAGTTTAAAAACACTATACTAAAAAAACATCTAGAAAGGCATGATCTGTATGTCTGTGACTGTCAGGTTTTTACGCTCTTTGTCTTGTGATTGTATGATCCAAGTCCTGCTAAACCAGAACTTCCCAAATACAATGTTTTCTGTGCATTGTTTCATTGGTTTAACACATGTGGTTGCTAGTCTTGGCCTTATGATTCACTGGAACACTCTTTCATCCTCATATTTCCATGAGCACTACATCATAAAACAAACAAACAACAACAAAAACGGTGTACAGAGAATTGATTAGCTCTTATAGTTGCAGAGATATCTATTCAGCCTAGCAAACAGTTGCACTTTCCCACATGAGCTCCATCCTTTATTTCCTCTTTATGGGTTTAAGACGTTTCCCTCCACATCCTGTAAAACCTCTAGAGCCCGAGCCACAATCAAGATAAAAGAGAAACTGACTTAATGGCCTTAATTTGGCCAGCATTTTCCTTGCCAATGTACGGTCGCTAGTGAACAAAATGGAGGAGATTGGACTCTGCATTACACACAGCAAGAAACTTTTGAACTGTAACGTCCTAATCTTCACGGAAACCTGGTTAAACAGCGGAATACCGGACACCGCTATTGAGCTAGCGGGATGCCACACGCTCTGGGCGGATAGAACACTAGATGGCTCCGGTAAGACCAGAGGTGGTGGATTGTGCATTTACATTAACAAAGCCTGGTGCACAAACTCTGCTATTGTTGGGAGTCATTGTTCAGCTAACATTGAGTTTCTCATGGTTAAATGTAGACCGTTTTATCTACCGCGGGAGTTCACTTCCACCATTATAACTGCAGCCTATATTCCCCGGATGCTGATGTCAAGCTTGCTTTGAAAGAACTTCATGCAGCCATCAGTAAACAACAGACTGATCACCCGGAAGCTGCTTTTATTGTTGCAGGTGACTTTAATCATTCAAACTTAAAGTCAGTGCTACCCAAGTTTCACCAGCATGTTTCCTGCCATACCAGAGGAAATAAAACCTAAGACCATGTTTACACAAACATGGCTGGCGCTTACGTTGCGACACCCCTCCCCCACCTGGGACAGTCAGACCACATCTCTTTGTTCCTCATCCCCAAATATGCACCCCTCATCAACCGTGTGAAGCCATCAGTGAAGACCATCAAGGTGTGGCCTGCGGGGGTTGTTACAACCGTGTTACAACCCAGAAACAGATCACCACATACCCAAATCAGAAGCCATGGATGAACAGGGAAGTGCGACTCCTGCTGAAGTCACGCAATACTGCCTTCAGATCAGGAGATGCACAAGCCTACAGCACATCCAGAGCAAACCTGAAGAGGGGCATCAAACAGGCCAAGCACTGCTACAAGCTAAAGATAGAGGGTCACTTTTCCAACTCTGACCCTCGACGCATGTGGCAGGACATTCAGGCAATCATTGACTACACACCCCCACTCCACCCCCGCAGCCACTGATGTCAACTTCCTGAACGAGCTAAACCACTTTTATGCTCGCTTTGAAAGAGACAACAGAGAAACTGCCACCAAGCTCAAACCCCCAGATGACCCACCAATCACACTCTCCTCCACAGATGTCTGCAAGGCACTGAGCCGGATCAGCGCACACAAGGCTGCTGGACCAGACAACATCCCTGGTCGTGTTCTCAGGGCATGTGCGGAGCAGCTCGCTGGGGTTTTTACAGACATTTTCAACCTGTCTCTTGCCCAAGCAGCTGTACCGACATGCTTCAAACGCACTTCCATTCTGCCAGTGCCAAAACACTCTAACCCGAGGTGCCCTAATGACTACCGCCCTGTAGCACTCACACCCATCGTCATGAAGTGCTTTGAGCAGCTGGTCCTGGAACACCTAAAAGACTCTCTACCATCCACATTGAACTCACACCAGTTTGCCTATCGCAGCAATAGGAGCACAGAGGATGCCGTTTCCATGGCACTGCACTCTGTGCTCACTCACCTGGACAATAAGAACACTTAGGCACGCATGCTGTTTGTTGACTTCAGCTCAGCATTCAACACTGTCATCCCAACCAAGTTAATAGCCAAGCTTCAATGTGTAACTGGATTTTGGACTTCCTAACTGACAGACCCCAGAATGTTCGATCAGGACTCACCTTAGGGCTGTAAAGATTTGACCAAAAATAAAAACCTCGATTAATTGAACATTTTACCTCGATTACGATTAATGAACGATTGTTTTATTTTATTTTATTTTTTCATTTCTTGCCCTCATAAGGTTTTTGAGTAAGTTCCTGATAAGGTTTTTATTGTAAATATTTTCTACTATTAAAGGTGGAATGTTTTTTTCTAATGAAAAAGTGCATTTCTTTGTGATTTTAAAATACCCGAAGGAAACGGTTCACTTTCAGCAGTTATTGTCTATGGGGCAGATTTCTTGTTGTACAGATACAGATACATTAACACAGTAGTGATTATGTGTGTGAATTAGTCATACCGTCTCTATTCATTATGAAGCTGTGGTTTGTAATTAACTCCAAAAGGTATTAAAATATATCCTATAACGGTTGAGTTTCTAAGCTACTTTAGTGACTTTACTTTAGCCACAGGACAGCGTTGACACTGCGTTTCTGCATATTTATATATATTCATATTTATATATATTCAGTACATATCCATGTCCTGCACTTATGCAACCGTTGTATATCCTGCATTTACTTCTGGTTAGACCTAAACTGCATTTCGTTGCCTTGTACCTGTACTTGTGTAATGACAATAAAGTTGAATCTAATCTAATCTAATTTATTTAAATTATTCTTTATCTCTCTCTCTCTCTCACTCACACACACACACACACACACACACACACACACACACACACACACACACACACACACACACACACACACACACACACACACACACATGTAGTGTTTTCATCTTTTATGGGGACTTTCCATAGGCGTAATGGTTTTTATACCGTACATACCGTATATTATATCCCCCTACACTGACCCTGCCCCTAAACCTAACCCTCACAGGAGACATTCTGCAATTTTACCTTTTCAAAAAACATCACTTAGTCTGATTTATAAGATGTTTTCCTCATGGGGACCTAAAAATGTCCCCACAAGGATGAGGATTTCGGATATTGCTATCTTTGTGGGGACATTTTGTCCCCATAACGTGATGATTACCAGTCCACACACACACACACACACACACACACACACACACACACACACACACACACACACACACACACACACACACACACACACACACACACACACACACACACACACACACACACACACACACACATCTGCTGAAGGGAGGAGCATTTAAATGTAACCCTGCCTGCTAACACACGTGTAAGGATATCAATCTATCATGGCGGCTGAATCGGTTTTCATGATGGGTCAAATTTTGACTGGATGACATGAAGCCCCTGCTAGTACATGACATAACAACATCATTATTGTATATAAAGAGCATTACTCTCCATTCAGACGTACCTGTGCATCTAATACGTTATTAGATAGAAGTGTTAAACAAAGTAATCTGTATATGAAAAAGTATTATAGTGTTTGCCGTGTGGTTGATGCCCAATATAACTAACTGAGCAGAAATACATAATCATGTTTCTCTTGGTTCCTTCAACATTGTGTTGGATTTCCTCCTTATTATAAAGGTTGAGAAGTGCCTGTTAGGGTTGGGCGATGTCTACAGTGTAATATTGCGGTGAACGATGACATCGGGGGGTTGTGTTGGAACGTTAAGCTCCATTAATGTGGCACACGTCTGGAGAAAGAAAGAACACGCACAGAGCTGAAAGGGCTTGAATGAAGCGCGTTTGGCTTTAGATAAAACGACTAGAGGATATAGCTCTGAAATATCATTGCCACAAACGATTGAGTGCACCGCTGACGCCAGTGGCGGCGCCAGGGGGGGGCTAGGTGGTGCTGCAGCTCCCCCTATAATAGCCATTGCACCTGCCCAGCACCCCCAAGAAATGTCTGTAATTTTTTTATATTTATATTTTAATGTCATGTTTGAATATTCTTTTTCATGTTTTTAAAATAGGAATTAAATAATAATTTAAAATTATATATATTTTAGTGTAAAATAACATGAGGCCCAAACAGGTTATCTTCTTTGGCCAATGGGCTTCGGCGCCCGCGAACCTCTGACCTTTACTCATTTCAGCTTGTTTTTGATAGCGAGTTTTAGCAAAGTAAAATAACGTTACACCAAAATGGATCGTTTTTTGCTCCCTAAACGTCCACGTTCTGAGTCACATCCTGAAACGAGAAACGAGACTGAGAAGGTGCAGACACAACACTCGTCGTCACAGAGCCTCAGGAACAAGAAAATCCTGGGGATGAACTTGAAGACGGAGAATCGGCGGCGGCGGTTTCCATTGAGGATGCTAACGTTAGGGTTGCCACCCGTCCCGTAAAATACGGAATCGTCCCGTATTTACAAGCAAAATGACGCGTTCCGTATCAGACCAATACGGGACGCAATTTGTCCCGTATTTTACATAGGTCCACACATAGTTCAATAAGCACATACAGATTTTGCAGTGTGGAAAATACTGATCGCAAATATAAAGAAATCAATTTCACAATAAGTAAGTACAGGAGCTCATTTGTGCGTGATTGCGTTTTAGCGGCTTTGTTGCCATAGCGGCGGAGTCTCGAGAACATGCGCTGTAAACTTGCGCGTTTTTAAAAAAACATGTCGAGCTCGCGTCACGTCCACCGTTTGAACGCAAGAGGATCTCCAGATATAGAGCTGAATATCAAAAAGGTATCAATGGGTCTGTCCAGTAACTCATGATGAACTTCAGGCCAACTGCACACTTTATGAGAAGCACTTCAGTGTCTCAGACTGACTGACTTAAAGCAACAGCGCTGACAGACCGGTCTATGTGACACACACCTCCGTGCTTCTAAAGGTATAGGCCTATAGTTTTTTTTTATGGATAATATATAATATAATATTCCATACATTATCAGAGCTTGGCAGACAGAATTATTAATTTTTTAGACAGGGTAATTAATAGATTAGCCTAATACATTTTATTATTAATTTATAATTTAGCTAGGCTATATTAATCATACATAATAAATAATCCTGTCATATAAAGTTTATGACATTTAAAAAATATTTAGATAAAAATGGGACAAATAATTACATGATAATATAGTCATAATTTAAGTAAATTAATAAAAATATAAACATTTTTGAAATTCAAAAAAGTGATTACTGGTTCAGAATGACTGCTTTTTGATTTACTCACCCTCAAGTTGTTCCAAACATGTATACATTTCTTTATGTTGAACACACAGGAAGATTACTATGGACGTCAATGGTGCCCCCAAAGCAGCCTGGTTACAAACTTTCTTCTAAATCTCTTCTTTTGTGTTCAGCAGAACAAAGAAACTCATACAGGTTTGGACATCATGAGGGCGAGTAAATGATGACAATTTTCATTTTGGGTGAACTATCCCTTTAAAGTGCACCAAATAGGCTCTAAAGAGTTCTTTAGAAATAAATGAATGGGTGTCCCTTATTTGGCCACACTAAAGGTGGCAACCCTAGGTCAGACTAGTGTGTTGGTAACTGGCTGTGTGATTTCGTGATCTGAGCATTTTAGGCCGAAGCGTGTGTCTGTTGCTGCTCCGTTGTATTCAGGGCTCGACTGTGACATAATTGTGTGAAATAATATTTTCAGAGGTTTACATTGGCAGGCTTATGTATGTTGTATCTATAGCCCTTGCGTTGAAGACTTAGGCCTATTCTAATTATATATATATATATGCCTATAGTTGCGGAACGAATATAGTTAATGCGGGCGTGTACGCATTAATTTATACCAGGGTGGTCCAATGCGACTCCATAATGCCATAATGATGCCGCAAAATTCAAAGCATCTTATCTTAAGTGTTGAGCATCCCCATAGCACCTGCAACAGAAAATCTCTGGAGCCGCCACTGGCTGACGCTCTGCTCCCTTCAACTAGAAACAGGAAAACGGTGCTAATGTTCCGTCTCGCGGTCCGGATGGAAACATGCTGGGGTCCGGAAGTTCTCTGGTCTGATGAAACAAAGAACTCTTGGCCTGAATGGGAAGCGTCATGTCTGGAGGAAACCAGGCGCTGCTCATCCCCTGGCCAATCCCATCCCTACAGTGATCATGGTGGGGCAGCTCATGCTGTGGGGATGTGTTTCAGCCGCAGGAACTGGGAGACTAGTCAGGATCAGGGAAAGATGAATCCTTGATGAAGACCTGCTCCAGAGTGCTCTGGACCTCAGACTGGGGTGAAGGTTCATCTTCCAACAGGACACCGAACCTAAGCACACAGCCAAGATAACACAGGAGTGGCTGACTCTGGGAATGTCCTTGAGTGGCCCAGCCGGAGCCCAGACCTGAACCCGATTGAACATCTCTGGAGATCTGAACATGGTCGACGCTCCCCATCCAACCTGATGGAGCTCGAGAGATCCTGCACAGAAGAATGGGAGAAACTGGCTGTGATTGTGCCAAAGGTGCTTCAACAAAGTATTGAGCAAAGGCTGTGAATACTTATGTATTACTTATGTGGTGGGTGCTATCAACGTGCACTTGCTTTACTGGCAGAGCTGGGTTCACCTATTATGTTGGGTTAGACTCTACTCTGAAGTAGGAGCTAAATTAGTCCCCTAAAAAGGAGTTCCTAGTTCCCTTCTGTAAGAACACGTCAAAAAAGAAGGTACTTCCGACAATAGTTATAGGAACTATGAAAACATTCTTCTGGTGTGAAAGCCCCTGTGGAGCTAAGTTCATGGTAGATACTATTGTTTGCATTCTATCTATAGGCTTATGATGATTTTGGAAATGCAGCCCTGAAATGGACTTGCATGTTTACTCCAGTTATCATGTCAGACACACACACGAGTGTATTTGTTATTTTGGATCTTTAATTTATGGTAAAATGTTGTGTCTTAAAACAGGGCCATGTTTGCAACACCTCAGAGTAGCTATTTCAGGCTTTCACGGCAAAGTCCTCTCTTTTTGAATAGGGAAATCCTGGAATCTTAAAAAATGCTTGCTATACTCACAGAACATATCAGCAACAAAATCTGACATGAACTCCCCATAAATGTTGTTTCTTATGCTCAAAAAGCATTATAAAGGCTTATATTTCAGGCTGGACCACACATGCCTCAGGACACTGACTGTTTCTATGGCAACCATTGACGGGATAATTTGACCAATTAACGATTGGCTCTTTTATTTAGAAGACGGGACTTAAGGTCCTTTCACACTGGACGCGATTTTGACGTGCAATGGTTTTATTTTTTGATCAGCTGTTTGTGTAATGAGTCCTTCCACACCGAACGCGAATGTGTTGCGGCGAAAAAACGATGTTTATTTTTTTCGTTTCAATGTCGATTTTTTTTTTAACACTCGCAGCGACAGAAAAGGCTTCAACCAATCACATACAAGGAAACAAAGGTCACGAAATGTCCAGTTGATGTCATTAGCTATTCAATAAACATTAACCTTTGCCAGGGATCGCATTTCTCATGAGATTACAGCTATAGTTGTAGTTACAGGTGTACAGCTGCTGATGTGTTTGCCCACTGTAGGCTACAGACAGCGATAACATCACCTTTTGAGTTAAAACTCGTTCTTTCTAAACCTAATTGTGTCCGCCACTATGGGAAGTGAAACGACTGTGGCACTTAAATTTTTACATTGTGACTCAACTGGAAACACAGCTTCTCCAGATCGACTGGTTCCTGAAGTGTGTGTGTGTCTGGTCAGATGCGCTGGTACTGTCTCTCGCAAATTCAAGGCGCTTTGCTGGCAAAGCAGTGGATTATTACAGGGCGGAGTTCTGTAAAGTATTGGATTGTGTGGAGGTTCAGTTTGGTGACCGTTTCAACCAGGACAGTCTAAAGATGCTACAAAACTTAGAGAGTGTCCTTCTGACTGGGGTGTTAAGTGATTCAATCGATGAGTACCCTGAGTTGCATAGAGGTTCTCTCTCAGTACAGTTGTCCCTCTTTCGCCACAAATACCCCTGTAGCAGCAGTGGAGAGGCAGCAGAGGTCCTAAGGGGAATGCCAGTAGAGGTGCGGGGGTTGTTTGACCAAGTTGAGGTCCTTGTCAGAATTTTGTTGGTGGTGCCAGTGTCCTCAAGTGAAGCTGAGAGGACCTTCAGTGCATTGCGGAGACTGAAGACGTGGCTAAGGGCTACTATGGGCCAAGACAGACTTAACACTCTGTTAGTTTGCAATGTGCACAGAGACAGGCTGGACAGCCTTAACATAAACAAAATATGCCAAGAGTTTGTGGGGCCAAGTGATACCAGGAAAAATACATTTGGTAATTTTGTTTAGTTTCTATCCTGTCATGTAAGTGCTTTAAGTTACAGCTATTTGGTACTTTTGTTTAGTGCCTGTCCAGTCATGTAAGTTTGCTTTAAATTACAGCTTTTTTTTATTACTACATATAGAGCACTGCCTATAACCAAATAACCTAATAATTTTATTTGTTAAAAAACATTTTATTTATTTTATATGGAGACAACAACTTTTTCACAACAACATGTCATTATGTTTAAAGTTAAGTTCAAATGTCATTGTATTTTGTTGATTTGCCTAAACAACTTAAAAAATCTGCAATAAATAAATGGTTTTGAAGAATATTTTGGTCAATTTAGTCAGCTTATTCATTGAAATGGAGAGAAACTTTGAGAAGAAGGATAATGACATTGGCACGGTCTCCATGCTACACTAATACTCTTTACTCTGTGCACACATATCCTTACGATATCCAAGTACAATTTTGGCTCTATTATTTGTGTCCCCTTCAAAAATGGCTCTTGAGAAATTTTATGTTTATCGTCCACCCCCAACTGTTAGATGAAATTTACGCCCCTGGCCCTGCAGTATTTACAATCATTAACATCCAACAAGATCTACTAAACGACTGTGGCGAACCTGGACATGTGTGACAGAGACCCGTGATGTTGAGGTGTGTAGTCCGGTTTGCGAATGAATAAGACACCACACAGCTGTAGGTGTTGTTATCCTGATATTCCACCTCCAGAGGTAGAGAGAGACTGATGCTGAGATCAGACACACTGATGCTGGACAATAAACTGTTTCCTTTGTCCCAGGAGAGAGTCACATGACTCACATTCACAGCTGAAAACACCACTGAACATCTGGACACTGAGGATGAGGAGGATGAAGATCTTGATGATGATGAAGATGAAGAACACTGTGAAGAGTTACTGGTGATGACAGGAACGGGCAGTCAAGCTGGAAAATATTAAATATAAAAATCATTGACATCTTAAGAAGTACAACATAATTTACATCACTTTACTCACCATAGACAGTCACACTGAATGTCTTGTGTGACTTCCTACTGATTCAGCGGATCTCTAGTTTATAAAGTCCAGTGTGTTCAGATCTGATGTTTGTGATGGTCAGAGATCCAGTCTGACTGTCCATCTGGAGTCTGTCTCCAAATATCTCATTGTTGTATTTTGCATTAATAGTGATAATATAAACACAGCAGTAACACACATGCAGTAGTTTAACGCTCCATCACTTCTTTATTCTCTCTTATCCTCCTCCACACTTCAGGTTACTACTGACCCCTAGTGGTAGAGCCTATTTACTCAGCATAACATTTTAAGCAGACACAACATTTTCCCCTTTTTTTAAATAATGCTACTCAGGGAAAGCTCCATTTAACATGGCTAATCATATCCAGAACAAGGTCATAACCAAAGAATACCTATTTTAGATGTACCTAATGCATCAACGTTAACACGTGAACAGTACATTAAGGACTAGCCCAAGAACCCAAGAAATAAATTTTTCCTCATATTCAACAAGACGTATGGACTCCTGCATATCTCAACCCATCCAATCACCAAAGCAGTAGAACAGTACAGATACACTATTCCACAACAACATATAACATCTGAATATTAACAACTTGATGTTATTGATGTGCTTTAGTGATAAGTGTGCATGTATGTACAGTTCATGTGACAAAGTCCTTGTGCCAGACAGGCGGGCGTCTAATTCTGGACTGCCTTTGAGCTATCTGTGTGACAACTAGCTTTGGAACCTCTGTAGGTTTATTATCTAAGCAACTTTGACCCGGACATGGTGACAAATGTATTGCATTCCACACTTTCCCGTCCTCAAGGATGTATGTGTCCTGACCTCTTTTTCCCAACACTGTACGAGGCGAGCTGAATTTCGGCCTGCCCTTTTTAACATGAGTAGGTATCCTCACCCTCACTCTGTCCCCTGGTTGTAAAGCAGATGGCTTTGCTGCACGTTTGATGTCAGTGTAGGTTTTGACTAGAGCCTGGCGAGAATGAAAGCGAGCTCGCACAGTAGCATCAGTACACGCAGAGGGCTGGGTGGATAGAATGTGTAAGGTCGTTCTCAGTTTGCGTCCAAGCAAGAGTTCACTGGGAGCAACACCAGTGGTGGCATGAGGTGTTGCACTGTAATGAAGCAAGAAGTCCCTCACCGAAGTTTTCCAGGGCTTCCCCTCCAAGCTTGCGGTTTGAACACAATCCTTCAGGACACGGTTCATATGCTCCACAGCCCCATTAGTAGAGATGCTCCGATCAGCATTTTTGGGGCCGATTACCGATCACCAAGATCATGATCTGCCGATTGCCGATCACTGCCGATCACAGAATGGCAGGGGAATGGCAAACTTTTATCTATAATCTTGCAGAGTTTGCACCATTTGTAGAAATGAAACTAACTCTAAATTAATGGAGTCAAGTTCTTGAAGAACCACCAAGTGTTTATTTTAGAAAATGAGATAACTTAAGGCTACTGTAGGCCATCTTTCCCAAATAAATGTATATAATAAATGTATATAATTATCTCACCTAAATATTTTATCATGCAGTGCATTTTTGTTTTTAAAAACAATTTTTCAGGTAGGTCTAACATTAGTATTGAGGTAAGAAATACTAAAGACATTTAATAAGAAATCAAATGTAAATAAATATTGGTCTTCCCTTAAATTAGATTAATCCTTACACTTAAGGTTGCAAAAGTTAGTCATTCAAGAGCAGTGAGTGTCATAAAGGTTCATCAAACAACACAAGACAAAGAGAAACTCAGAGACAGCAGCAGTTTATTCGACAGCTGTCACTTTAAGAGCGAACACGGATACGGTTACTTGCAGTTGCACATGTTCACTCGCGAGTCACGACGGGGTTTACGTGCATACTCGTCAAGATGGTAATTTAGTACATACATTTGTGTGTATCTGACAATTTCAGCGCAATTTGTACTCGCAAGCTTTTTGTGAGATGGCCTGTGTGTGTGTGTGTGTGTGTGTCTGTGTCTCTCCAGACCGTGCGCGCGAGTGATGAGCGTTTTGAACACTGGCAAGACTTAAAAATAAATGCAAATGATAAACTTTAGTGACGATGCGACACTGCCTCAATTGTGCAAAGTGGCAAATCCTGTGTCAACTGTGCAGCTCGCTTCTAGTGCAGATGCGATGCGCTGATGTGAAGCCATTTGAGCATTTTGAAAGGGAGAGAGAGAGCGCACGCACGCAGTGATTCACGCGCGCTGTTTGTGAACTTGCGTCCCGCAGAACGTTTTCAAATGACTGTGTAAGTTATTTAATATAGAAATATGAATTGTACCTCACCTTCAGCATTATAATTATTTTACCCGCGCTGGAAAGAGAATGAGATGGTGTCGCTGCATATCATGCCCTAGCAGGTGCGGGTTTTATGTGTCGTCAGCATGCGATCGGTTCATGAGATCGGCCTTTTTGGAGACCGCCGATCAATCATCCCAAAGCGATTATTGACCGATCGAGATCGGTTGCCGATCGATCGGAGCACCCCTACCCATTAGCTTGCGGAAAGTATTGGGAGGTACGAACATGTTTGATGTTCCTACTTGCAAGGAACTCAGCAAAGGCAAGAGATGTCAATTGCACACCATTGTCAGTTACAATTTCCACAGGGTTGCCAAACCGGCTGAATGTTGTGGCCAGAAAATCAGTGACAGTATCACTAGTGACATTACTGGTGAACGCTATTTCTGGCCACTTACTGTAGTAGTCAATTAAAGTGAGTGCATACCTGCAATCCCAGGCCCCTAACTCGAATGGTCCGACAATGTCAAGTCCAACCTTTTCCCATGGTGCAGAAGGAAGTGGTACGGGTTGAAGGGGAGGCGTATGTGTTTTGGCACTTTTGTTGTGTGTTTGGCAAAGCTGGCACAAAGAAATTGTGGACTGGGCTGAGTTGTCCATGCCAGGCCACCAATACAAGTCACGAAGACGCTGTTTGGTCCTGACGATGCCCTGGTGACCCTGATGAGCTAAATTAATTAGGACCCTGCGCAGAGGTACAGGTACCACCAAGCAGTATGAACCTCTAAAGACCAGGCTGTCTTGTGCTGCGAGTTCATCCCTGACATGAAAGTATGATGCCAGCTCAGGTGGAAGGTTTTTTTTTGTTTTTAGGCCACCCTATAAGTAGTTGCTGTCGCAATGCGGACAGTTCAGGGCAAGCGGCGCATTCTTTAGAGAACTCCTCCAATGAAATAGCCTGGGGTTCAGCGGAGAGAAATGCCACCCTATCAGGTTCAATGGTTGAGTCGGCGTCCTCACAGGCAGGCAAGGGTAGGCGTGAGAGGCAGTCTGCTGTGACGTTTTCAGCTCCTGGCTTGTACGACACTTCGTAGTTAAAGCAGAGCAGATGTGCGGACCATCTTGCAATGCGCATTCCAGCACGCCCCATACCTTTAGTCGCCAGCAGGGTAGTTAGCGCCTGATGGTCTGTCCGAAGCGTGAACCGTCGACCCCCCAAAAACGTTCGCCACCGTTCCGCAGCCCACACGCAGGCAAGGGCTTCTTTCTCCACAATCGAATATTCGCTCTGCTGCTGAGAGTGAGCGAGAGGCAAAGGCGGCGGTACGCTCAGAGCTGTCAGCATGAATCGGAGTTAACACAGCCCCTATTCCATAATCCGAAGCATCACAGGTTACCAGTGTATGTAGTGCTGGATCAAAGATTGCCAATGCGGGGCTATTCACAATGAGCTCCTTCACTTTCTCAAAGCTTTTCTGTGCGGCCGCAGTCCAACTGAAAACACCCCCGTTCTTTAAGCATGCTCTCATAGACTCCACTTCCGAAGAGTAATTTGGCACAAAGCGTGAATACCAGGACGTCAGTCCTAAGAATGAGCGTAATTTGGCTGCATAGGTGGGAGCTGGTGCTTGCAATATAGCCTGAATATGGCAGTCATTGGGTAGGAAGCCTTGCGCAGTAATGATGTGTCCTAAGTAAGGAAGGCTTGTGCAACTGAACTTGCATTTTCCTTGATTCAGTGTGAGACCCGCTTGCTGTAGTGTTGTTAAAACAGCCTGCAGGTTGCGATCATGTTCAGCTGCAGTGCGTCCATACACAATTACATCATCTAGGTAGTTCTGAAACCCATGAAGGCCATTTAGTATTGTAACCATCATTTTTTGAAAAGCTGCTGGCGCCGAGGTCAAGCCGTATGGTACCCGGCGAAAGCGAAACAACCCTTCATGAGTGATAAAAGCCGTTAGATTTCGGCTGTCCTCGTGAAGCATCACTTGGAGGTATGCATTGTTTAGGTCGATGCTGAAAACATTGTAGCACCCTTCAGTTCAGTGAATAAATCCTCCATGTGTGGGAGTGGGTGGCTGTCGATTATTACTGCCTTGTTCGGCTCCCGCAAATCCACACATAAACGAATTTCCCCGTATTTCTTTGTCGTCACCACAATAGGGGACACCCATGGGGAGGCATCAACCCTTTCAATGATGCTTTCAGTTTGTAAACGGCAAAGTTCTTCGGAAACTGCATTTCTAACTGATAAGGGAAGTCGGCAAAGTTTTTTCTGTACAGGCTGTACTGACTTTCACCCGATGTACAAAGCCTTTAGCGCATCCAATGGCCTCTGTTGTTGCTCTAGCCTTCACGTGACTCACGACGGTACGAGAGAAGGGTAAGACCACTTAATTTCCAGCAATGTGTATGTTTAGGCCAGACACTAAATCCATGCCCAGTATAGGAGTGCCTTTTTCAACAACATAGATGCTAGTACTGGTCACCACATCTCCGTAGTATACATGCGCAGAGAGACATCCAAGTACGGGCAGTGCTGCTTTCGAGTAAGTCACCAGTTTTACACGAGGGGGTCGTAAGGAAGATGCACTGAAATGCTACTTATAAAGGTAATGAGGGAGGATGCTAACAGCAGAACCCGAGTCTACTGTGAGCTCAATCGGCACAGGGTTCGCTTCCTCAGTTCCAATGTTCACAGAGCATTTTATTTTATCACACATTGGTTTCCCTTCCACTTCAAGCACATGTACAATTTCGGGAACCTCAATCTCGGGTGCATCAAGTACTTGCACTTTTTTCTCTGAGCGGCAAACCCGTGCAAAATGTCCCACTTTTTCACAATTCTTACATTTCATTTTAGCAGCAGGGCAATTTGGAGCATTAGCCAAATGAGAGCTAGACCCACAACGGAAGCAGGCACGTTTGGACTGTGCAGTACACTGTGGTCGTGTTTTACTCACAGATTTTCCTTGGTATTTTCGATGTGGCGCTCCTCGCTGGGCTGATTTAATCTCGTGTACCGACGCCGCATCCAGCATTTGCGCGTGCCCGACGGCGGTCTCAGTTTGGCCAGCCAACAGCATCGCGTCTTTCAGTGTTAACTGTGGCTGTAGTAAGAGATGTTCCCGATTACGTGCAGATGACGCTTTCTCCACTATTTGATCCCTTATCATCTCATCCGTGCGATCGCCAAAATCACAATGTACACTGAGTTCACGTAAAGCAGCAACATAATTCTTTACCGTTTCGTCAGGCCGTTGATCGCGTTGTCTGAATTTGTGTCGTTCAACTACAACGTTCGTAGCAGGCTGGAAATGTTCTTCTAAAGCTTTAAAAGCATCGGCAACAGTCCGGCCTGTATCAGGCAGCGTGTAGAAAACTTTCAACCCCTTGGCTCCCAAGCACTGTAACAAAACAGCACGCTTTCTCTCCTCCAGCCACCGATCTCCTGTAGCATCGATGGTGACGAGATAGTTTTCAAACATCTTCCGCCAAGTATGTATCGGTACCGAGGGCTAACCCGGGCATGGCAGGAACAAAGCAGGCGTAGGTAAACTAAGTGCTGCCATCCTCGTCGCCAAAATTTTGTATTTTTCATTAATAGTGATAATAGAAACACAGCAGTAACACACGTGCAGTAGTTTAACGCTCCATCACTTCTTTATTCTCTCTTATCCTCCTCCACACTTCAGGTTACTACTGACCCCTAGTGGCAGAGCCTATTTACTCAGCATAACATTTTAAGCAGACACAACACTCATTACTGTCAAACATATCAATGTCCAGCTTATAGAGTTCAGCGATACGAGTCTCCTGAGCTCCAAACACCCACATGATCTGATCATCTCTCTGTACTTCAGTAACATCAGAGTTTAGAGAGACAGAATCTCCCTCAGTCACACACACTGACTTCACTTCATCACCACACACTCCTAAAGAGAAAAACAATCAAGATCCCTTTAATAAAATACTGTTCAATATCAAATATAAGCTATTTATATTTTTTATTTTATATTATTTTTTTTTATATTAAGTGCTTCACACAATGGAAACAAGCCTTTAAAAATAAACAAATAAAATAGAAACATGACAATGAACAATGATTATTATTATCTCAAAGGATGATTATGACGTACCATTCCATAGCAATAAACACAGACAGACGAAAGATGCCAGCTGATCATTTTCATCTATCTCTCTCTCTCTCTCTCTCTCTCTCTCTCTCTCTCTCTCTCTCTCTCTCTCTCTCTCGACACAAGCGTTTATAGTGATCAGATATATGGACTTCCTCTTCACTAGAACAAAACTCACTTAAGGAAGTTCGTACGAAAGTACTAGTGAAATTCACCAGTTTATAATTCACAATTTTACCAAGAGTACTTGCTTTAACATTAAATTAACATGCGTTTTCACATTATCTGTCAAATGAAACTGCAGATCTGTGCATGGTTATGATCACCTCAAACTATCCTATTGCTGACTTGAATAATTTATAATGTTTATGTGATGTTTATAAGGAGGAAATCTTGAGATCCAGGGTTTGTCTGGGAAGACACACACTCTTATCCTCATGACACATCTTTAAACACATTTATACGAAGCATGCACACATACAGTAAAAGTTGCCTAATATTATATTGTATTGTATATTACGATATGTAGTGTGAAAAGCGCAATACAAATAAATGTGAATTGAAGGTATTATTTGTTGTGCATTGAATACTCTATCATTGTTAAAGAACCCTTAGGGTCAGGCACAGCAGACTCTGAGTGACCGCTGCATGAATACAGTAGTGCTGTTCAAAACCCCAGACCACTGAGAAACTGAAACTGTCTTGTTCTTATCTGTTAACATTTAGAGGGTTTTTCCTTTTGACACTTTGGGTTCTGGTAGACCACCATTTCCTTCACAGCTAAGACACAACATCTGTGTTAACTTTCTCATGAACGAACAAATTCAATCTGCAAAAACAAGTGCCGATCAATGCCAACAAACGCAGGCGCGTAAAACACTGAACCGACAAACCAGATGAAGATTGTGTTGTCTTTAAAGTGATAGTTCACCCAAAAAAGAAAATTCTGTCATTAATTAATTAACCCCATAGACTGCAACGTAATTACCATTTTAAATGCATAGAAAGGTAGTGAAGACATTGTTAAAATAGTCCATGTGACTACAGTGGTTTAACCTTAACGTTACACTCTAAAAAACGTTTGGTTAAAAACAACCAAAGTTGGGTTGAAAATGGACAAACCCAGCAATTGTGTTGTTATAAGCAAACATTTAACCCAACCGCTGGGTTAAAACAACCCAATTGCTGGGTTTGTTTTTAACCCAGCGTTTTTTAGAGTGTATAAAGCAACAACAATACTTTTGTAGGATGAATAAGAATTTGGAACGACATGAGGGTGAGTAATTAATGACAGGATTTTCATTTTTGTTTGAGTTAACCCTTTAAGCCTTCCATTCAGGTTTAACCGAAAAGCCATATAAAGCAACATGAAACAAAATTATAGATCATTTACAATACTGCTTATTACTTTTCTTTCAATCATTTACATATTTATATGTGGAAAAGCAATTGCTCCTGCTGTGAGAACCATATTAATAGTTTAACACCTGAGGCAACTTGAAACCAATGTAACCGGTCCTCGACCCGCTCCGAGCGGGATTCGAACCGGGGTCTCCAGCATGGGAGGCAGACGCTAAAGACCATAGCCTAGCATCAGTCGCTAGCGCACCTCTTGAGGCTATGGGAGTGAGGTTTACACGCACAGCTCTTACTGGCTTGCGTCTGGTACACCTCCAACAACATTGTCAAAACGATCCCCGTTCACACGGATCCCCGGAAATAATGTCGCAAGTAATGTGAAGTAATGTGTTTGTCCAACCTTTTCCTGGTGAAAGTGCACTGGAACGGCAGTCAAACCCGTGACTTCCCACCCCTGAACTCGTACTAGATCGATGTACTCCCATTTATGCACTGGGTTAAATGCTGGGTTAAAAATAACCCAAGTTGGGTTGAAAATGGACTAATCCAGCAATTAGGTTGTTTTAACCCAGCGGTTGGGTTAAATGTTTGCTTAAAACAACCCAATCGCTGGGTTAGTCCATTTTCGACCCACCCTGGGTTCTTTTTAACGCAGCATTTTTTAGCGTGTGAGCTCTGACGTCACATATCCCGCGAAACAACAATGACAGCCCCTACGGATGCGCTGTACAAATAACGTTAAATAAAAGGTATAACAGCTTCTCTTTCCATATGCGCTGTTTTTTCCCCTCCATTTCCCTCAAATAAGCAAGTATTATTTCTATAAGCTCTATATGCTTTGTTTACATCTAGTTACCACAGTTCCTTGAGCTCAGGCAGTTTGGCGTGACTTTGCCTGAACGCTACAAAGTCGTGAGTCGTGGTTTGAAGTCGTGACTTACGGGCTCAGAAACCTGCCTGGAACTCAGCGTAACTGAAACTCTTCATTATGCTGCCAGGCCAATAGTTGGAGACGTCACTTTGTAAAGAAACACGTAGCACGCATGCGCAGGACATCACCGTTTTTACTCATTCATTTTTTTGCTTGTATTTTACATGAAGATGACAACAGTATCGTTTTCAAAAACTGAAAAATAAACTGAAAATGAATGGCCAGAATACATACAAATGTTCGTTTTGAATGAAAACAGTGTCGTGTAAATATCCCCTGAGTTCACAGCTGTTTACAAACCTAACGGATCAGAAAATGCAGTCGTTCAACTGGAACTTTTATGTTCTAGGATAAAACCTTGTCTCGGTTCATTCACTTAAACACGAATGACGTTCTGTGCCATATTCATTTCAGCAGGAATTCTGTCATCAACGCAAGCATAACTGGGAACTTGTCCATAGTAAATGTCAAAACAATCTATTTTCAGGCTAATCTTTTACCTGTACTAGTATGCTAGTTCCCACAACAGAGGTCTGGTGAGCGAGTTTCACAAGCGCTTTTGTGCAGCATCTCTTCACCCACACACACACCTTATACACACTAACACTCAAGTGCACTCTTCTGAGCCCAATGATAGGTTCACCAAAATACCACGCGCTGCATTCAACAAACAACAACCAAACACTCAAGGCCCTACACTGACCTAAATAGTTCTGACTTCTGACCACAGGTATCATTCTGACTCTGAGCTGCTAGTAAAGGCACACAGCAGCTCGTGGTCATGGTCTTCTGCACATCAGACGAGGCAACGTTTTCCCAATCTTCTCTTGTCTAATGTTGGTGAGGCGGTGTGAAGTGTAGCCTCAGTTTCCTGTTTACATTTACATTTATGCATTTGGCGGACGCTTTTATCCAAAGCGACTTACAGTGCCCTTATTACAGGGACAATCCCCCTGGCGCAAAATGGAGTAAAGTGATGCCTTATGATGCCTTTAATTATCGTAAATACGACTTTCCTAGTTAAAAATTGGACATGAACATCCTCTGATGTGTTGTTTGACACTGGGATAATTCTGATACCCAACTATCTGAGTTTGGCGAGACATTTAAACATGGCGGAGTGGAGGACGATTGGATGGCTATTAGTTTTTTCTACAACTGCTACATCGCCTTGTCTTTTTAAAGTAGTGCATATTTACATATATGAATAATCATTTGAAGCGTATTGTATGTTTTATAGACATAGATTCCAGAAGTGTCAACTAGATATTGTGGTGAGTTTTTAGGCCTATATGGTTGAAAATGAATGGGACACTATCATTTTCCCCAAAAATACTTGATGTTTTATTAACAAAATTCGACTTATATATCTCTTTCCGACAACAAAGCACTTGAATGCGACGAGCTCGTAATCACGACTTCAGAAGTGGGAAGTAGGACATTTCTGATAGCACAAGATGGCAGCATTCTCCCATTCATAGTCAAATTAGTGCACCATCTTAATATATAGGCCTATACAATCTTTTTCTGTGTCCCAATTTGCGGACTTATACACTATTCCATTATATTTTGTAGTAACAGTGCAAGTGTGTTCAAACTGAAAATTCCCAAAAACAAAAAGTGCCCTTCAAATACCTGCAGTTCACCATAAAAAAGTTAATTTGTGTTGTTCACCCAATAATGAAAATCCTGTCATCATTTACTGACACTCGAGTCGTTCCAAACCTGTATGAGTTTCTTTCTTCTGCTGAACACACAGGAAGAGATTCGGAAGAATGTGTGTAACCAAGCAGATCTCGATAGCCATTATTGGGAATAAAATACTATGGTGGTTAATGGATGCCGAGATCTACATCTTGAGTTTTGATCTAGTTCTGAGATCTTCAGCAGAACAAAGAAACTCATACAGGTTTGGAACAACTTGATCGTGACTAAATGATAACAGAATTTTCATTTGTGGGTGAACTGTCCCTTTAACTGTGGAGGGGGAGGGACTACCAGACAATGACCATATCAGTTCATACACTAGATAGCTGGATTGTTCTTTTGCCCATACTTTGAAAATCTACTAGAAATAGAAAACCATCCTGGGACTTTGGCATACTCTTTCAACATACAATGCTTTAGTACACACTTCTTATTCTAATCTCACATACTATTTAGGATGGATAGTATGTGCACTTCAGTTCTCGAGCTCTGCTACTCCCTCTGGTGTGAACTCACCGTATTATACAATCAACAGAGTTTACACATTAATCAAATAATTACTGTATATTAGTCCATGATCACGATTTAGATCAGGATAATCTTTCCCTGTTTGGGCAGTAAAAAGTCAGTTGTGATTTTGTGTTAAAAAAGTTTTTATTGACACATCACAGATTAAACAACAATATTAACACATGAAGTGTTCAGTGCAGCTTTAGATAACACTAAATGATGAAGAAATAATAGAGGGTTTGTTAAGGGTGACATGTAATATTGTACCTGTGATTCAAATGAAAATAATACTATGTGAAGGTCAGTCAAGAACACGATGATTACACTAAACCCTGAGATTAAGATGAGCACAGATCATTAGCATTGATCTCAATGGCAGTGTCTCCGCTGGAACACATTCAGAAGAGCAGAAAGCAGACGTGTCCTGCAGTGCTGATTGGCTGATGGCAGGGTGTGTAGATACAGTCAAACTGTCACACAAATCCTGTGGAGCACAACCTTTTCAGCTGCTGCTCTTAATATAACCACATAATACACTCAAGACAAATCTGGTCCAAAAGTCTAGCAATAAAAAATACAAACGTATATAAAAATATACACAAAATGATTTACAAAATGTTTGCATAGGTCATTTTTAAAAGAGCTGAAAGCAGAAAAATACCTACATTTGTGTTAAGGTTAATGTGTACAATCTAAAAAAGGTGCTATATGTAGAGCACCAAAAGCCCTTTTAGTGCCGTATAGCACCATTTATTTCGAGTGCTACAGCAACTGACATGATCTCTGTAATATCCAGCGTGTGTTCAGCTCACAGTTAAAGGGTGGAAAGATTCCAGTCATGAGCTGAGCTTGTATGAACATGTCTCGTCTAACAGGAACACATCTAACCGCTGAACAAGAGCCGGATGGAAGGTCTTTATAGGAGAAAAATGAGTGACAGACTGTGATTATTCACAATCAGAGTCAAGTATTCCAGAGATGTCTTAATGAATCAACAATATTAATGCATTTCATAATTCTATGACATGGAATATTATTGCAAGCTTTGACATGGCAGTGTTGTGTCAGTCTCAGGAAATGCTGATGTATCCCCTGAATATGTCATGTGACATTAACCCCCGAGTATATGATGTGGTCTTCTCCATTAGCATTCTGAAAGAAAACACAACACCAATAACAGCAATTAAAACATGTCAAACTAAAACACTGTGTGTGTAATATATATATACATAATACATCGATTAATCACATCCAAAATAAAAGTTTGTATTGACATGATATGTGTGTGTGTGTACGGTGTATAATTATTATTTATATATAAATCCACACACAAGCATGTACATATTTAATACTTTAAAATATATATATAAATAATATAAGTTATATAAATATATATACAGTATATACACTACAAGTACCATTTTTAAATGTTTTTTAAGAAGCCTCTTCTGCTCACCAAGGCTGCATTTGTTATTAAAAATACAAAAAAGCTTGTGAAATATTATTAAAATGTAAAATCAGCTGTTCTCTGTGTGAATATAGAGTAAAGAGTAATTTATTCCTGTGATGAAAGCTGAATTTATCATCATTACTCCAGTCTTCAGTGTCACATGATCCTTCACTAATCATTCTCATATGAGGATTTATGATCAACACACATTTATGATTATTATCAGTGTTGAGAACTATGGTGTAAATTATTTTTTAGGATTCTTTGATGAATAGAAAGTTCATAAGAACAGTATTTATCTCAAATAGAAAGCTTTTGTAACATTATACTACCATTCACAAGTTTTGGGTCGGTAAGAATTTCTTTTTTGGGGGGGTTCATTTGAAATTTCTATTCATTAAATAATCCTGATCATGTGACTCTAAAGACTGGAGTAATGATGGTAAGTTCAGCTTTGAATAACAGATTTAAATTGCATTTTAAAATATATTCAAATAGAATAAAGTTATTTTAAATGGTAATAATATTTCACAATAATACTGTTTTTGCTGTATTTTGATCCAATAAAGGCAGCCTTGGTGAGCAGAAGAGACTTATTTAAAAACATTAAACTTTTGACTGGTAGTGTACATGCAAATATTTCTTAAATATATACACGAATGAGTGTGTATTTATATATACATAATAATTATACACAGTACACACACACATATATATCAATTATGTTAACGAACTTAGATTAATCGATTTGACAGCACTAACACACACACACATATGTAAACTTATATGCATATATATATATGTTTTACTATAAACAGTATGAATGTAAAGGACGAGCACAGAAGACATGACAGCGGGAAAACATGATGACGTTTGGTCAGATTGTTTAAAGACTTCCTAAAGTTACTAATAACTTCTACTAAAGGAGGTGCCTTCAAACATCAGTTCTCACATTTGAATGACTTCTTTGGGAGTTTTGGGGTTTTTAACAACACTTTCACTTGTGTTTGTTCATTGTTAATGTTAGCTGGTGGTCCCAGCGCTGATGTTCTTGCATTAGATTGAGCAGCTGAATCATCAGGGTTTGTGATTTGATGACTTCCACAATGCATCACTGTCTGAGTCTGTGCTACGAATGACTGGGGCTTTTCAGACACTTCATCAGAGTAAGCTGGAAACCGAGAACAACCACCCTTTATAAACCATACTGGGCCTAAGAAATCAGAGCACATGTCTGGATGCTGAATTTCCCGTTTCTAAAGTGGGGAGTCTGGGGACGCTTGCTACCGTGTAAACGTGAAGCCTAAGCATGAACAGAGCAAGCAAAAACTGACATTAAGCAAAATAAATAGATCTTTAAAAGAAGATCTAATCTCAGGCCACATCAAGCACAGACAGTATGAGCGCTAACGCTAGCACAGGCTTCCTCACGCGTGTGAGCACAGACAGTATGAGCGCTAACGCTAGCACAGGCTTCCTCACGCGTGTGAGCACAGACAGCGTGTGTGTGTTTCAGCGCCTGTGGTTTCTGCTGACAGACATTATACATACCGTACTGTGAACAACACCGCGTGCACGAAATGTTGTTTCGGCATAAAGTACTTCTTCCTCACAAGTCTGGACTGCTTTAATAATAATAATCAAACAATATTATTTCTGTAATGTGTGTTTAAAAACATCGCAGCACTTCTAACACTTGATATTGTCTCAGAAAGTCTAATATCATGAATGAATAAAGTAACACTTGCCGTCTCGTGTGCAGTTCCTGTGGCAGTATCTCATCCACACAGCTCCAGATATGAGCAGGATCAGTAAACCAGCTGATATCAGCGCAATGACATGTGACGGCTGAAGGACTTCTGAAGAGAAGAGAGGACATTTATACATGTCTTTCAGGGAGATAAACTAGCATTGAATTTACATCCAACAAGATCTACTAAAGGACTGTGGCGCACCTGCACATGTGTGACAGAGACGGCTGATGTCCAGATGTGTGGTGTGGTTTGTGATGGGATTGTTGAGCACACAGCTGTAGGTGTTGTTATCCTGATATTCCACCTCCAGAGGTAGAGAGAGACTGATGCTGAGATCAGACACACTGATGCTGGACAATAAACTGTTTCCTTTGTACCAGGAGAGAGTCACATGACTCACATTCACAGCTGAACACACCACTGCACATCTGGACTCTGAGGATGAGGAGGAGGAGGATGAAGAACACTGTGAAGAGTTACGGGTGATGATAGGAACGGAAAGAGGAGCTGGAAATTAATGGAAATATAAATGTTACTTAATGTATATTTTAAAATTTAAGCAGTGGTGTTTACATTAAAGGAGCGGTCGAGTCGATTTCATTCTGTTCTCTCTTCAAGCTAAAGCACTGCATTGAATTCATTTGCTTAGTAAAAATTTTAATGAAAATTTGTCCTTAATATTTTTTAATACATAGTACCAGTTTTAAAAAAGAACAATATGGCACTGGAGGCATTGCTGTATTGCAAATATAGTTGGGCATTGTGCCGTCATTTAACCTTTTATAATATTCACAATACAATATCTCATGCCTTACATCAGGGGTCTTCAACGGTTTCAGGGCAAAGACCCCTCAGGTGATAGAGACATGGAGCACAACACGTGTCAAACAGAGCTACACATTAAGCATATAGCCTGCGATATTAATAGAAACTAACATTATTATGAATATGAATAAGTTACATTATGTTAAGACTGTAGATCAGAACTAGCACACGCATCACTGTCTGTATACACTCTAAAAAAAAGGCTCGTAATCATAGGGGAACCTTTTTTAGTGCTATATAGCACCAATTTTGGTGCTTCAGTGGTTCTTCAGTGGTTCTTCAGAGGTGCTATATAGCACCTTAGTCAAAGAACCGGTGAAGAACCTCTGAAGAACCGCTGAAGAACCGGTGAAGAACCTTTGAAGAACCGCTAAAGAACCACTGAAGCACCAAAATTGGTGCTATATAGCACTAAAAAAGGTTCCCCTATGATTACGAGCCAAGAACCATTTTTGGTGCCATATAGAACCTTTTTTTTTTTTTGAGTGTATTACCTGCCGTTGTTAAAAAATAAACAACACGCTGCGATAAAATTCATTCGTTGTTTGCAGTTGTTGTAAATTATTTTAATTGATTTGCAGAGTTATACATTTATTTTACTAATCAGATGGACAATTGAACATTTACCTGAACTTTAGCTTCAAGTTTACTAAAACAACATCTTAATTTTACTGTGATATGGACGATTAATAATCAAATCACTATATATATATATTGATACGAATGTTTGTTTGTTTTTAATCTATGATTCTGCATTTACATTGCGTATCTATTTTGTCCTGTGCTTCTTTTCACTGTCAACTGTAATTTCGAGAGGGAATCACACATTTATATGTAGACGTCACTTCCAAAACATTGCGGCGTGTGATTGGCCGTCGTTCCTCTTAGAGCATGAAAAACAACACTTTTATTCAATGGTTATAGCGATATAACTGGAAAGAGCACTCACTTTACGATCATCAAGCTGTCACTCGTCTCGGTTCACGATCTCACAGCGTTCATCAGAATCAGTGAAGCGGTCTACACTGAATAATGAATCTGACTGACCGTGTCTTTGTTAAAGAGAGAATTCACGAGAGCGAGCAGAACTCAGCACTGAGTGGATTCGAACTCAAACACCTCTGATTGGCCACTGCTTTCAAGAGATCAACACGCGTGTCTATGATTGGCTACATTTCTCACCGCTGCTAAACCCGCTGTGAAGATGTTTCAGTTTCTCCAGAGCTCAAAGGCAAACTCATCAATAATATTACACTATTACAGAATCAACGGAGGGTGCTCTGCTTTCCTTTCCTGCTGCTTGTATTTGAATTTGACTTTGTGATGTTTTCTCCACATGTTATAGGTAATTTATTTATCAAAAAATGATTTGGGATCAAACATTAATTGGTGGACCACCGGTTGAAGACTCATGCCTTACAGTACTTAGATCCATATCACTATTTGAAAATAACAATAATTCATATATAATACAGACAGATAATACAGATGCATTTGAATTTAATTCCACCAATTACAAAACATAAACAGTATTTTTTTTTCCATCACCCTTATTTCTTGACATTAAACATTATTACTCACCATAAACTTCAACAGAAAAGCTTCTGAATGTGACCCCTCCTGTGGCGATCTGTAGTTTATAGAGTCCAGTGTGTTCAGATGTGATGTTTGTGATGGTCAGAGATCCAGTCTGACTGTCCATCTGGAGTCTGCCTCTGAATCTCTCATTATTATCAGAAATAGAGCTGGTGAGTTTATATATTTCTGCAATACGAGTGTCTGAATTGTTAACTTTAAACGTCCACATTATCTGATCATCTCTCTGTACTTGAACATCAGAGTTTAGCGTGACAGAATCTCCCTCAGTCACACACACTGACTTCACTCCATCTCCACACACTCCTGAAACACAGAGAAGCATTTTTTTATTTGCCCATTTTTGCAATGTTAGAGGAAATGACATGGCAAAACAGTTTCAACTCAAACACCATAATTAAACGTGTTGATGTTTTTACTCTATCACTCTTATATGCTACTCTTCATGAACTGAACTGTAGTCGGTTGTTTACTCTGTCAGACAGGATATGTTCCAGATGTTCAGATCATATTCAGACATGTCCAAATGTGTCTTTTGTGTTTTCTTCAGCCGGCTGCTTTTAGCTGATTCAAAGCATTTACATTTACCAGACGCTTTTATCCAAAGCGACTTACATTGTATTTAAGGTAACATTTTACATTTTGTCAATTCTTGCTTTCCCTGGGAATCGAACCCATGACCTTGGCGTTGCTAGCGCCATGCTCTACTGTTTGAGCTACAGGAAAGCACATTTATCACCCTTACTAATATTGAAAATGCTGAAAACTGTCTAAAAAGATAATAATGGCTACTTTTGGAGTTAAACCGCATTTAATAAAAGAGCCATTCCTGTTATCCAGTAACATTTAGGCTTCATAATAAAAAATCTTTTTTTAAAGTTGCATGTTTTCATATTTTTAGCATTCTACCAAAATAGTGACATGTTTAACTATTCGGAATACATATCGGTCAAGCTCAGGGACTCAGAAAATAATAATTATGGGTAGGGCTGACCAATTATTCAAATTTGTAATCGGAATTAGAATTACAGATGTCGCAATTACAAAAAAAAAAAGTCAACTTATATTATTCTGTGTACTTAATGTGTTTTTTTTTCTTTCTACAGGTTATTTTAAGTTTTTTCCCCATTGTTTTTATTTTTAGTACATTATAATATCATGCATATTTTAACTTTTTTTAATTAAAGAAACCAAACCAATGAATATTTGACTTTTGAAGCTATAAATGAAATGCTATAGAATAATCGTAATTAATAATCACAATTAAAATTTCAAGGGAATAATCGACAATTTTTGTCATAATCGTGTGCACTAATTATGAGCAGATTCTTTGTTCAGACACGGGCCGTGAAGGTGTTCCACCCTGTCCGGGACATACACAGTTATCACATAATGTTAATAATGTAAATGTTAAACAATAACTAAAGTTTCTTTTGAATATTATACGTCCCTTATGCCATCATGGTATTTTTTTATTCTTGAAACAATAACAAAACAATTATTGATGAATAGAATGTCTTGCTTATTAAGAACAGGTACATTTTGTGCCCATTTTTGCCAACAGGATGTAAATAATAAAATAAAAAAATTCACAAACATATACTGTATATGCTGTTAATGCTCCTCACCTTCCAAAATAAGACATAAGTATGCAAAACATTTAACGATGCAGTCAAATTTTTAAACAGTGGATGAGCTTTCCGTCATAGTCCTGCATGGTTTGGCCATCAGTAATGTGTGGAACTGCACCTATATAATATTGTTATATAAATGTATATATTCATGTAGAATTTGCAATATACACTAACTACAATTTATATTGTATTAGAATTTCTATTAGAATCAAATTTTAAGCTCCAGCAGGAAAAATAAATGATGTAATTTCCCGAAAATTGTGGTCTTTGTTGGAAGTGGAGAAACACGAACAGGGTGGAACAAAGATGACTTCAGGGACACAAACAGACCTATATTTTCATATGATTTATATGTATGATTAGAGGCAGTTTAGCATATTCTATAACATAATCTAAAAATATTTTGAGATTTTTATCATGTCATGGTTTATAGTTCTTGTGGAAGTTGATTTGCACTGAGGATAGGATGAATGCATTTCAATAAAAAGGTGTGTAGTAATAGTATAGTGTTTTGATGTCTATTATATCTGGTTAAGTGATAAAGAAGACCTATATATAATTTAAGCCATTTCTTATAGGAAATGTGTGACTCATTTTATAGACAATATGAGTAAGTAAATCATAGAGACAGAAAAGTTACTGGACGACAGGAACGACCCAAAATGAAAAACACTTACCACGTGAAAACCAAATCCACAGGCATAAGGGAAAAAAAATATGAATCATATTCACAATTCTACATATCCGATCCAGACTCGTGATTTATGATGAAATACAAAAACACACTAAGACGAGTTCGTTTCTCTTTCCTCAAACGAGCATTTATCTGCGGATTAGAGGCTCGTTTCGCCGTTAATGTGCACGAGCTTCACTGTAGGGCCTATTAGACTTCAGCCATCCATTTCAAAAACGCACGTTTTAATAATAAAAACAATAATAAAGAAAGGCTACATAACCCAAAACGCTACTTCTTGATTTCAGTTTCCAAACTTCCAGATTTTGAGTGGAAATACCGCCCCTCCCCCTAAAGTTCAGTCGAGGCGTCTTGACTCTTTACAGTGCATTAGGAAAGCTCTCACACAAACAGGATGAAGATGTGCGTTACAGTGCAGATTTATGCATGATTATGCTTGCTCTACTTGTGGTTTGTAACTCTGATATTCGAGTCCTTCCTGTCAATCATCTCAGAGCAGCTCTATATGATCAATGTGTGTTTTCCCTCACGAGTTCCTACATCTCTAACGTATATGACAATTATAACTTATTACAGTTTTTGCTTTGCAAATAAATCACAGTCTGTTGTTTTACAAGAAAATGTTCGTATTAATGGTGAACAGTTCAGTCAAATCAATGCACAAAAGTTACATAAACTAATATTGAACAGTTGATGCCATTTCACTTCTATAGCCACGAGTTCACACTGTTTAGTAGTTTTACGACACTTTGGGTTCTGGTAGCCCACTTCCTGAGCAGAAATATTCTAGAGGTGTGTGTGTGTGTGTGTGTGTGTGTGTGTGTGTGTGTGTGTGTGTGTGTGTGTGTGTGTGTGTGTATGGGGCGCCGTTTGTAAAGCGACTCACGCTGAAAATAACAGCAACATTTTGACACATTTAGCTTCAAACAATGTTTAAAAAACTGGTATGAATTTTTGGCGGTCACTTTTTTAGCACATTTACAAAAATATTTATCAACTTAGAGATATTTTAAATAGTTAAATCTAAATGTTAAATGTTAAATCTAAATCTAAATGTTATATCTAAATGTTAAATCTAAATCTAAATGTTAAATCTAAATGTTAAATCTAAATCTAAACGCTAAATCTAAATCTAAATGTTAAATCTAAATCTAAATGTTAAATCTAAATCTAAATCTAAATGTTAAAGCTACACTGTGTGATATTTTCCCCCATCTAGTGGTGAACTTGTATATGACCATCCAGTGAATTTTAGTTTCTGTTCTGTTCAATTCCGATTTCGTTTTAACTCCTACGGTGGCCTATTTAGTCCAAGATTAATATGGCTTCCAGTTCGACCTCGTCCACATTCGACACGGTGCCTGTGGGATATTCTGTGCGCAGTGGGATGGTTGGAACTCAACCGGCCTAATTATTCGGCTAGAAAGAACTGCAGCTAATCCAGAGTGAACTTTGATGATAGTAATGTTTATTCAGTCATCCAATTGCAAGGCATAAACAGGTTTGCATGGATATGTAGATAAATGTGGTTTCTGTGAGAGAACGATGGTAAATATACATGATAATGACATGACAGAAGATACACAGTTAAGAACTGTATAACTATACTTATAAGTTACATTTGTATAATGTAACCGTAAACCAGAGCTTATTGTACCACATATAGGCGCTAAATGCAGCTGCATTAAAAGGAGCGGAGCTGCCGCTGCTGCTAACAAGCGGTGTCGGGTTACAAAAGTGTGTGCACAGGTTTAGCTCTGTATAACAAGTGTTAATATGCCGATCAGACCTGATACATATTTCCATCAACATACATTACAAGCAAATATTTTCTATAAACGAATAAACATTGTTAATAACTGAATGATTATTCAAATAGGTGAGCATTACGCTATTGTATGTTGACACAAAAATACTTCTGAGGTAACATCAACTGAATTACGCGATGATGACACACTCTGAAACACATCCACAATGACAATAACTATTATTACTTACAGAGTTATTAACGCACAGAAATACCACACAAGGAAAAACAGACTTTTGAGGAATAAACAAGCCAGGAAAACGCCGTATAACTCTGTTACTGGAGCTGCTGAGATGAAAACTCTCTGCGCATGCACCAGACAAGTCTGAACAAGTTGACGCGCACAGTGTTAAAACCGGTTAAAACGCGAAAGGCGAAGCTTGAATTTACGGGTATGTCCCTCTTTGGCTAATGTACTTTCAAGATGGAGGGGCAACATGGCGACCACCGTTAGATCCCATTACCTTATGTATTTTCAATGGCATATTATAAACTTACGAGAATACTTTATTACTTGAAAGAAGTAAATATACATTAATGAGCACATATATTTTTGAAAGAACTAAGTGTTTTTAGCTAAGAATAGACTAAAAAAGTTACACAGTGTAGCTTTAAATCTAAATCTAAATGCTAAATCTAAATGTTAAATCTAAACGTTAAATCTAAATGTTACATCTAAATCTAAATATAAAATCTAAATGTTAAATCTAAATGTTAAAACCGGTTATCTGCATTCTGAATTTGCATATTAGTTCAATATTTAGTTTCACCCGAAACATTTAGATTCAACATTTATATTTAGATTTAACATTTAGATTTAACATTTAGATTTAGATTTAGATTTTGTATTTAGATTTAACATTTAGATTTAACATTTAGATTTTACATTTAGATTTAGATGTAACATTTAGATTTAGATTTAGATTTAACATTTAGATTTAGATTTAACATTTAGATTTAGATTTAGCATTTAGATTTAGCATTTAGATTTAGATTCAACATTTAGATTTAGATTTAGATTTAACATTTAGATTTAGATTTAACATTTAGATTTAGATTTAGCATTTAGATTTAGATTTAACATTTAGATTTAACATTTAGATTTAGATTTAACATTTAGATTTAGATTTAACATTTAGATTTAACTATTTAAAATATCTCTAAGTTGATAAATATTGTTGTAAATGTGCTAAAAAAGTGACCGCCAAATTCATACCAGTTTTTTAAACATTGTTTGAAGCTAAATGTGTCAAAATGTTGCTGTTATTTTCAGCGTGAGTCGCTTTACAAACGGCGCCCCATATGTGTGTGTGTGTGTGTGTGTGTGTGAGCAGTCTAACACGTGGTCAGTTAACACACATGGTTTAACACTTCACACACATCAGCATGACCAAACTTACTGTATTTACGTGTTGCCATAACATTATTTAGAGAAAAAAATTGCACCAAAATTAAAAAATGTTTGGAAGATTTCACTGAACATTTATTTAACCATAGCAAAAGTACATTTCTTACTTAAAGGGATAGTTCACCCAAAAATGAACATTAGCCCATGATTTCCTCTCCCTCAAGTCATCCGAGGTGTGTGTGACATTCTTCTTTCAGACCAATACAATCTGAGTTATATTACAAAAGTCCAGGCTAATCCAAGCATTAGAATTTGATTCATAGTTTCTCTGTTTTTGAAGTCCATTAAAAGTGCATCTGTCCATCATATAACTGCTCCACGCTCCACGCGGTGTTAAAGGGGTGGTAAACCACGATTTCACTATTCTAACTTTAGCTAGCGTGTAATGTTGCTGCTTGAGCATAAACAACATCTGCAAAGTTACAACGTTCAAAGTTTAAAGCAAAGGGAGATATTTGCTTTTAAAGAAATCAGTTTCTAAGAACTACAGCAAACGGCCAGTAGGCGACTACACACATTCCTCCAGGGCTTGCTGACATCACCAGGCTCAATATTTACATAAACCCCTCCTCCGAGAATATTAAATAGGGGGGGGGGGGGTGAGGCCATTTTGTATCGCGGCGCTGTTGTGGTATAGTTAGGCTGGAGTGTTGTTGCCGCGATGCCGAGGAAACGCTGTTATTTTCATCCGGATTGCAGGTCTGGGGTACTTGCTCTGTTCAGCCTTCATAGGGACGGGGGTGCGTTGCAGAGCGTTTAACACACAGCATGTTATATGCACGTGTGTTTGAGTCAGCGGGGAATCAGGCGCGCGCAGGGCTCCCTGCAGAGGAGATCTAACATCTAAGATTCAAGATTCAAGATTCAAGATTCAAGAGTTTTATTTGTCACATACACAGTTATATACACAATATACAACTGGCAGTGAAATGTAAACAGGTCCGCTCCATGGACAGTGCAAATAACAGTTACAAGAAATTAAATAGAAATAGAATAAAATTAGAATAAAAAGTATTAACATAAGTAGAATTATAAATAAATCAAGTAAAAGATAAAAATAGGAAATAGATAAAAATAAAAATATAAAAAATATGTGGATATGATAAGTGAGATAAACTGTAGACTTAAAAATAAGTGGTTAACATAAAATATATAATATGTATATATAAAGAAGTATAATGTGCAAGGTTTATTACAGGTTGTTACGCAGTAACAATAGGGACGTAAAGTGCAGTGCAATTGCAGTATGTGGATGTTAATGTTAAAAGACTGTATGTTTATGTGTGTGCGTGGGTGAAGTGAGTCACGTGACTGAGTTCAGGAGTCTGATGGCCTGGGGGAAGAAACTCCTCCTGAGTCTTTCAGTCTTTGCCATCAGGCTACGGAAGCGCTTACCAGATGGCAGCAGGGTGAAGTGAGAGTTTGCAGGGTGATTAATGTCTCTGATGATTTTAGTAGCTCTACCTCTGCAGCGTTTGGTGTAGATGTCCTGCAGAGACGGGAGAGCTGAGCCTGAGATGCGCTCGGATAAGCGCACCACTCTTTGCAGGGCTTTGCCATCGTGACTGGTGCTGTTCCCGTACCACGCTGTGATGCACTGAGTCAGGACACTTTCTATCGCCCCTCGATAGAAAGTTTTCAGGATGGCTGGTGAAACCCTGAATTTCCTCAGCTGGCGCAGGTGGTACAGTCTTTGCCTGGCTTTTTTCACCTGTGTCTGGATGTGTGTAGTCCAGGTCAGATCCTCTGAGATGTTCACACCCAGGTATTTGAAGCTGCTCACTCTCTCTACCGGTGTCCCGCTGATCATGAGAGGGGAGTATGACCGATGCTGTCTCTTCCTGAAGTCCACAATCAGTTCTTTGGTCTTGTTAACATTCAGAGAGAGACAGTTGTCCTGGCACCATGATGTCAGTTGCTCCACTTCGTCCAAGTATGCCGTCTCATTGTTGTTGGAGATGAGACCCAGGACAACAGTATCATCAGCAAACTTGATGATCGAGGTGGAGCTGTGTGTGGACAAACAGTCATGGGTGTAGAGAGAGTAGAGCAGGGGACTCAGCACACAGCCCTGTGGAGCTCCAACACTCAGGGTGATGGAGGTGGAGGTGAACTGGCCTACTCTCACCGCCTGGGGTCTGCCAGTGAGGAAATCTTCAATCCAGAGGCAGAGAGAAGAATTCAGGCCTAGATCCAGGAGTTTGTGTGTTAGCTTAATGGGAACTATGGTGTTAAAGGCTGAGCTATAGTCAATAAATAGCAGCCTGACATAGTTCCCACTTTTGCTGTCGATGTGAGTGAGGCAGGAGTGAAGGACGTGAGAAATGGCATCTTCAGTCGATCTATTGGGACGATAGGCAAACTGAAGAGGGTCCAAAGTGTCAGGAATGGAGGAGCAAATGTTGTTTTTAATGAGTCTCTCAAAGACCTTCATGACTAAAGATGTGAGAGCCACTGGACGATAGTCAGTGTAAGCACATCTAACAGAGGAAAACATCCACCGTCTTCGCGATTTCAATGCCAGATTTGCACAACGTCAGCTGCGTGAAAAAAACACTGCCGGTGCGTGGATGCACGACGCGCGCGCTGCACATTTCACGGAGGACAACACAAACTTCCACAAACTTCGCGAGTTCAATACAGGATTTGCACAACGGCTTGTCCTGAAAGCTGGATTTACAAACAGAAGCTGTTCACGGGCCACAACCTGTAAGTCTGATTTATTTTTCATCGATGTGTTTTCCTGTAATAGGTTGTAGCAAGGAAGTAAACAGATGACAGCGCTGTTCTGCAAACCAGTCTGTTAAATGCTCATTCATACTTAACGATATCCGACGAACATCTAACGTTACAAACATTAACGTTAAAATCTCAACAGCGAACCTGGCATTAGTGTAAATGATTCTTTGATTAGAGCTTTTATGTATTGTTTATCTACAGGCATGCTAAACATGGTTCTGTGTGTGATTTGGCTAACTTACTAAAGCCAGTGCTTAGTGTTTGTTTTGGGTTAACGTTAGTTCTTGCGACAGATATTTGGCTATAATCGTTCTAAAAATACAAAAGTTAAAGTGCCATTCAGTAGCAATCATTATAGATCCGCAGTCTTTACTCTTGAGGACTGAACAGGTTCTGCTCGATCATCTTCACTCAAATGTTCTGGGTCTGATTCGAGCTCATATGGTTTTATTGACGCCGTTGTTTCTAATACTGAACAGCCTCCGGTCAGGGGCGTGACGTTTCCGACGTGCACTGCGGTTAGTGAATCACAACACACTGGGCCAGCTAACCAATCAGAGCCCACTGCGTATTTTTGAGGGACTGGCTTCAGACAACCCGGAAACCATCAGACCGTTTTACAAGGAGGGACAGAGCAGTGTAGAATAAAGGTCAAATATATGACAAATAAGGCAATTTTTTTTAAAACGAAGCATGAACACATGTTACAGTGCAGCCCACAAACACAGCCAAGCCTTCAAAAGAATGTGTTTTACCACCCCTTTAATAAAGGCCTTCTGAAGCGAATCGACGCGTTTGTGTAAGAAAAATATCCATATTTAAAACTTTAGCCTAACTTTATTAAGCTATATCTGCTCACTTCACCTTCTTCTGCTTCTTTCTATTCTCAACTCATTTCTTTGCTCGACCTTCCATAACGTGAGTATGTTTCTGTTCATGTCTATAGCCTGTCATTTTTACATTTTTGCATCTGTGCACGTTTTCTGGTGAAAGTTCATCTGAACATCATGTTTTCATTTATAAATGATGTTACAGGCCGTGTGTTCGTCTTTAGCCTTTCACCCACACACAGTGTTTCCACAGCACAATCTGCACACCTTCTGCGTCTCATATCTCCAGTTTTACACACATCTGACCAAACACCACAGCACATCCTCATGAGCGGAGCAGGTAATGTGTCACAGTGCAAGGGTGTGTTTGTGTGTGTGTGTGTGTGTGTGTGTGTGTGTGTGTGTGTGTGTGTGTGTGTGTGTGTGTGTGTGTGTGTGTGTGTGTGTGTGTGTGTGTGTGTGTGTGTGTGTGATGAAGCATCTCGCATTCAACGGGTGCAGGACTGCAGAACAGAAAAAAGCAGAAATAAGAAGCTCTTTGTGGTAAAAACACATGTAACGTTTCTCTATAACAGTGGCACTGCTGAGAACATGCAAGCATTAAATCCTCCAGATATTCATCAGAATACTTTTCATTTATTTTGATTGATTTATAGCATTTCGTAAGACAACAGTAAAATCCACCTTGACCCAGCACATTCAGCACACTGTACATCACTTTCTCCTACGCCTAAAAAGTCTGTTTATTGAATCTAAGCTGCAAAAATGGCTCAGTTTGTGGCGTCAGAAACATGAATATATTAATACACGGAATGAACATTTGTCAGCAAATATTTTTTTTACAGTAACTTACATTTAGTTTTAGTGTCTGAATGTGATTGATTTGTAGATTTCTTTATATTTTATTCTAAAACACATGAAAGAATCTTCCTCAGTCATTATTCAGTGACTCTCTGATGCTCTTCATCTCAGCTAATGATGCTTTAAAGAGACCCAAAAAACAAAATCCTGTCATCATTTACTCACACTCGAGTCGTTCTAAACCTGTATGAGTTTCTGTCTTCTGCTGAGCACACAGGAAGAGATTCTGAAGAATGTGTGTAACCAAGCAGATCTCGACAGCCATTAGTGGGAATAAAATACTATGCTGGCCAATGGATGCCAAGATTTGGATCTTGAGTTCTGAAGTTCTACACACATTCTTCCGAAACTTTTCCTGTGTGTTCAGAAGAGAGAATCTCATTCAGGTTTAGAACAACTCGAGAAGAAATTACTTAAAAATATTTTTGCATTGATGTCTTTTGTCTTGAGTGTGAGTCGTACGACTTATTCCTGGCGTTCAGATTAAATGATAAACTCTTGATTTCTGTGTTTTATATGGGTACATATGACAAACACTCGATGAGCATGTGACCAGGAGAAGTGTGTAAACGACAGCATGACCAATATAAATCCACGAATCCCGTACTTCTGCTTCAGAGGTCTATGACTGCATTCGATGGTCAGTCTGGGATGTTGAATCCAGGCCTTCGTTGATCACACGTCTTTGTTCACAGAACAAACGGCAGCTGAGAGGAAACAGATCTGATGTCTGGATCAGCTGCAGTGTTAACACAGGTACAGTGAGAGACATCTGCGTTAGATTATCTTACACAAAGAGATGTTGTGAAGAGTGTTATTCCCCTGCAATTACACATAACATCTGCTCTATATAAAGCGAAACCACAATAAAGCAATACAGAACAATAGAACTGTTATCACTCAGAGGAACATTAGGGGTGTTCTCACTGACCTGTTCCTGTGTGAGTCATTCTTTGTTTGGTCCTTTGGCAGGTGTTTTAGTGACGGTGAGGAAGCACAGAATCCCAAATCAGCGCAAAAAAGTGACATGTTAGCTGTGCATTTAATATCTAATGTCTTTTCATTTCTATACCCACTTGTTCACACTATCTAGAGATCTTCTGACACTTTGGGTTCTGGTAGACCACCATTTCCTGTTCAACAGAGACAGAAATCTTCCTTCATATGTTAGGCATAACTGTAGTTTTGTTGAGGTTGATGTTCAACTTGATGTCTTGGATTTATGTCCATCAAATCATGATGTCCAATCTAATCTGCACATTCTCAGTGGTCAAGGCCAGCTTACTGCGGGAACTGTTTTATATTCTGTCTCTGTCGCATCTCAGTTGACTCTTTGTTTTCCCTCTTGGGAAGTTGGCATTAAGAACTGCTAGCACCGTTAAAGGCTGTGTGTTCGTCTTTAGTCTTTCACCCACACACAGTGTTTCCTCAGCACATTCTGCATCTCATATCTCCAGTTTTACACACATCTGACCAAACAGCACAGCACATCCTCATGAGCGGAGCAGGTTATGTGTCACAGTGCAGCGTCTCATGTTCGCTTGTGCATTAATAACAAAAAGCAAAACCAGATCTTGTGCATGTGTGCTTGGATACCAAATATATATAGGACCAGAAATCATTGTCTGTTTTTTCTCTTGACTAATGAAAATAACGCAACGAACATGTTTTCATATCTGTAAAGTTGTTCATTATTTGCTACTCTTGTGGCGCTGCTGAGAACATGCAACCACTGGTCCTCTAGAGATATTATGCCAGTTTAGTTGACATCTGAAGATTTTCATTTTTTGCAAACACAGATGAAGGAAACACTAGATGTTGAATGTCTATGCCTCCCTCTGGTGGTGTCTCATATACACTCACAGTACTCTGTTATATTGGGCTTCAGATGCTTTAATAATTAACTAGTCCCAGACTAAAGTGCCAGTTTGAGCTGTTTTAACTGAAAGTACCATTGTTTTTTTTCTTTCTAAGGCACGTTCATAAAAGCTACTTAAACATCCTAATTGAACTAAGGCTTAAACTAAACCCTGTCTGTGAAACTGGGCCATGGAGTTTAAATAGTGAAATTTAAATTTTAAATCCTGACGATATATATTAAGGTGACCAGATTTCTGAAATGGAAACCGGGGACATTTCCTATTTGAGTGGTCAAAATATCACTAAAATCTCATTTGTTATTATATTTTAATTAACGTGGACAATACATATTTGAACACGTAAACAACATGTACAACATAAATATGATAAATAAAACAATTTACAAATATTGATAAAATTTTGTATTAAATATTTTCAAGTTTATACTATATCAATTACTTTTATTTTTACTACAAAAGTTTTACATTTTTGCTTGAAAATAACTCTTACTATCTTTAATTTGTCTTGTTATTTTGCATTTTAGGTTTATTTTAAGCATGTGTTTAAGTATAATATAATGTATAAAATGTGTTTACGTGTGTATTCTGCACATGTATTTGTTGCAAGTGTAATTGTTTAGTTTTTTTATTTATAGTTAAGATGTGATCATTGCGTAACTTTTGGGGACAAAACTATCCCGCACCCTGTTGAAGCCCTGTTATAAACTATGGGATTATGGTGTGTACTCTTAGACCATGTTGAACATATTTAGACAGTTTGTGAATCATGTCTTGTTTTCAGACAGTTTAATAACTTTTAAAAAGTGTCAAACGTTAGCCTGATGGCCGCTCGTCAACCGCAGCTGTCACAGTTGCTAGGCAACAAGAGCAGTCCCGTAGGGTAGAGTAGCCCGTCCCATCCGGTCCATCTCGCGCACTTGGGAGGATGCAGTGAATTGGGACCGATTGGGACACAGCCTCGGTGTTTTTGATATCATATGTTGTCGCCCCGCAGTGATGACGTCAGCCATAACGCCATCAGCCAGCATCGAGTCTCTGAGGTGAGGTGGGCACTTCGCGTATATTTATTGAACTATAAAGTACACATAATTAGCTTAAGAAGCCTTTAAATGGGTGATTTATGTGTTGTTTCGTTCGGATACAGCTCAAATTTGCGTGTTTTCCAGCGTTTGCCGACGGGGACGAACATTCGGAAACGATGTAGCCTATATCTGTGTGTGTGTGTGTGTGTGTGTGTGTGTGTGTGTGTGTGTGTGTGTGTGTGTGTGTGTGTGTGTGTGTGTGTGTGTGTGTCGATGTTTGGGGCGATAATGTTATTGTTGCCGAATGTCAGTGTAAACGTATGGAAGTGAGGAGATCTGAAGTGCTGACACCACAGTGCAGTTTGATTCTGCCTCTATATATGACATTTACCTTTATTATCTTTAAGATGAGGTTTATGATCATTGCCAATGTATATAACAGAATAACACATGATGATGGGATTCCTCTCATTTATTGGGCTAATATCTTAAAGGGATAGTTCTTTATTTACTCAAGCATTTCCTAACCTGTATGGATTTCTTTCTTCTGCTGAACACAGAAAATATATATTTTGAGGAATATGAGTAAGCAAACGAGAATATGTATTGTGGAAGTCAATGGTCCATCAACCGTTTGCGTACTGACATCTTTCAAAATATCTTCTTTTGTGCTCTGCAGAAAACAGAAACTCATACAGGTTTGGAAAAGCTTAAAGTAAAAGTAAAGTAAAAGCTTGAGTAAATGATGGCAGAATCCTCGTTTTTGGGTGAACTGTCCCTTTAAGATCACATGTAAACTGCCACTTAAAGCTCATTTTATTGGTCAACAGATTAAGGCAAACTAAACCAAACACAATTGCCACTTTTGACAAGAATGCTTAACAGAATTTTATTCATTACAATTTTCATGTAAACACAATAAAACACTTAAAATCAATGTTGAACAGTTGTCAGTTGAACTCAGTTGGAATGTTATTTTAATTATAGTATTTATTCATAATGTCAATATTTGTTTGTTCTTATGACTATACTGCAGATAAAGATAAGAATTAAAAAATTATAATAAATGTTAAAAATTGATAGACTCCCAGACAAAATATAAATATGTAGAATATATTTGTTTTAAAAAATAAATCATATAAATGTTAAAAGAGAATCAACTCTTGAACAGTGTCAATAAGGTAGAATGCATGAAATAGCATTAACCCCCCCCCCCCTTAAAATGTGTGAACTAAAATCATCAGTTTAATAACCAGATCTGCTCTTCCTACAGGAATTCCCCTTTTGTTAAGCTTCTTCTACAACATTTCACCCATAAATGCTGGGATATTCCCATCAGACTCTGAGTGAAGAAGAACATTGAGAAGATGAGTGATCCAGAACCCTTCAGAATAAAGCAGGAAGACACTGAAGAACAGAGAGGTTTGTGTTTATTCCTGATCCTTCATTAATGATGCTGAAGAACATTACGGTCATCAGATGTAATGGATGTAGTTAGAACGTCATAAGAGCCGTGAAAGAACAGTTAAAGGGGAGTAGAGACCCCAGTGAGTCAATGATGTAGGAACTAGATTTTCTTTAAACTGTACTTATAAATATGCTACTAACCCTTTCTGGAGTCGTGATTGTGAGAATTTTACTTCCGCATCTAAAAATGGCAAAAATCGAAAGTGACGTAACGGGAGGGAGTGCGGTCAACGATAGGAAAACAATGGATCGCAATGACAGTTCGAACGCTGAGGACACACTAAACCTGAGTTCACGTCTTCATCAAGCTCTGACAGATCCATGAGCATCTCGTCTCCCGCCGGCGGCCGATCCACAGACACTATAGTGTTATTGTGTGTTTCATGTGTCCTTTAGTCATTCATTTTGTGTTATGGGTTTATTTCGTGCTGATTCGCCAATAGTGTGATGATGTAAATGACAGTGAACGGCCACTTTATCTACTAAATTCGTGCTCATGTCTTTTTTTTAAACATTTTAAATCCTGCATTACCGTTTCATATGGTATTTTCATGCAAGGATATATATTAATTTTGAAAAAAACATTTTAACCTGCAATATGCCCTTTAATAAGCAAATAATATACTGGACATTTTTCATCAAATTGGTACAGAATGAAGCCTAAAACTCATTAGTTGTCAACAAACGGTCCGTGTAAAGAGGTTTGAAAACATTCATATTGATTGTTAAAATCAGTAGGTCAGGTTTCCCAAATGCGTCGTTTGCCAACTAGGATCTCAAGTCCTGTCTTTATCAGAATCGGTCAATGAGTCTGTGTTTCCAAAAATTATAGTGCCAACGAATGTTCGCAAACGGCATTGCAAACTTGTGTGGTTTTGTGCTTTGCTATTGTAATTAAACCGTTTGTTTTCACACACACAAGATGTTTTGTGCAATATTTTAAAAATGCAGGATTTGAAATCCATCCAACCTGACAAATGCAGGTAAAAATCAACTGTTACATGAAACCATGTCATATCTCTAGCGGATTTGGCGGGTTATGTTTCACAAATTATGTTCACTCAATTTGCTGGGGATGTTTATGTAATCTGCACCGATTTAGAGCACATACTCAACAAGTATGAATGTTTGAATTAGCCGAATTGGCTTAGTTTTACACAGGGGTGTCCAATCCTGCTCCTGGAGGGCCACTGTCCTGCAGAGTTCAGCTCCAACCCCAATTAAACACACCTGAACCAGCTAATCAAGGTCTTACTAGGCATAGGCCCTGTCCCAAATGGCACACTTCATGTGCACTTTCAGTCTTGTGGACTTACAATGGCCGCTACGTGCACGTGTCCGTTAAGTCCACGAGACCGTAGGATGTCCAATATGTCATTTTAGGTCTCAGAAGGATGCTCGCGAGCGCCCCCTTTGAGGTCGATATGTGCCCTCGATGCGCATTTCTGCCGAGCCCTCACTGGTGAGGGTTACGCACTGGACTTCTTCCCGGCAGCCAAAGCGGTATTACGTCATGAAAGTGCGGACTCAGAGGAAGACTGTGAGGGTTTAGGGTGCCATTTGGGACAGGGCCATACTAGAAACCTCCAGCAGGTGTGATGAGGGAAGCTGGAGCTAAACTCTGCAGGACAGTGGCCCTCCAGGACCGAGTTTGGACACCCCTGGTTTAACATCAACGTCACTGAGCAACAAATAAAGGCACGCTGGTTGGTTTGCTTTGAAGGGAATAGTGCAGACCCAAGAAACATAATGAATCATCCCAAACATGAAACAAATGAAACATCCCAATGAATTGCTGGGGTTGTGGGCAGATGAGATAAATCATGAATGTGTTGATTTTAATAAAGACACAGATCTCTCATTTCCTGGTAAAACTCAATGAAAGTGCATCATTCTTTAACTTTCAGTATATTTCTTCAGGAAAAAAACAGTCATGGAAAACATGCCTAGAGCACCTCCTAGTGGACAGAATATAAAACACAGGAAATGCCTACATGAGATATTAAGAACTTAAAGGAACAAGCCACTATTTCTGAAAATAGGCTCATTCCCCGACTCCCCTAGAGTTAAACAGTTGAGTTTTACAGCGATCTCCAGGTTTGGCGCTAGAACTTTTAGCACAGCTTAGCATAGATCATTGAATCTGATTAGACTGTTAGCATCTCGCTTGATATGATATTAAGCAGCTGAAAATAGTCCCCAGCACTCCCTGTGTGAGCCGGTTGTCCCGTTCAGACGCTGTATAATACCATTGCACCACTGCACTCATGGGGCGGCTCAAAGCTCTTGATTATTACGCAGGAATGAGAGTATAGTTCCTGCCATATCGGCCTAGAAAATCACAACTCCTCATTTTCCGTCGGTCTTAGTACACGATGAACTACAGAAGAGTCACGTTTTAAATAGGAAAAATATCAACACTCTTTGTTAATTTTTGAGCGAAATGCTAACGGTCTAATCAGATTCAATGATCTATGCTAAGCTATGCTAAAAGTGGATTCAAAAATGGATTCAAAAACGGTCAAACTCAACTGTTTAACTCTGGGGGAGACGGAAATTCCTTTTAACATCTTTAACTAAAAATATACACAAGCTTAACAGAAATTACTCTGAGAGGTGTTTCACATCTTTGTCACCTTCTTCCACCCCTTATGAGTTGCCATCCCTGATTGTTTTTCATCCCTGAGTTCTCTGCTCCTTTCTTCTGTTAGCAGTGATCACGTGTGTTCTTTTCCTTCATATCTCTCTTTTTGATTTGAATGATTTACTAATAATCAAACCTGTTTTACTTTCATTTTAGACCTGAAGGAAGAATACGAGGAGAGGGAAGAATTTTCTGAAGTGAAGGAGAAACATGATGTCAACTCTGTAAAACAAACTTCAATAAGAGCCAAACCATCTTTAACCTGCTTTCAGTGCGGAAAGAGTTTTTCTAACAAACAAAATCTGAAACATCACATGACCGTTCACAGCGGAGAGAGGCCGTTCACATGTGATCAGTGCGGGAACACTTTCACACGGAAAGGATCTCTTGATGAGCACATGAAGATCCACACCGGAGAGAAGCCGTACACGTGTGATCAGTGCGGGAAGAGCTACAGACATTCAAGCACTCTTAGACTACACCTGCGCTCTCATTCTGGAGACCGACCGTTTTCCTGTGATCAGTGTGGGAACATGTTTTTAAGGGCGGAATCCCTGAAGAGCCACATGAACGTTCACACCAAGGAGAAGCCTCACGTGTGTTCTCTGTGCGGAAAGAGTTTCAGTCGACTGAACGTTTTTAAATTACACCAGAAAAGACACAGCGGTGTGAAGAATCACATGTGCTTCGATTGTGGGAAGTCTTTTATTAGAGATGCTGAACTGAAACAGCACCAGAAAACTCACACTGGAGAAAAACCTTACAAGTGTTCACACTGTGACAAGAGATTCAGTCAGGCCGGACACATGAGAATACACGAGCGGATCCACACCGGAGAGAAGCCGCACACGTGTGATCAATGCGGGAAGAGTTTCGCATATGCAAACTCTCTTAAATTACATCTGCTTTCTCATTCTGGAGAGAGAAAGTATAACTGTGAACAGTGCAGTAAAAGATTTGTTCGGTCAGATTGTCTGAAGAACCACCGGAAGATTCATCAAAAGGAGAAGCTTTACATGTGTTTGTGTGGGAAGAGTTTCAGTCAGATGGGAAATTTTAATACGCACCAGGAAAGACACGCCGTTGTAAAGAATCACATGTGCTTTGACAGTGGGAAGAGTTTTATTACAGACGCTGAAGTGAAGCTGCACCAGAGAGTTCACACTGGAGAAAAACCTTACAAGTGTTCACACTGTGACAAGAGATTCAGTCAGTCAGGCATCATGAAAGTGCATGAGAAGACCCACACCGGAGAGAAACCTCACAAGTGTTCACACTGTGACAAGAGATTCAGTCAGGCCGGACACATGAGAATACACGAGCGGATCCACACCGGAGAGAAGCCGCACACGTGTGATCAATGCACGAAGAGTTTCGCATATGCAAACTCTCTAAAGTTACATCTGCTTTCTCATTCTGGAGAGAGAAAGTATAACTGTGAACAGTGCAGTAAAAGATTTGTTCGGTCAGATTGTCTGAAGAACCACCGGAAGATTCATCGAAAGGAGAAGCTTCATGTGTGTTCTTTATGTGGGAAGAGTTTCAGTCAGATGGGGGATTTTAATACGCACCAGGAGAGACACGCCGCTGTAAAGAATCACATGTGCTTTGAATGTGTGAAGACCTTTATCACAGACGCTGAAGTGAAACAGCACCAGAGAGTTCACACTGGAGAGAAACCTTACAAGTGGTCAGCGTCTGTGAATATACACGAGAGGAGCCGCACTAAAGAGAGGCTGTATGACTGTGGGAAGAGTTTTAGTCAATTAGCTTTCCTACTCAGTCATACCGAGACGTATAACATATAAATCTGTCCTAACCAGTGACGCGAAAAAGAACCGAAATCCAAAGTGTGAGATTGAGATCAACACAAGGATAGCGTTAAGAGCACAGGCGATATGGTATTTATATTTTAACTTGTTCTTAGATCATCTAATTCATGGGCATTGGAAGCAAAAAAAATGTGGGTGGGTCCTCTCTCAGAACTATTGTACTGGAGTAGATGCCACTTACATTAAAGGGTTAGTTCACCCAAAAATGAAAATTCTGTCATTAATTACTAACCCTCATGTCGTTCGACACCCGTAAGACCTCCGTTCATTTTCAGACACAAATTAAGATATTTTAGTGTAAATCTGATGCTCTGAAAGGCCTCCATTGGCTCAATGCACTTTACACTCTCAAGACCCTTAAAAGGTACTAAAGACGTCGTTACAAAGTCCATCTCACTACAGTGGTTCTACAATAACTTTATGGAGTGACGAGAATAGTTTTTGTGCACAAAAAACGGCGTCTTTAGTACCTATTAAGGGTCTTGAGAGTGTACCGTGCATACTTTCAGAGCCATCAGATTTCAACTAAAATATCTTCATTTGTGTTCCGAAGATGAACGGAGGTCTTACGGGTGTCTTGAGGGTAAGTAATTAATGACAGAATTTTCATTTTTGGGTGAACTAACCCTTTAAGTACACATATACCGCCTTGTTTGCTAAACGTCTGGAATCAAAATTACAGAAATCACAGTATCATTGAGAGCGGCTATAGTGTAGGGGTGAGACGCATGGCATCAAGTTTTGACGCAAATCGACCCGAGGTTCAAATCTGCTTTTTGCCGAACTCGCTATACTCCCTTTTCCCATCACTTATCAGATCAGAAAGGCATTTATTTTCAATAAAAGTTAAGAAAATATTAGAAAAGTGGAAATAAAGCGTCTAACGTGTTTAATAATAAGTGTTTATCGGTTAGGGGTAAACAGACGTGCTGAATTAGAGACGATAAAAGTGAGTGGGTCCAATATCATTGGTCGTAAAAAGTGGGTGGGTCTGGTCCCGCCCTCATACAATGGTTCCGAGGCCCATGATCTAATTACTTGACCACTTCAGACATATTTACCAAATGCAGATGCAAAAATACTGTAATGATGGGGCAATATTTTATTTTGGCATGTGTAAAGGTGATTATTATTTTGTTATTCCTACAACAGCGTTTACCATTTGCACATGTAAAGTATTGCATTCTAAGGCATCATTAAATACTGAATATTTCTGTCCACATTTGTTTTTGATGAATGCTAATATTTTTAAATGCACCTTTGTCTATTGTTAGATCACGTTAGTTCTTAATTATACATCACTTCATATTAATATTAAATTAAATTGTTATATGTAGAAATTTATATAAGATAAAAAAAAATTGTGTTAGTTCATGTTAACTATAGTGTAATGTGAATATTTACAAAATATGAACGTGTTCACGAGGCGTTATGTGAACACGCATTGGATATTAATATTTTGGGGAAAAAAGTGATAATTTTTTTGTTTGTTGCACAAACACACTTCTATGGAGCCCCGCACATGACATGCCAGAAAAACCCTAACCCTAACGAATTAGTAAATCATGCGCACAATGTAGCCTATTAGTTTTTCCCTGTATGTCCTGTGCGGCGCTCTGGACACTTGCATTGCTTCGTAAAATGGAGTTTAAACCGCTAGAGTCACATGATTACTTTGACAGTGATACAGTGTTGGAAGTCAGTTGTAGTTGTGTTTCCTACAGTGATTTTGCTTGTTAAGACTGAGATTACACTATATTTAATATACAGATGTTGTGCCCTAGATAAGCACCACAGGAACGGGATTGGGACCTGATTTATCCTGCAGAAAAACACTACACACACACACACACACATCTGAGAACACACCAGAGGATTGTCGTTTAGACTGATTTAATGGTGGGATACTATAGTTCATCTTGAGTAATATTAAACTGTAGGCCTATGGTTAAGAGCTGTGTCGAAATTCTTCAACATTTTATTTGCTATGTATACAACAGGAAAGACCCATTATAACGCAAAGAAACAGTAATTCCTTACTGTTGAGGTTTAATAAAATAATATTTATATTTCTGTATATTGCATCATATTTGTATGTTAGTAAGTGATCTGTGCATCATGAGCCGGTGTGGTGGGTTGTGGAAAGTCCAGGGCAAAGTCCAACCCTTGTTTTTTAAGATTCTTGAATCAAAATCAATCTTTACATCTTTAAATTTCTCTATATGACGTTTAAATGCCTAATAAATTATATTTCACCCCAAACATGACTGACGTGGAATTACATTCAATATCACACATTAATTAGAAAGCGTTTGTTCTACAAGCAGCTCGACTCATGAGTTGATTTCTTACACTTGTTATTGTTTCATATTTCTTTAGTAAATAGATAATATTTGGCGATTTTTTGATAACGTCCGTTGTCGCCTCGCAGTGATGACGTCATCGGTGACGCCATCAGTCAGTCAGCTGAGCCTTCTGAGGTGAGTTGAGCAGTTCACGGTGGATACTCTACCTATCGTTTACACAAGAAGCCTTTAAACGGGTGATTGTGTGTTGTTTTCATCGGGTTCCGTGCTATGTGTGCGTGTTTTCGGCGTTTGCTGACGGGAATGAATAGCTGTCAACGATGTGTATTAGTTGAATTCATTAAAACGAGCGATTTTGTGTTTTTTATTTGTGTTTCGATGTTTGTTACCGACTGTCACTTTCTTTTATTGCCATGGTAAAGTCATTCATTGCTGTGTTGATATTAGAACATCTAGGCTACATTTAGATATGGACGTATTATGCTTATCTTTTTACCTCTAGCTTTGCATGAAGCTGAAGAACAGTTGTAAACATAGGTGTTACTTGTTTTATATGTCTGGAATTGCTATAAATACAGCTATTATTTATTGTTCATTCAGTATAATCAGTTTCTACTTCAGTCCCTTAGAAAGTGAGATCTGTGCTGATGGTGCTTGAGCTGCTGAAAGCTTCTATTATATGACAAAAGTTCCAGTTTTCACCTCATTTATTGGGATCATGTCTTCTGTAAACTGCCACTTAAAGTATTTATTTCACTACACTCTATGATACGCGTTTCATTTAGAAACAAAAAAAAAACATTATTTCCCGGTTTCACAGACAAGGCTTTAGGTCTAGTCCCAGAATAAAATGCATTATAAAGATGTTTTACCAGATCTGCTATTCCTACCACACAGGAATTCCCCTTTTGTGAAGCTTCTTCTTCAACATTTCACCCATAAATGCTGAGATATTCCCATCAGACTCTGAGTGAAGAAGAACATTGAGAAGATGAGTGATCCAGAACCCTTCAGAATAAAGCAGGAAGACACTGAAGAACAGAGAGGTTTGTGTTTATTCCTGATCCTTCATTAATGATGCTGAAGAACATTTACGGTTATAAAACGTCAAGCATTTCTTCAGATTTAATGGTTGTAGATAAAAAATAACATTAGTTAAAGGAGCAAATAATATACGGGACACTTTCCATGTAACCGGTATGAAATGAAGCTTCTCAATTTGTTTTCAACAAATAAATGGTCAGTGAAATTGTTAACATCAGTTGGTCCGACTAGATATTATAGGAGCTGTTTTATTTTATATCTATTTCACAACCATATTACTGAAATATTAAACAGTTTTCAACCTACATTAAATGCTTTCAAACAGCGCAATGTATTGAAATCATTTGAATGCGCGCTCCCGTTTACTTTCACTTTCAATTTCGCGATCGTGCGTACTCTGTGAATAGGAGCGGTGGTGCTGAACGTGCATTTTAAAATATACGTCTGACGCTTCTGCTGCGCAACGAATCCTCCACCACTAGTTCACTAACACGTAACTCACACTCGTAACACACACACTCAATGCCACACTCGTAACACACGCTCAATGCGAGCGCTTCACTAACACGTAAGACACGCAATGCCACACTCATAACACGCTCAATGCGATCGCTTCACTAACACGTAACACACACTCATCACACACGCTCAATGCGAGCGCTTCACTAACATGTAACACACTCAATGCCACACTCGTAACACGCTCAATGTGATCGCTTTACTAACACATAACACACTCTCATCACACACGCTCAATGCCAGCGCTTCACTAACGCGCAACACACTCATAACACACGCTCAATGCGAGCGCTTCACTAACACGCAACGCACACTCATCACACACGCTCAATGCCAGCGCTTCACTAACGCGCAACACACTCATAACACACGCTCAATGCGAGCGCTTCACTAATACGTAACACACACTTGTAACACGCTCAATGCGAGCGCTTCACTAATACGTAACACACACTCCTAACACACGCTCAATGCGAGCACTTCACTAACACGCAACACACACTCGTAACACACGCTCAATGCCAGCGCTTCACTAACACGCAACACACACTCGTAACACACGCTCAATGCGAGCGCTTCACTAACACGCAACACACACTCGTAACATACGCTCAATGCGAGCGCTTCACTAACACGCAACACACACTTGTAACACGCTCAATGCCAGCGCTTCACTAACACGCAACACACACTTGTAACACACACTCAATGCGAGCGCTTCACTAACACGCAACACATACTCGTAACACACGCTCAATGCAAGCGCTTCACTAACACGCAACACACACTTGTAACACATGCTCAATGCCAATGCTTCACTAACACGCAACACACACTCGTAACACACGCTCAATGCCAGCGCTTCACTAACACGCAACACACACTCGTAACACACGCTCAATGCGAGCGCTTCACTAACACGTAACACACACTCGTAACACATGCTCAATGCGAGTGCTTCACTAACACGCAACACACAATCGTAACACACACTCAAGGCCAGCGCTTCACTAACACGCAACACACACTTGTAACACAAGCTCAATGCAAGCTCTTCACTAACACGTAACACACACTTGTAACACACGCTCAATGCGAGCGCTTCACTAACACGTAACACACACCCTAACCCTAACACGCAACACTCACTTGTAACACACGCTCAATGCAAGCTCTTCACTAACACGTAACACACACTTGTAACACACGCTCAATGCGAGCGCTTCACTAACACGTAACACACACCCTAACCCTAACACGCAACACTCACTTGTAACACACGCTCAATGCGAGCGCTTCACTAACACGCAACACACACTCGTAACACACGCTCAATGCAAGCTCTTCACTAACACGTAACACACACTTGTAACACACGCTCAATGCGAGCGCTTCACTAACACGCAACACACTCGTAACACACGCTCAATGCCAGCGCTTCACTAACACGCAACACACACTTGTAACACATGCTCAATGCGAGCGCTTCACTAACACGCAACACACACTCGTAACACGCGCTCAATGCCAGCGCTTCACTAACACGCAACACACACTTGTAACACGCGCTCAATGCCAGCGCTTCACTAACACGCAACACAGACTTGTAACACACGCTCAATTCCAACGCTTCACTAACACGCAACACACACTTGTAACACATGCTCAATGCCAGCGCTTCACTAACACGCAACACACACTCGTAACACACGCTCAGTGCGAGCGCTTCACTAACACGTAACACACACTCGTAACACGCTCAATGCGAGCTCTTCACTAACACGCAACACACACTCGTAACACATGCTCAATGCGAGCGCTTCACTAACACGTAACACACACTCGTAACACACGCTCAATGCGAGCACTTCACTAACACGCAACACACACTCGTAACACACGCTCAATGCCAGCGCTTCACTAACACGCAACACACACTCGTAACACACGTTCAATGCCAGCGCTTCACTAACACGCAACACACACTCGTAACACACGCTCAATGCCAGCGCTTCACTAACACGTAACACACACTCGTAACTAGGGTTGGGAATCGTGAGAAATTTTCCGGTTCCGGTTCCGGTTTCGGTTCCGCCTAACGATTCCGGTTCCGATTCCGGTTCCATTAAAATTATTACACAAATAGTGGTAAAGGACAAAGGCACAATACGCAACTCAAACAATCCATTTTGTGTTTATTACTTGCTCTAAAATTAATTTACAGGTTGGCAATGTCAAAAAAGTCCTGTACTGTACAAATATTACAGTATTAATTAAGCCATTCTTGCAACACATTTTTTTTCAAATGAACACCTCTGAAATTGTCTTATTACATTTTATCTCTCTGTCTCTGAATAAAACCAAGTTATAAATTATATTTATTAGTTATATTTATTAATTAGTTGTATATTAATTTAATAGTAATTCAGTTATTCAGTGAACTTGTAAATAATAAATTGCAATTCAGCATTACAAAGGTAATTGTGCCTAAACGCTTACCTAAACCATGGTGACTCAACGGTTGACATACATATACATATACATACATATATATATATATATGCCTTACACTATAAATCTGGTATAAGCCCTGAGGCACTTTGTGCTGTAGCAAATGTTTTGTCAAATTGCTAGTGCAGCCTCCTTTGCATGTTATTAACTTTTCACATTTTGCTTCATTATCATTCATTCTTTGGAAATGAATCCATACTTGTGACTTTCTCTTCGCCATGCTGGTGGTCAACAAGAAAATATCTGACGCAAAACCGTAAATGTGTAGCACGAGGGCTTTCAGTGCTGAACTGCGTTGCACTTCTGGAAGCGGCAGGCAACGTCATTAATATTCATGATGAGGTGAGCCAGGGTTGCCAGGTTTTCACAACAAAACCCGCACAATTGCACAATCGCTTCAACCCGCGGACATGAAACACAGCCCGCGGCAACAGTGGAAAGCGGGAAAACCACGGACTTGGCAACACTGGCTGTCACTCGCTATGAAAGGATACGCTTCCAGCGCTTCGCACACACATTGCACCAGAACCGTTTTCGGAACCGAAACTTCGGAATTTCGCGCGGTTCTGGTATTTTTCAAAAATCAGTTTCGGTTCTGAATAAGAACCGGTTCTCGGTTCCCAACCCTACTCGTAACACACGCTCAATGCGAGCGCTTCACTAACACGCAACACACACTCGTAACACACGCTCAATGCGAGCGCTTCATTAACACGCAACACACACTCATAACACACGCTCAATGCCAGCGCTTCACTAACACGTAACACACACTCGTAACACACGCTCAATGCGAGCGCTTCACTAACACGCAACACACACTCGTAACACACACTCAATGCGAGCGCTTCACTAACACGCAACATACACACGTAACACACGCTCAATGCCAGCGCTTCAATAACACGTAACACACACTCGTAACACACGCTAAATGCCAGCGCTTCACTAACACGCGACACACACTCGTAACACACGCTCAATGCCAGCGCTTCACTAACACGTAACACACGCTCAATGCGAGCGCTTCTCTAACACGCAACACACACTCGTAACACACGCTCAAAGCCAACGCTTCACTAACACGCAACACACACTCGTAACACACGCTCAATGCCAGGGCTTCACTAACACGCAACACACACTTGTAACACACGCTCAATGCGAGCGCTTCTCTAACACGCAACACACACTCGTAACACGCTCAATGCGAGCGCTTCACTAACACGCAACACACACTTGTAACACATGCTCAATGCCAGCGCTTCACTAACACGCAACACACACTCGTAGCACACGCTCAATGCGAGCGATTCACTAACACGTAACACACACTCGTAACACACGCTCAATGCTAGCGCTTCACTAACACGCAACACACACTCGTAACACGCTCAATGCCAGCGCTTCACTAACACGCAACACACACTCGTAACACACGCTCAATGCTAGCGCTTCACTAACACGCAACACACACTCGTAACACACGCTCAATGCGAGCGCTTCACTAACACGCAACACACACTTGTAACACATGCTCAATGCCAACGCTTCACTAACATGCAACACACACTCGTAACACACGCTCAATGCCAACACTTCACTAACACGCAGCACACACTCGTAACACACGCTCAATGCCAGCGCTTAACTAACACGCAACACACACACGTAACACGCTCAATGCCAGCGCTTCACTAACACGCACAACACACTTGTAACACACGCTCAATGCTAGCGCTTCACTAACACGCAACACACACTTGTAACACATGCTCAATGCCAACGCTTCACTAACACGCAACACACACTCGTAACACGATCAATGCCAGCACTTCAGTAACACGCAACACACGCAACACACACTCGTAACACACACTCAATGCCAGCGCTTCACTAACACGCAACACACACTCATAACACACGCTCAATGCCAGCGCTTCCCTAACACGCAACACACACTCATAACACACGCTCAATGCGAGCGCTTCACTAACACGTAACACACACTCGTAACACACGCTCAATGCGAGCGCTTCACTAACACGCAACACACACTCGTAACACACGCTCAATGCCAACGCTTCACTAACACGCAACACACACTCTTAACACACGCTCAATGCCAGCGCTTCACTAACACGCAACACACACTTGTAACACACGCTCAATGCCAGCGCTTCACTAACACGCAACACACACTTGTAACACATGCTCAATGCCAGCGCTTCACTAACACGCAACACACACTCTTAACACACGCTCAATGCCAGCGCTTCACTAACACGCAACACACACTTGTAACACACGCTCAATGCCAGCGCTTCACTAACACGCAACACACACTTGTAACACATGCTCAATGCCAGCGCTTCACTAACACGCAACACACACTTGTAACACATGCTCAATGCCAACGCTTCACTAACACGCAACACACACTCTTAACACACGCTCAATGCCAGCGCTTCACTAACACGCAACACACACTCATAACACACGCTCAATGCCAGCGCTTCCCTAACACGCAACACACACTCATAACACACACTCAATGCGAGCGCTTCACTAACACGTAACACACACTCGTAACACACGCTCAATGCCAGCGCTTCACTAACACGCAACACACACTCATAACACACGCTCAATGCCAGCGCTTCCCTAACACGCAACACACACTCATAACACACACTCAATGCGAGCGCTTCACTAACACGTAACACACACTCGTAACACACGCTCAATGCGAGCGCTTCACTAACACGCAACACACACTCGTAACACACGCTCAATGCCAACGCTTCACTAACACGCAACACACACTCTTAACACACGCTCAATGCCAGCGCTTCACTAACACGCAACACACACTTGTAACACACGCTCAATGCCAGCGCTTCACTAACACGCAACACACACTTGTAACACATGCTCAATGCCAGCGCTTCACTAACACGCAACACACACTTGTAGCACATGCTCAATGCCAACGCTTCACTAACACGCAACACACACTCTTAACACACGCTCAATGCCAGCGCTTCACTAACACGCAACACACACTTGTAACACACGCTCAATGCCAGCGCTTCACTAACACGCAACACACACTTGTAACACATGCTCAATGCCAGCTGTAGCATTCCCGGCTGAACAGATGCAATTACTCTCAGGAACTGATGTTTGTAAAGGGTTTAATTTCCAGAAAAAACACCGTAAGAGCTGAATAAAACAAACAAACAAACAAACACACATTAGACATCTGCGCAAATGTATACAAATGTCCATAAACCTATACACTAATAAATACACATTTGCAATCTAGATGGCCTACACCATAAATAGTGTGACAATAAGCATATTTTTAATATACAGGCTATGTAATAACTTTGCATTACTGTTCTGAAGTAAGCCTGACTAAATTATTGTAACATTGACAGTAGCAATCTTTAATGCACAATTGACAAACTTCTTTTAAAGTGCCTGAATGACCTTTATGAATTGCTTTAGTTACAACAATCTCCCTTTAGAGTGCAATATGAACTAAATGAAACACATGAGCTAACAATGAATACATTTTGGCTGACAATCTCAATTTAGAGAAAAACATAAAATATATATAAAATGACCAAAAGGAGACTTGAATTACTGTAAACAATCATCCTGGAGTGCAAACCAAGAGAAACCATCCACTAACTGTTACAGATAGAAAATATAAATACTTCAAAGTCTCTCAAAGTTTACCACACAGAATCAAATTAAAACAGTACCTTGTGCCCTTCATCAGCCAGGAGCTAAGTGGTAGAAAGAAACCTTTTAAACATATAAACGGTGAGTGCCCAAAATTAACCTTTCTTCTCTGGTAGCGCTAATCAGAATGACGATTCATGTAGAAAGTGCGCCAACATACACACAACGCGCCGCTGCACTTCCTTAACCACACTTCAAAATAAAGGTATGAGAGGTAAGAAATAAACACTCTTGAAAAACAAGAAATACTTAATGTGGACATTGTACTCCATCTCACGCATCATTTGACAACCAAAACATGAAAATAAAAAGTTATTTTATAACATATGGCTAAAGTTTAATATTAAAGTCCTTTCTAGTAAAAGCCTTCCTCAAGTATTCAATGCAACACTGCCCTCTATGGGAGGAGGTAAAGGTGACAGCCCACTTAAGTGATTGGGGGTTTAATGGTCATTTACACTCCCACCAAATCATGAGTGATTTGAATGGCGTTAAGATATATAAATCACAAATGATTTTAAAACAAAAATGTGTCCATACTATGGTGAATGAATACTAGGACTTAAGTAATAAGATGGAAAGGATACACTTGGATGCTCCCGGAAGCAGCTAGACAGTCTCTAGCAACAGGATCAGCTTCTGGACTGGACGTTCAATGACAGACATCTTCTTGAGGCGACGACCATCCTTTTCCAGGTTCCGGTCACCAAGGCATACCTTGACCCTTCTCACAAGCCCATCCTTATCGGTAGTAGTCTCTGTAACTCTGGCCAGCCGCCACTCATTTCTGGGCAGATCATCAACCTTTTCCATGACAATATCTCCTACTCGCAGGTTTCTCTTTGCTGTGTGCCAGCGCTGCCTGGTGGCAATGTTGGATAGGTACTCCTTACGCCAACGACTCCAAAACTGCTCTGCGAGGTACTGAACATGACGCCACCTTTTCCTTGCATAGATGTCTTCTCGGATAAATCTGCCTGGTGGTGGTAATGCAGGAACAGATTTCATAGTGAGCAGGTTATTAGGGGTGAGAGGTGCAAGGCTGTTAGGGTCGTTTAGGTTGTCAACTGAGAGTGGTCTACTGTTTACGATCGCCATAGCTTCGTAAAAGAATGTCCGCAGTGAGGCATCGTCCAGTCGGTCAGAAGAGAGTGAGAGAGTTGAGCGAAGAACATTTCTCACTGTTCTGATTTGCCTCTCCCATACCCCACCTGCATGACTTGAATGGGGCGCATTTAGAACAAAGTCGCACTGCTTCTCAGCTAAGAACACTGTCAGACGATCAGCATCAACCTCCTTGAGAGCATTTTTTAGCTCATTCTTGGCTCCTACAAAGTTGGTCCCCTGGTCACATTTAATTTGGCGCACTGCTCCCCGTAATGCAACAAAACAGCGCAAGCCATTGATGAAGGCATCAGTAGACATGTCATTTAGCATTTCTATATGAATAGCTCTGGAGCTGAAGCAGGTGAAGAGGAGGCCATACCTTTTATGTTCCTTCCGACCCAGTTTAGTGACAAAGGGACCAAAGCAGTCCATACCACAGTATGAGAATGGTGGAGATGGATTTGTTCGCTCCAAAGGGAGGTCGGCCATTCTTTGTTCTTCCGTAGGTCTCCTGAGCTTCCGACATGTCACACAGTGATGCACATGGGATGTTACTGCTCTGCTCATTCCTGGAATCCAGTAGCCTTGCGATCTGATCTCATTAATTGTTAGACCCCTTCCTTGGTGCTTGACATTCTCATGACATTGAGAGATGATCATCTTTGTTATGTGGTGATCTTTAGGAATGATCACTGGGTGTTTGACTGAGCTGGGTAGGGGTGCATCACAAAGCCTTCCTCCCACCTTGAGTACTCCTTCGTGATCTAGGAAGGCATCAAGATGATGCAGCTTGCTGCTAGCTGACAGCTGGGTTCCCTTGCTCAATACCTTGATATCCTCTGGATAGGTGATCCTTTGTAAATCCTTAATAATTATGCGTCTAGCATATTCTCGTTCAGCTACCATACTGTGACTGCTGGACTTATCCCCTTTAGCTCTGCGAACGAGGCGAGCCACACCTTGAACAGCTCTAGACCATGAAGATAGCTTTGACAAGCGGTCTGAGAGGCTGACTTCTGTTGTTTCTGCACTCAGTGTCTGAGCCTGTCTCACTTCCGGATCTCCAATCGTTAGTGATGTGTCAATATCTGCAACAGGAGGTATATCCCTTTTCCATAAAAATGTTGGCCCTGTCAACCAATTGGATGTAAGAATCCCACCAGCGTTTAAACCTCTTGACGCATGGTCAGCAGGGTTTTCATTGGTAGGAACATATCTCCACTGTTGAGAAGTAGTGCTGAGATGTATCTTCTGCACTCTGTTCGCCACGAACGTGTGAAAGCGGCGTGCTTCGTTGTTAATGTATCCCAGAACCACTTGGGAGTCGGTCCAGAAGTGCTCTTCTATGTCTGCATATTCCAACTCTTGTTTAAGCATATTGCTCATGGCAACTGAGATGACAGCAGCTGTCAGTTCGAGCCTGGGAATAGTCTGGACCTTAATGGGAGCAACTCTGGATTTACCTATGACCAGGGCACAATGGATGTTTCCTTCTTCGTTTGTGAGTCTCAGATAGGAACACTGGCCATATCCGCTGTTGCTGGCATCAGAGAAGTGATGAAGTTCTCTTTTGATGACCTTTCCAAAGTTTGCAGGCACATAGCAGCGGGGTATATTGATCCTTTCCAAGTTCAGAAGATCAGCTTTCCAATGCTCCCACCTTGGCTGCAATTCCTTAGGAAGGGGGTCATCCCAGCCGGTTCCATTTCTGCACATTTCCTGAAGCACTAATTTTCCACTGAGCAGGAAAGGAGCAATAAAGCCCAGTGGATCATACAGTGATGCAACTGTGGATAGTATGCCACGACGTGTTGCTGGCTGGTCTTTGAGGTCAACAGAGAATCTAAATCTGTCAGAATCAATGTGCCAGTGGATCCCTAGAGCTCTTTCTAAAGGCGTGTCATCGAAGTTGAGATCAAGCGCCTTTACTTCATTGGCTCGTTCAGAAATTGGAATGCTATCCAGGACAACTCTGTCATTAGAAATAAATTTGTGTAGTCTTAGACCACCTGAGGCACACACTTGTCGAACTTCTCTTGCTACCTGGACAGCTTCTTCTGTGCTGGTTACACTGGTGACACCATCATCCACATAAAAGTCTGATGTGATGAATTTTGAGCCAAGAGGATACGTACTCTCATTCTCCTTAGCGAGATGTTTTAAACCATAGTTGGCGCATCCAGGTGATGAGGTTGCACCGAAAAGATGGACCTTCATGCGGTATTCTTGTGGGTGTAAAGTTAAATCTCCGCCTTTCCACCAAAGAAAACGAAGGTAGTTTCGATCTGCTTCTTCCACATGAAATTGGTGAAACATCTTTTCAACATCGCACATAAGGGCCACGGGATGTTGTCTGAATCTTAAGAGAACACCAGTCAGCTTATTCATTAAATCTGGGCCTTGGAGCAAGTGATCATTGAGGCTGGTTCCTTGGTACTTGGCGGAGCAGTCGAAGACAACACGTAGCTTGTCTGGCTTCTTAGGATGGTACACCCCATGATGAGGGATGTACCACTTCTCTCCATCCCTCCCTTCATCATGCACTTCTTCCGCCTCACCTCTCTCAATGACATCTTCCATAAAACTCACATAGTGTTCCTTGTACCTTTCATCTTTCAACAGTTTCCTTTTAAGATGATTGAGCCTTACGATGGCAAGTTGCTTATTGTTAAGCAAGTGAGGTCTCACTTTGAATGGGAGTGGCATCACGTAATGCCCATGATCATTCTTCCTTATGCCTTGCTGCAGTTTGTTCAAGAAAAGGATGTCATCCTGTGACACAGTTTTATCATCTTCACCTGCGTCTTTGAAGTCAGACTCCAAAACCTTAATAACATCTGATGGAGTCACTGGGGGGAGCTCTTTAATGCTGACTCTATGACAGATGGTGTCAAAGCTTTGTGATTCATAGTGTGAAGACAAGCGACCAACAATGCTCCATCCTAGGTCTGTATGGACTGCATATGGTTCATCTTCTCCTCCTAGAATCACCTTTTTTGGTGCCAAAGCCTTTGGACAGCTGTAGCCTATCAGGAGACCAACCTCACAATCCTGCAGAGGTGGAATTTTGTCCACTATTGTAGAGAGATGCTTCCAGTGTCGTGCTGTGTCACAGGTAGGGATATGAGTACGGTTTACTGGAATGGAGTCCTTAGTGTAGGCAGGGGGCAGGTTGAGGACAACGGGGGAGCTGTAGCCTCTTACTTTGAGACCTGACACTCTTTCACTCGGCATAACATCCTTTGCAGTCATGGTTGTCAACTTCAGTCTCACAGGACAGGAGTCAGCTTGTAGCTTGTTGCTCAGCTCTCGGTCGACAAACACAGTATCGCTCTGGGTGTCAAGCAGAGCATAAACAAGTTTTTCAAAGCCTGGATTCCTCTCAGTTGATACCCACACTGGTACGATCATTGAAGTATTGGTGGATGGCTCATCATTCTCTACTTTGAGAGACATAGTAGTAGTTGTCTCTGTGTTAACTTGGTTTGAGACTGGTGCTGAGTTGACTTTCCTTGTGTAGTTTTCATCATGTAGACACGTTGGATGTCTACCTCTACATGTGTCACAGGATAGACGGTGACGGCAGTCTTTTGCGCTGTGGCCTGCTTTCATGCAACCATAGCAGAGTTTGTTCTCTTTTACATACTTCCGTTTCTCTTCTAATGATTTTGCCACAAATTTAGGACAGTTGTGAATCTTATGCTTGCTGTCTTTGCAGAAGAGACACAGTTTATAATTTCCTTTAGTGGGGCTTTGTTCGCTTTCATCATTTTGTTTATTTTCCGTAGCTGTTTGAATGTGAAAGACGTTAGCCCTGTTCCTTTTACTGTCCTTAGGGTTCCGTTTTTCCGAAGTGGGGTCAGAAGCACGGAGAGCACTAAAGGAGGTGACGGGATTGCAAGAAATTTCTGCTTCCATTGACATGAAGGTCACAAAATCTATAAACTTTGGAAAGTCGTGGGTCTCAATCAGTGTCTGTGTGACCTGACGGTTCCACCGTGCTGCTGCCCAATCTGGTAATTTGTGTACAAGTTTCTGGTTTTCATCGCAATCATTTAGAATTTCAAGCCCCTTGACATGAGGCATTGCTTGATGACATGCATTCAAGAAGTCTGAGAATTCTCTGAAACCTTCAGCATCTTTAGGTTGAATCTTAGGCCATTTGGCTAGTTTTTCTCTAAATGCCTTCTGTATGACAAATGGCTGTCCATACCGTTGGTTCAGCTTGTTCCATGCATCATTATAGGCCTCATCATCATTCCTGTAGAAGATGCCATCAAGAGAATTACGAGCTGGCCCACTAACGTACCTTCTTAAATAGTGTAGCTTGTCAGCAGAAGAAATGGCCTTTCCATCAATGAGCGACACAAATGCAGCCTTCCACTCAATGAATTGGATAGGATCACCATTGAACACAGATGGTTCTGTTGTAGGTAGCCTGTTCAGGGCTATGCTATCTTGGACAGCTTGAGCGAGATAAGATATATCAGATCTTGGAAGTGAGGATGTTGCTATGATGTTGGTAGGACTTGTTGGCGTGATGTTGGTAGGACGTTGGATTGGAAATGGAATCACATGCTGCTGCACTGTTATGCTTACATCCTGCTGTTCCCCTGTATTAGAGACTGAAGAATGAGTGCTGACTTCCTGTGCCATTTCTTGATCATAAGCCTGCACTCTGGCTCTAGCTGCTTTTAGATCCTTCTCTGCCTTTAGTTTTTCCAGTTCACACTTCCGAGCTTCAATCTCTTGTATCATTGAGTATTCTGCTTCTTTGGCTGCTAATTCAGCTGCTGCATCTGCCCGCTTGGCTGCAATGGACATAACTGAAGACCTTGATGATGTGGGGCGCGAGACTGTGGATCCGTAGACAGAGCGAGCATAATCGTAATGGAGTAACTCACGAAGGCTGTGCTTTACATTTTCTCTGTCAAAGTCCTCAAGGCATGCCATTCTGTCAAAAATTATCTTTGAAATATCTTTTGTCACAGCTTCACAAGTATCAATTCTGCGTCTAGTGTCACTGGATGGAGCGATGTAATCTCTAATTTCCAGGTAGACGTGCATGACCTCATCCCTTCCCTTCTCAAGTGTATTAATAAGAACTACCAGTTGGCTTTCACTAATGTCTGTTTTTAGCTCTTCCCTTGTCTTGCGAGCCAGGTCCTTCCATTGTTCGTACAGCTGAATCAATCTTTTCTCCCTTTTCAGTGCCTCCTCCTGTTTATATGCACGCATCTTCTCCGTGAGGTTCCGTTGACGACCAGAACGGTGAAGCTCCTCCTCTTCCATTCCATTATGAGGGGCCTCTACCTGCTGGTCTGGGTCTTTATTTTCAGATGCATCCATTTTCTTAACAGGAGTGCCACAGACTAAATCATCGCATCAAGTTCTTTGATTACCATTAGACAGCTTTCAGATGTGTAGTAGGATGGATGAGGTGAAGCTGTTGTTCTTCTGGGTGAAGCTCTTACTGTAGCATTCCCGGCTGAACAGATGCAATTACTCTCAGGAACTGATGTTTGTAAAGGGTTTAATTTCCAGAAAAAACACCGTAAGAGCTGAATAAAACAAACAAACAAACAAACACACATTAGACATCTGCGCAAATGTATACAAATGTCCATAAACCTATACACTAATAAATACACTTTTGCAATCTAGATGGCCTACACCATAAATAGTGTGACAATAAGCATATTTTTAATATACAGGCTATGTAATAACTTTGCATTACTGTTCTGAAGTAAGCCTGACTAAATTATTGTAACATTGACAGTAGCAATCTTTAATGCACAATTGACAAACTTCTTTTAAAGTGCCTGAATGACCTTTATGAATTGCTTTAGTTACAACAATCTCCCTTTAGAGTGCAATATGAACTAAATGAAACACATGAGCTAACAATGAATACATTTTGGCTGACAATCTCAATTTAGAGAAAAACATAAAATATATATAAAATGACCAAAAGGAGACTTGAATTACTGTAAACAATCATCCTGGAGTGCAAACCAAGAGAAACCATCCACTAACTGTTACAGATAGAAAATATAAATACTTCAAAGTCTCTCAAAGTTTACCACACAGAATCAAATTAAAACAGTACCTTGTGCCCTTCATCAGCCAGGAGCTAAGTGGTAGAAAGAAACCTTTTAAACATATAAACGGTGAGTGCCCAAAATTAACCTTTCTTCTCTGGTAGCGCTAATCAGAATGACGATTCATGTAGAAAGTGCGCCAACATACACACAACGCGCCGCTGCACTTCCTTAACCACACTTCAAAATAAAGGTATGAGAGGTAAGAAATAAACACTCTTGAAAAACAAGAAATACTTAATGTGGACATTGTACTCCATCTCACGCATCATTTGACAACCAAAACATGAAAATAAAAAGTTATTTTATAACATATGGCTAAAGTTTAATATTAAAGTCCTTTCTAGTAAAAGCCTTCCTCAAGTATTCAATGCAACACTGCCCTCTATGGGAGGAGGTAAAGGTGACAGCCCACTTAAGTGATTGGGGGTTTAATGGTCATTTACACCAGCGCTTCACTAACACGCAACACAAACTTGTAACAAATGCTCAATGCCAACGCTTCACTAACACGCAACACACACTCATTGTCATCCACTTACATAATAAGTGCTACACACTACTATGCACGACTCGAACAGCTCGTGTTGGGTGAGCTGATGGAATTGAAATGACTTTTATCCTCCTGAATTAAATTGTTTTTATTTTTATAAAAAGCAAAACGACATTGGAGGCGTAATGTAAACGTAGCGGTGGCATATTCTTTCCTAACTTCACCCTCACACTCCGTCATGACAATATGACGCAAGACGGCTTTTCACCTCGAAGAGAATTCTCGTCACAGTTTAGTCTTGCGAGATCTCGTCACACCCCTAGCAGTTTTCTATCTTTCTATCATATCAGGATGATTCACTTTATATTTCTCTTTTTTATGATTGACTGAAAATCAAACTTGTTTTACTTTCATTTTAGACGTGAAGGAAGAAAACGAGGAGAGTGAAAAATTTACTCAAGCGGAGGAGAAACATCATGATGTGAAACCCGTAAAAACATCTGTGCTGAAAAGAAGTGGCAAACCATCTTTAACCTGCTATCAGTGCGGAAAGAGTTTCTCATACAAACAAAATCTGAAGCATCACATGAGAGTTCACAGCGGAGAGAAACCGTTCACATGTGATCAGTGCGGGAACAGCTTCACACAAAAAAGAATCCTTAAGGAACACATGAAGATCCACACCGGAGAGAGGCCGTACACGTGTGATCAGTGCGGGAAGAGCTTCAGACAAGCAAACGCTCTTAAACTACACCTGCGCTCTCATTCTGGAGAAAAACCCTTTACTTGTGATCAGTGCGGGAACATGTTTTCAAGGGTTGAAACCCTGAAGAACCACCTGAAAGTTCATCGAAAGGAGAAGCCTCACGTGTGTTTTCTGTGTGGAAAGAGTTTTAGTCAGATGGGTGCATTAAAAATACACCAGAAAAGACACAGCGGCGTAAAGAATTACATGTGCTTCGATTGTGGAAAGTCTTTTATTAGAGATGCTGAACTGAAACAACACCAGAAAACTCACACTGGAGAGAAACCTTACAAGTGTTCACACTGTGACAAGAGATTCAGTCAGGCCGGACACATGAGGATACACGAGCTGATCCACACTGGAGAGAAGCCGCACACGTGTGATCAATGCGGGAAGAGTTTCGCACATGCAAACACTCTTAAATTACATCTGCTTTGTCATGCCGGAGAAAAACGGTATACCTGTGATCAGTGCAGTAAAAGATTTGTCTTGGCGGTTTCCCTGAAGGTCCATCTGAAAGTTCACACAAAGGAGAAGCCGTACACGTGTTCTTCATGTGGAAAGAGTTTCAGTCAGTCGGGTAGTTTAAAACGACACCAGAAAATACACGATGGTGTGAAGGATCACATGTGCTTTGATTGTGGGAAGACCTTTATTACAGAGGCTGAAGTGAAGCTTCACCAGAGAGTTCACACCGGAGAGAAACCTTACAAGTGTTCACATTGTGACAAGAGATTCACATGGTCATCATGTCTGAGAATACACGAGCGGGTCCACACTGGAGAGAAGCCGTATCACTGCCATTCATGTGGGAAGAGTTTCAGTAAATTAGCTTCTCTACGCAGCCATACAAATAGAACGTGTCCAATGCAATAAAAGCTTCCTTCCATATAAATCTTTCGGATTTATAGTGTCTGGACAAAGAACCATCACCAAAAGTTGTGAGATTCAGATCAACGGCTAAAACACTTTTGAGTGAGACATGTATCTGATATATACTGTATATAAATAAATAATTATAAGTTGTTCTTCATCCTTGTGCTTAGATCATCTAGTAGTTCTTTGGCCACTTAAGACCTGTTTACCAAATGCAGATGCAAGATACTTTCATGATGTAATGTTTTATGGTCATGCTCATGTAACTTCACATTGCATTTTAAATGAGGCATCATGAATTAATGAGTATCTTTGCACTGGTTTTTGGTTAATAATAAAGGGTTACTTCAGCGATTAGCATGAAGCTTTGTATTGTTGGGTATTTTCCAAACTTCATATACATAATTAATAAAAACTAGGTCTGATGTATGAAAACCACTAAGACTCTGAGAATAGTGTATGAAAAGTACCTTAGAGAAAACTCCCATGAGAAAAGTCAATAGATTGATTGTACTAGAGAAAACTCCCATGGGAAAGGTCAGTAGGTTGAATGTAAATGCCTCTCTCCCATGAGATAAGGTAGTAGGTTGAATGTACCCCCCCCCCCCCCAAATATCATCATTTTGCGTCATCGGAGGCTTTAAGTTTGGATGACTTACTGTAACTGTACACCATCTGTTTTCAACAGTTTTATAAATGTATTTATGTTGTAGATAAACATGAATTTAAATGGCATAAATTACATTTACAATTCACTACATATTGGTCTGTTTTAACACATGGCTAAGGTATAATGAGAATTATTGTAACCTACTAATTTAACCATCAAAACGCTTATGTTACAGCATTTACTTTAACCATGTATTTATTCACCTCTTTTAATACTTTTTTCATGAAAAAAGCCGTGGTTTTACTGCAAATAAAACATGGTTATTGTACCATGGTAACCACAAATCAACCGTAGTTCTGCTACACTAACCATAGCTTAACCACGGTATTTGTAGTAAAACTGTAATACAAATTGTAATCAATCCACGAAAAATAACATGGTTAATACTTTTTACTATAATAATATCCAATGCTTAATTTTCATAAGGATGTTTATCAGTCCAATTCATTAAAAAATGTAAATTCAACAGGTATGAAAATTTATCAGTAAGAGAAAAAAACCTTTATGAGAAGACGAACACTGGGCAGCAATAGGTTAAGTTGGGAAATATATTTATTTATTATTCAGAATGCACATTTGGAAGGGAAATAACCATTGACGATTAATTGTGGCCAACAAATGGGATGGGAAAGACCCTAGATGCACGCATATTGGGTAATAGATGATAACAGAAATGGAATATGAATGAGAATGTGTAAGAGGATAGTCAGATGTTCTGCAGGCTTCTCTGCTTTGTTGGCTGTTAGCCTGATAGAAAGCAGGAGAAAAGAGCAGCTGACCCTCCTGTGACCCAAACTCCGCCTTTGTTCATAGCCACTCCTCCAGTCGGCCCGCTTTGGACAGAGACATTCATCTGGTCAAAAAGCCCCCAAAATTGGTCCAGAGGATGCTCCGAGGAGTCACGATCAGAGGAAGCGGTTATTGAGAACAGGAGTGATCCAGAATCCTGCAGGATGGAGCCTGAAGACACCGAAGAGCAAAGAGGTTGGTGTTTATTCATGATTCTTCATTAATGATGCTGAATTACTTCATGCAGTTCATCAGATTTAATGGATGTAGTTACAAAAGTCATAAAACTGTTAAAGTAGCAAATACTATATAGGGCACTTTCCATGAACTGGGTACAGAATGAAGAATGGAGACCTCTTTTCTTTTGTTTTCTAAAGAACAATGGTCAGTGAAAGGAGATTTGAGAATCATTGATCAGGAGGTCCGACTAAAAACTGACCAATAAATTGACAATGTTAACGTTATGGAGAAAATAACTAAATGATAAGGGAATGTGATTTTCGCAATATACAGTTTTAAAAAGTGTTGGCTGAGGAGTTTAACACATGTTCAATTGTAGGGTGAGGGATATGACACATTTACAATATGCGTCATTTTATTTCACAATTACGATATTGTGTGAGAATAGAAAGCTGCTCTCAGTGAAGTGGAAAAGTACTGGCTGTGTGTGTGTGTGTGTGTGTGTGTGTGTGTGTGTGTGTGTGTGTGTGTGTGTGTGTGTGTGTGTGTGTGTGTGTGTGTGTGTGTGTGTGTGTGTGTATTTGCCATATACCTCCTGCTCCTTATCTCTGGAGACGGCAGCGCTTGGGACCGTTGTTTGTTCTTCAACATTTACTGATTAGCTCATGAGTTATCTGTGCTAATGTATCCTTAGCAGTAATTATATACTCTATATATTATATTACACTAGCCTATATGAGAAAAAAGTTCTTAAGCTTACTGAAGACAAGTAAACACTAATAAAATAAGAACAAAAGAACGAATTACAGGTAATTAAAGTGAAGAGGTGGATTTAAATCCCCTCTTTTATTATATAATGAATAGAGAATCATAGTTTTCTTAAAGGGGTCATGACATGAGATTTGTGTCAAAATCACAAAATCAGGATCGCTGTGACCCTACATAGTACAAGTGATTTGGAAATGGATATAAATCAGATTAAGAAAAAATCTGTCTGAAAAAATTATTGGGAATGGCAATCATTCGCTGATTTCTTACATAAATGCATAAAAATAATACATTTATAGCAGTAGTCTTCTTTCTGCCATTACATCATGGTTCACTTTTAAGTTCTAAATTTTTTTCTTCTTACTTTTATTTTAGACCTGATGAAAGACGACAAGGAGAGTGAAGCAGTGGAGAAACATCACAATGTCAAAACTGGTGAAAAATCTTTGAGTCACTCACAGACTAAAAGTAATTTATTGAAAAGAAGAGCCAAAAAGTCTTTCACCTGCTCACTGTGCGGGAAGAGTTACACAGAAAAAGGAAGCCTGAAGAGACACATGATAATCCACACTGGAGAGAAACCGCACACATGTGATCAGTGCGGGATGAGCTTCACATTAATAGGAATCCTTAGGAATCACATTAAGACCCACACTGGAGAGAAGCCATACTCATGCGATCAGTGTGGGAAGAGTTTTCCATACAAACCGAGTCTTAAACTTCACATGAGGATCCACACTGGAGAGAAGCCGCACACGTGTGATCAGTGCGGGAAGAGATTCACACACAAAGGAACCCTTAAGGATCACATGAAAACCCACACGGGAGAGAAGCCACACGCATGTGATCAGTGCGGGAAGAGATTTGCACAAAAAGGATCCCTTAATGAGCACATGAGGATCCACACTGGAGTGAAGCCATTTGCATGTGATCAGTGCGGGAAGAGTTATAGAAAGGCATGCAGTTTAAAATTGCATCTGCGTTCTCATTCTGGAGAAAGGCCATATTACTGTGATCAGTGCGGGAAAACGTTTTTTAGGGCAGATGCGCTGAAGGACCACATGAAAGTTCACTCAAAGGAGAAGCCTTACACGTGTTCTTTGTGTGGAAAGAGCTTTAGTCAGATGGGTACTCTAAATTTACACCAGAAAAGACACAATGGTGTGAAGGATCACATGTGCTTTGATTGTGGGAAGACTTTTGTTAGAGATGCTGACCTGAAACTGCACCAGAGAGTTCACACCGGAGAAAAACCTTACAAGTGTTCACACTGTGACAAGAGATTCACATGTTCAGAATATCTGAAAATACATGAGAGGATCCACACCGGAGAAAAACCTTACAAGTGTTCAACCTGTGACAAGAGATTCACATTTTCAGGACATGTGAAAATACATGAGAGGATCCACACCGGAGAGAAGCCGTATCACTGCCCTCCATGTGGGAAGAGTTACACTCAATTATCTTCTTTACTCAATCATACAAAAAACAAATGTCTGGAATCACAGTGAGTAGTTCACCCATTTGGTAGTTTATGATTTTTGTATTTTGTTCAGTTTATATTTGAATATGAAGTGCGGTGGATTCCTATGCTTCATCACATTCCCATCGCTCTCTTATTAATCCATGCTTAATCAGCATTTAACAAGTATTTATCCTTTATGGCAGTGGTTCCCAAACTGGGCGAGGGGAGAAACCTCTTCAGGGTAATACAAGACCCCACTGCAAATGTATCCCTACTTGCCACATACACTGGACAAATATATAAACGCAACACTTTTGTTTTTACCCCCATTTTTCATGAGTTGAGCTCAAAGATCTGAAGCATCACATGAGAGTTCACAGCGGAGAGAAACCGTTCACATGTGATCAGTGCGGGAACAGCTTCACACAAAAAAGAATCCTTAAGGAACACATGAAGATCCACACCGGAGAGAGGCTGTACACGTGTGATCAGTGCGGGAAGAGCTTCAGACAAGCAAACGCTCTTAAACTACACCTGCGCTCTCATTCTGGAGAAAAACCCTTTACTTGTGATCAGTGCGGGAACATGTTTTCAAGGGTTGAAACCCTGAAGAACCACCTGAAAGTTCATCGAAAGGTTGATGATCCTTCACCCCAGTCTGAGGTCCAGAGCGCTCTGGAGCAGGTCTTTTTTTTGTTGAAAATGTTAAAAAAATAATAATAATAATAATAACAACAGGAAGAAAATATATATGTACCTAAATCATACATACCTACATACATACAATACAATTAAGAATACCAAATAAAAAAGAACATACACTTCTCTATACACACTTCCAAAATTATTATAAATAATTAAGTACTTCAAAAGGAAAAACAAAACAATTTCCCATGTTCAAAAAGGAGTAGGAAGAAGTTCAAAAAAACTTTTCTAGTCCTACCCCCCCCCCCCCCTTATCTCTATTTTTCCCTTAATTAAACACAAATAGAATCGTTGCTTTACATATTTACATAAACATACACTATACATCTACTTCCAGTGCTTATATTCACATAATATTACACAGATGCATACATTCATAACTACAGTACGTATACACATTTCCATCATCTTCTTTTCCATTTATCTATATTACACCCAATAAAAACCCAACCAAACTAGACTTTTTATATAATCCCAAAAACATATGGTCAGTATATGATATTAACATCTCAATTCCTTTTCATATCCCTTCCCAGAGCAAATTAAACTGTGTCATCAGCAAATAAAATAGTTTTCAGCTTATTTGACACCTCCCATACATTATTTATATATAAATTAAACAACAATGGTCCCAGCACTGACCCCTGGGGGACCCCACAGGTAATTACCTTGGACGTTGATTTACAGTTTTGCAGTTCTACGTATTGATATCGATTTTGTAAATAGTTATTTAACCAAGAAAGTGCCGTAATTTCTGGTCTACTGTGTCAAATGCCTTTGTAAGATCCAAGAATATCCCCACTGCATATTTTTTTTTGTTCTATTGCTGTTGTTATTTCCTCTACATGTTGAATAAGTGCATGTGAAGTTGTCCTATTAGCCCTGAAACCATATTGCTGATCACACAGTATATTGTGTTTAGTAATAAAACTATTAAGTCTTACAGAGAAAATGTTTTCTAGTATTTTTGAGAACTGTGTGAGCACTGAAACTGGTCTGTAATTTGAGATTATATTTTTTTCACCAGCCTTATATATGTGTATTACCTTTGCCATTTTCATTTTATCTGGGAAAAATCCAGATTTCAGAGATTGATTACATACATGCTTTAAAGGTTTAAAGGTCCCATGGCATGGCATTTTTCTATTATTTTATAGTGTTTTCTGAGGTGTACTTATATTATTAGTATGATTTTTACATCATAAAATGTCATAATTTAGAAATAAAAGGCATTTTTTCTATACTGCTGTTTGCCCTGTGGCTGAATGCCCTGCTTCAAGAGGCGTGTCTGCTGTGAGACTTCAGTAAAAACGCCCACTGTTGTGATTGGCTGACATCTTTGCATTTTAAATGAGCGGTGGGGGCGTGGTTTAACGAGGCACGAGTCTGCCAGAGAGACGGATGGACCTGTGTTCACTTCTCATCAGTTCTCTCAGCATGTCTCAGTTCAGGGTGAACTGTTGTAGTTACTAGCATATACTTCAGGTTATTAGTTTATTTCTAGTCGGAGGGGCTGTCACTCATGTCAGAAAGTTAGTAACTTTAGTAAATTATGGATCAGCGCTGACTCGAGACGCGAACCGTTTAGAACGATTCAGTCCGATTTGGTGAACTGGTTCGGTTCACTAAAAAGAACCGATTCAAAAGAATGATTCGTTCGCGAACCGGACATCACGGAGACGAAGCGATTGCTAACAAAGTTATTTATAGTAACTACTGAGTTATGAGAGCGCTGTCAGTCAGCGCGAGTTTATTGTGTTTGTATCTGAGAGTTCTGAATAAACACGAGTCCCAGTCACGCCGAGTCCGTCTTCATCATTATTCTACCAACTTTGTAACACATGCAATGTACCATTACAGCGAGATGAACGAGTTAGTAAGTGTTGAGTATTGCATTATTTCTAGATATGTTCCAATCATATGAATAGCGTCATTGACGCGCATTGAGTAACGTTACACAGCGCAAACAAAGACACAACAGCTGTAATCGAATGTAATCCAGTTTATTGTGGGGAAAGCTGGCTAGCCTAGCCGGATACCCTCACGCTTACCCCCCTTCTGCTTAATCTCACGCCGCGTTTGGCTCCTCCGCTGTGGGCCAGATGCAGTACTGGGGGTCGGGGATGTTGAAGGCCGAGCTTCGGCGTGTGTGAGGTTTATCTCTAAAGATGTGACTGCTGATGTTAAACAGAAAAGACTGTATGCACATTTTAGAACAGATAGACGCGACAAGGACGTACAAAAACACTGACTCACAAGATAGAAAACATGAAAACACCGTTCTGTCGGGAGAGAGAGAAGCCGCTGCGTGTCCACAAATAATAAATAATAAGCTACACATAAGAAATCAATGATCACAGATCAGAAGGAACTGAAGAAAGACTTCTGTTTTCATTTGTACATCCAAACACTGAGAAACTGCCAGTGTTCACTCGTTCACAAGTAACGTTAATGATCTCGAGTGTTTGCATGGGCGTGCCAGATTCTCTGGGCGGAGGAAAGGGAGGAAACCGTTCCTGCTTGGACGTCAAACCAGGAGACTTCAGGATTGGCTCGTCTGGCCTGTCATTTTCTCAAAGGCAGAGAGAGACAGCCAGAACTCGGGTTTACACCGATCAACATTTCTATCCACTTGGGGACAATATTCAGGCTAGGGGAACTCATATTAATGTTGAAATACCTCATAAAATGAAAATTTCATGCCATGGGACCTTTAACAATACTTCCAATAATACTTTTAACTATACACATGTCAATACCATTCCAATCTGTTGAGTCTTTACAAGTCCCTCAGCCAAACCTGGACCAATTCCAACAAAAAAAATAATTAAATTAATTTGCCACTAAGGTCATATCCTTGACCTCTGTATTGTTTTTAATTAAAGAATATTCAAAATCTCCTATGTGTCCTTTTTTATTCTTGATAATATCATTTAACACTCTCCATGTGTTTCTTATATTACTTCTATTATCCTCCAGTAATTTACTGTAGTAATTATTTTTATAAATTTTCATGATCAGTTTATTTTTATGTCTTATATTTATTTTCTGCTTCTTCTGTCCTCTTCTTTAAAAACTCTTTATAAAGCACATTCTTCTTAGTACATGCCTTTAGTATTCCATTAGTTATCCACGGTTTTTCCTCAGATTTCTTTTTTACCTCTTTCTTTACCAGAGGACAGTGTTTTTCATAGAGTGACACTACAATAGCCAAAAATGAGTCGTAAGCTTCATTCACATTTTCTACATACACTTTACTCCAATCTTGTTTCAATAAATCCTCCTTAAATGTATTAATGTTTTCTTGGGTTCTATATCTAGTCATTGTGTATTTTTTACTTTCCTTCTTAGTCTTAGTGTAGCTGTGTATGTTTGCAAAAACTGGCAGATGATCGCTGACGTCGTTTATTAATAGTCCGCTTTCAACTTTATATTCAATAACATTGGTAAATATGTTATCAATTAATGTAGCACTATTTGTTGTAATTCTAGTTTGTCGACTGATTGAGGGATACAAACCGGTACTGTACATCATATTAATGAACTCTGTAGTTTTGTTATGTTCTTGTGGACTGAGCAAATCAATATTGAAATCTCCACAAATAAACATTTTTTTTTGTTATTACTATTATTGAACATTTCAGCTATTTTTTCCTTAAACATGTCAATATTTGATCCTGGTTTCCTATAAATGCAGATAACTAGAATTTGCACAGTGATGCATTCCATGATTGTATCTAGGACAAAGGACATTTTATTAACTTTCTTACATTTATATATTTTATCAATATATAATGCAACCCCCCCCCCCCACCCTTCGATTGTCTCCAATTAATAAGAAACAGTTTGTATCCGTCAATCTCCACCAAATCATTTTGTTCTTCCGTAAGCCAAGTCTCTGATATTGCTATTGCTGTAAATACTTTTCCCACTTGTTTAAGGCACTGTTTAATCTTTGAAAGGTTTGCCATAAGACTCCTGCTATTAAAATGTATTATTTATATTGTGCTATCCATTTTTATGCATTCTTTAAACTGTTCAACTGTATAGTATTCACACTGGCTTTGAGTACCAATATAAAAGTCATTATCTGGGTCAATATCATTTTCAATATCTTGTGGCTTATATTCAGTATATTTGAAAGTTTCCTAGTTCAATTGTTCCTGAGTAACAGATGAGTTTCTGTCCAAGTTTTCCATAGTCATTGTCTTTGATGAAATCAGTTCAATTTGTATTCAGTTAGCTATATAGGCATATGTTAATCTTGATTCATTCCTTCTTCGAACTTATCCAACTCAGAGATATCCTTGATGAGGAGAACTTTCGCTGTCTCAGGTGTCGATCCATGTAAGTTGATAAAAATTTTACAATTTCTTACCCATGTTGCCTGGATCTTGTTTTGTTTTCTAAGTATACATGCTTTTCTGGCGATGTCGGTGTTCATTTATATAAACTTCTGTCCCTTTTAATTTCCTGCCCTGTCTGAGGAGGGCTGACTTTTTCTTTTTATTCATAAACGTAATTATTATCAACGGGGTGGCCGTTTTGCTTTTGCTTGGCAGTGTGTGACAAGCCTCAATGTCGTCGCTATCAACACAAATACCTTTACTGTCCAAAAAGCAAATCGCCTGTTGTTCCAGCGACTCCTTCTCCTCCTCCGAAGCTCACTTACTCCATCAGTGGCGTGCCCAGCGTTCACAGCCACCCTAGCATAGTTCTGGTGTTTGGTTCTTAGGCCGCTGATAACCACATCGTTAACTCTGGAATATTGCTCGAGATCAGCGCTGTAGTTTGCGCTGCAACTGTTGAAATTTCTGTTGACAAAAAGTTCAGAGATTTCTTGATCTCCTTCACCTCATCGGGTAAGTTTGCATTTTTCTTTAGCGGCATATTCCCGGAGACATAAGAAAGTGTGTTGGTGTTACGTCCAAGGACGTATTCATTTGTGTATTGTATACCAAGAGTGTTATTTGCCAGTGCATGTGTATTTCTCTCTCTCTCTCTCTCTAATTGTATGTCTGAGTATTAGGATTGATGGCCACCACCTGTGCTCGTTACCTGTGAGCGCTGCCTGCGCACTGACTGGTGCGTGTCCTGAGGAGTCTAATATAAAACCACAGAGAGAGTACTGAGGAAGGAGAGAGACAACGCGGCGTTTGAGATTGTTCTGCTCTCCAAGTCCAGACGAGCAGGTTGCGCTCTGTGGTGTATGTTCACAATGTGTGTGAGAATGTTATTTGTAAATCGTGAGAAAATTGCTATTTTAACCAAGGAACCGGGACGTGTGAGCTATGCGTGTGAGGGAGTCGCCTGTCGATTGCGTCATATCTGCGTCACCCTCGTCTCCGGTTTTATTCAGTGAATCTCTCAGTTTACTCTCACTGCATTGTGAACAAGTGTCATAGCAGCCACCGAGCGAACGTCATAACTTCCTTTTCAACACACTCAGATATATCTAATACGATAAACAGAGTTGCGTTACCTCAGACTCATGACTGGAAAAGAGGAAGTAGCGCCGGCAACCGTGTCATAATAA